>NW_024496526.1:17603204-18014217 GCF_017590055.1 Onychostruthus taczanowskii
CGGGGCCCGGCCGGGGGCTCCGGGGCAGCCCCGGGAGCGGAGAGGGGACGGCGAGCCCCGGCCCGGCTCCGAGCCCCGCTGCCCCCGGGGCTTCTGCCCGCAGACGAGGAGGATTTTTAATCTTGTGAGTTTTGCCAAATCCTCTTCGGTGCCTTTTGGCACCCTGCTCCGTCAGGCTGTGCCGATCGCCCAGGAACAGCAACGTGTTGAACAGTTTGCAGCGTTTCTGCAGTATCCGAATGGGTTTAAACTGAAAGAGATTTAGATTAGGTGTTAGGAAGAAGGGCACTGGCACAGGTTGCCCAAAGAACCTGTGGCTGCTCCATCCCTGGAAGTGTTCCAGGGCAGGCTGGCCGGGGCTGGAGCAGCCTGGGACAGTGGGAGGTGTCCCTGCCATGGCAGGAGTGGCACTGGATGATCTTTAAGGTCCCTGTCAACCCAAACCATTCCAGGATTCTGTGATTACACCTTCACAAGCAAAAATCATCTGACTAAATTCCTTTTGCAAGAAAACAAATTGCCCTCCACCACAGTACAGACAGCAGAGATGAAACCCAAGTATTGGGATCAAGTGGCTGTTAAACAACACCAGAAAAAGCTGCTCTTGTACTTTTCTCTTTTTAAAATTGTCATTCAAATAGATCCCGGGAAGACACTCGGGACTTCCATGTCACCCCATCCTCAATTAATTGTGATGGGAACTGCAACACCTTAGTGCAGTGAAGTCCAACACAGCAATCCCTATGGGTTGATGTTCTATTGCACTGACACACAGCAGAGTATTGCACACCTCGCTGCTTGGGAAATACCCCAGGGGGTTAGAAAATGCCTGCCAGGATCTCATAAAATAGCAAGGTTTGGGTGTCAGAGCAATAAAGCAATAGAGGAAACATTGCTGCTTTTCCTTTCTGGGAGCCTGGAGCCGGTGCCTGCTCCCTGCCCACGGCTCTCCGTGTCCTGCACCTGCTCAGCCATCCATCACTTGCCAAGTACCTGCTAAGCCACATATTCCTTTCCTGGAGGTCCCAGCTGGCTCTGGGAACACCAGGAGAGAACACTGGATCCTCAGCAGCACCAGGCACTGCTCGCCCTGCTGTCACATCAGACCACGGCAGCATGGTCCTGGCATACCCGTGTTTGCTTCCACTCCTTCCCAAATCTTACAATTAATTTCACTTGCTCAATGCTACTAGAAAATGTAAATACAACTCGTTCAGACTCTGTTTTGGTTCACAGCATGGAATTATTCTGCTTTTCCACGTAAAGGAAGACATAAAAGTAGGAATTATGTAATTATTCTTCAGTTTAAGGAAGAAAATGTACAGAATACGTTCACTCACGCTTTGCAGAAGCGATGAAAAGAGTAACCCTGCACTTGTAAAGAAGGAGAATCAAAGCTTTTATTAAACAAAATATATACATACTCAGGGACCTGAAGGTTTGGGTGCTGGTTATCCATCACCACTGAGCCTTCACCCTGTGCCTGATCTTCTGATATTATTCAGTGCAACATAAAAATTACTCTGTGCAAATTCCCAGTGCAAAAGAACAACTAAATAAACTAGCGCACCACAACACCAGGCCTTTGACACAACAAGCACCAGCAGAAACCAAAAGAACAACAAGAACAACAAAGGGATGGGAGGGGGGGAACCCCCAGCACGCTCTGAGGCTGTTGTGACATTGTGACACAAAAGTGTCCCCAGTTCAGCCGCCTGCATGCATGGCTCACGGGGGCAGGAACAGCCTGTCCTGGGGATTTAAGAGTCTTTGGAAATAGGTACCACCAGAGAAACTTCTGCTGACTGAAAGCACTTCTAGGGTTGGCCACAAGCCGAGAATTTGGTTTTGTAATTTGTTTTGCTCCGCATCAGGACAAAAGCAAGATCTACTGAAATTTTGTGCAAGAGAAACCAAAGGGAATCCACGAGCACCCCGGCACGGGCAGCAGGTCAGCAGTTACCCCTCCCTTGGTCCTCTGCCTCCCACATCAGTGTCCTGGCCACAGAGCAGCCTTGCACTCTGCTCATCCAGAAATGCCATAAAACCATCAACAAATTTTTGATCAGGATGATACATTCTGGCAAAAGCATAATATTTTTGGCTGTGGCACTTAGAACAAGAGGTGAAAAATTCCCAAACTGTCCCAAGAAACATTTTATAATTCTTTAGTCAAGGTGTTGATGCTGCTTCCTATGGCTCTGAAATCAAATACACAGTAGCCCATAAATGTCCTGGAAGGGTCACACTACAGTGGGTGGGGGCCTTTCTGATGAGCAGGGTAGTAATGGAACTGCTTGGAGAATTTGAGCATCAGGCATAAGTGTTCAAAGAGTGAGCAGCAGTGTAGTTAAAAAGTTATTTAATCGTGGAATGGGTTGGGTTGGAAGGACCTTAAAGTCCAGCCAGTGCCACCCCTGCCATGGCAGGGACACCTCCCTCTGTCCCAGGCTGCTCCAAGGCCCAGTGTCCAACCCAGCCTGGGACACTGCCAGGGATCCAGGGGCATTCTTCCCACCTAAGCCCAACCCACCATATTTCCAATGGGAAGTTTCAGTGGCCCAGTTTGGAGCCATCTCCCAGGGGACTGAGAGGAGATTTGCCAGAAACAGCAACAGGGAAAGAGAACCATCCACCTGTAAAGGCTGCAATGGCCAAAGGCACCAAACTGGAATAAGGGAGAGGGCAGAGCCCTTCTCCTAAGGGTTTAATTTGAATTCAAGATCCTCATAAAACCGAGCAAAAGACATGGAGAACATGGAGCTGTGTCAAGATTCGCATGCAAATTCTTTTTAAAAGTGCTTGCAGAGGAGACACAACTGCAGGTTCTCTCAGTTCAGCAAACAATTAGAAACAGCAAAATACCTTTGATTATTTCCTGGTTTCAGCATCCTTTCTCCCAGTGGAGAGGGGCTGTCACACGTTTCAGATTCCCACAGACTCTGGTCACAAGAGCCTTGGCAGTGACTGTGCCCAGTGTGAGCGTGTCTCAGGGAAAGCTGAAACAGCCGGGGCACCTCTGGCCACGGCACGGATCCACGCCGGGCTGGCACGGCCAGGGCTGGAGCCCGGGCACGGAGCAGCCCTGCCCAGCTCCTCGGGGCTGCCCCAGCTCCTGGGCAGCTCCAGCTGTGCTCAGCTCCCTGCGCTGCCCGTCCTGCACACGGGAAACAGCCAAACCACAACTGCAGGCACTACATGGGAGCGCGTTCAAGGCTCCGGCTTTTCCAGAACACGGCAAGAATGAAAAGAGAGCCATGCTGTGAATCTGAAATATCCATGAGACTTGGGAAAAGGATTTTTGGGTGGTGAAAATTGGAGAAAACTGCTGTAGAGACCCATGGGGGAGGAGATGGGGGCGATGCAAAGTCCTTGACTCCAGCTGGCAGCGCAGTAAGGGTGTCATCATCTTTTAAGATCCAAAGAGCAAGCTGACTGCAAGTTTTAATGTCTTTAACCAAAAAATCCATGGCCTTGCTAGGTACGATTTCCTTCTGGCACAGTTTTTCACAGTTGACACAGGGCTTATCTCTGAGCTTGAACAGAAGAAGAACAATACACAGGGATGAGAGGAAGGTATGCGTGACCTTTTCCATGCCGTGAAAGCCACCAAAAAACACCCAAAAGAACCTTTTTCAAAAATCTCTCCATGATACCCATGGGAAGAAGAAAAATCCAGGTGTTGAAGCTTTTCATTTTTTGAGAGGAAAATATTTTAGCACAGAAAAGCCAAGACCAAAAAACAGAAACCAAGACCTGGACTTGCTGACACTGATGCCAGTATCTGAATGCTGTTGATTTTAGGAGATCAGGGTAGTTTGGTGACAGTAGAAGTGGCAGTCACTGCACTGGAGAAGGTGGTCAGTGTTTGAGTGGGGGCTGCAGATGGAGACAAATTATTGATTACTAATGTTAGATACTTTTTAAAATCCACCTCAGAGGTTCAGACCTGGGAGAGCAGAGCCCTGAGGAAGGGACAGGAGCTCCAGGGCTGACTCTGGGTTTTGACACAGAGCTGGATGTCACACAGCATGACACAGGGCAGTCACTGTGGTACCGAGGGGACACTGGGCTGTGTCCCCCTCGGCACCACATCCCAAAGGGACACCCCCCAGTCTGAGAGCTGGCAGACACTTTGGTGTGCTGTCCCATAGGCACCATCCCGGCCCCTGGCCCCGAGCCCCGCGCAGTCGGGCTGGCACAGAGCAGGGTGATCCAGGGTCAGGCACCATCCCAGCCCTGGCCCCGAGCCCCACGCAGTCGGGCTGGCACAGAGCAGGGTGATCCAGGGCCAGGTGTCCCAAAGCCCCGGCAGATCCCTCCCACAGCACCAGGAGCTGCAGCTCACACATCCAGGGGCTGCAGCTCACACACCCAGAGGCTGCAGGACACAGCTCACACACCCAGGAGCTGCAGGACACAGCATCTTGGAGCTGCAGCACACACACCCAGGGGCTGCAGCACACAGCACACAGCACACACACCCAGGAGCTGCAGCACACACACCCAGGGCTGCAGCTCACACACCCAGAGGCTGCAGGACACAGCTCACACACCCAGGGGCTGCAGCACACAGCACACACACCCAGGGCTGCAGCACACATCACACACACCCAGGGGCTGCAGCACACAGCTCACACACCCTGGGCTGCAGGACAAGGCCGTGCCCCCTGAGAAGCCGCAGCCATGGGGCAGGTCCCAGCCCTCACCTGCAGCCTGCTCCTCCAGGAGGGGCTGGCTGGACACGAGCTGGGTCCAGCAGAGCTCGGCCCTCCCTGGCAGGCTCTGGCTCTGTCCTGGCACAGCTCCGTGGGCCAGGCACTGAAGGGTGCTGGGGTTTTTCCTTCTAACTGGGAATGTAAGGCCCAGGTGCTATTCCCAGGTGAGAGCACCTGCTACAGTACCTCAGTAGCTCGACACTGGATGAAACACTTACTTTTCCCACACAGACCTTATCTTTTAAATGTATGCTGTGCTTGAGATTCTCTCTCTATAAATGGAACAGCACCTGGACTGTCTTTGCTTCCTTTCTCCAGTGCCAAGCACTGCGCCAAGGCTCAGCATTTTGTACAGCAGACATTTTGCCTCACAGGGAAGAGAACTGTTCCTATCAAAACAGTTTAATTCAGGTAAATAAAATTCTGGAAGCCTTCATATGGATTTTTGATGGATAATTCCAGCCCAGAAGGCCCACAAGGGAAGTTCCAGCTGAAGGGGAGGAAGCCTTCAGTGACTTCTCAGTGCCCAGCCTGAGGCTGCTCCCAGCAGCTGTCTGTCCCCAGGACACCTTGGAGTGCCCCATATTCCTGACCAGTAACAAACCAGCCTCCTGTGTATGGAATCGTGGAATCACAGGATGGTTTGGGTTGGAAGGTCCATCCCATTCCTTCCCCTGCCATGGCAGGGACATCTTCCATTATCCCCGGCTGCCTCAAACCCCATTGAACCTGGCCTTGGAAACCTCCAGGGATGGGGCAGCCACAGCCTCTCTGGGCAACAGAAATCCAAACAAAAAATCTACATTTCCTGTTCCCCTCAAAACCTGACACACCTCTGGTGCCATCCAGCCTTCCTCGCGTGACTGCTGGGGACCGTCCCCACCGGCAGGACAGCTGAACCCCAGGGCAGTGCTGCTCATCAGAGCCCTTTTTCCAGGCAGGGCCTCCCCCAGCAGGCTCAGATCCCCAGCAGGCAGGGCTGGAGCAGCTCTGTCCTGGCTGGTGCAGTGCAAACCCGCCAGACACATGAATAATTCAGCAGCAGCAGCAGGGAACTGCCTGTGCCATCGCCATAGTAATAAAGGCAGCGACGCCCTGACTGCAGCAGATTATGTATAAGAATTCCAAATCTCTTTAGAAGATTAGATTTTTGTGGAGGTACTAGAGGAACAGTGATTAATGAACGCGCTGGAAAGCAGCATGGGAGGCTGGGGTGTTCCCTTCACGTGGAACCTCCCCCTGTGCCCAGGCACCTCCAGGGAAAAGCAGCAACAAATGTTCTCCTGTGACCGTGCAGACACCTGGAGACGAGGGTAAATCACACAGGCAGCACTTCCCGGCTGTCACCGAGCTTTCCCTTCTCTGCTCCCAGGCCTGCCACACTCCAGCTCCCGGTTATTCCCGCTGGCTTTGGGCCGCACAGACCCTGCCTGTCCTCAGCAGCAGCTGCACACCAGGACAGCACAGTGCTGCCTGACTTATCCCAACCAAGGGATGAGAACTTGCCAAGAAATAACTCCCAGTGATCACTTTCCTCTTCACTTTCTTGATTCACATTTGCCAAATAGCAAAACAATTCCAACACACACACTAGCTAACACTTCAAATAGTTTGGTCGATGCCTGGACCAGAAGCATTCAGTAGCAGGGGGGAAAGTGAAAAATGTTTAAAATAAGCCCTGGATGCTTTGCTATGCAGAGGGCACTCTCAGAGCAGCAGCAGTGACTGTGACCCTGCCCAGCACACCCAGGAGTGCCCAGGACTCCCAGCACTGACAGACTCTGCTACCCTACCAGTGGCTTTTCCAGATAATCTCCTTTACCTGACACAGGATAAAGAGTATTACTGGGGTGTTCCCGTGGTTGTGGTTTTATCCTTCTGTTGGTTATCCCGTGTGTTCAGAGAAGGGAAAGGAGCCCCAGGAGCAGCTGAGGGAGCTGGAAAGGGGCTCAGTCTGGAGAAAAGGAGGCTCGGGGGGACCTTGTGTCTCTGCACAATTCCCTGACAGGGGTGGAGAGAGAACCGTGGTGTTCTTGCTGCAGGCCCCGTATCCTGCAGCATCCCAAGCAGCCCCAGCACAGCTGACAGCCAGCACCCAGCGCTGGGGCTGGAAAACCCAAACCCCACCCAGAGCTGCTCCCAGCCTGCAGCCAGCGCTGCTCTAGGACACAGCCCTTTGCAGAGGATGCTGCAGTGCAAAGAAGAGCTGGAGCAGGTATCTAACAGCTATTTACCCATCTCCCTAATGCCCAGTGAGATGCTGTGACTCAGTGGCAGGGCTGGAGGGACGCAGCCCAGCTTCCAGCAGCACAGCCAGAGCTGTCACTAACCCTTCAGCACAGCAGGTTCCCTCTCTCTTCCAAGCCCTGCGCTGGAAAACACTGGAGAGGTGAAAACTCCAACCAAAACCTGACCCCACACACCACATTCACACTGAACTGCCACCTCTGCCCCTGTCCCCACTCTGCAGTGCCACCTCCTGTCCCCCCAGCCTGCCCAGACACCCTGCTGGCCTCACCCCAAGCGCCTCCACAAGAGCCTGCCTTGCCTCCCGCTCGGTTTGAGTCCTGCTGCCCGTCCCACCAGGGGCTCCAGAAAGGCAGCTGTCCCAGCAGGGCCACTGCAAGCTTCAGGCAGTGCCCACAGAGCTCCCAGCACTGGCTGCTCTGCTCACAGCTGTGCTTGTCACCAGCGAGCTCCCCCTTCCAGCAGCGCCAGCCCAGCCCCGACTCCCTGACACTGAGAGCCCATCCCAGGGCACAGCTCACACACACCAGCTTGGGGCAAACCTAAACACGTTCAGGCATTTGAACTCCTGTTACAAGCTAAGAGAAAAACTCATCGAATCCCACTTCTCCTGGTTTTTTTCTCATCACATATAATTAGAGACCTGTCAGCCGGTGCCAGCTGCGGCTCTGCAGAGCTCCACGCCGTCTCTCAGCCCCAGGCAGCACCTACCCCACACACTTGGCTGCTGCTGCTGCTCCTGCACCGGGAACGAGGCACCGCGCTCGGCTGGCACGGGACAGGGAGGATGGGGCTGAGCAGGAAAAGCGACAGAGAGGCAGCAGAGCAGAACCTGGTAGAGCTGAAGGGAGCCTCAGGGAAGTGCTTCAGCCCAGAGGGGAAGCGTGGAGAGGCTTGGGATCCCCCAGGTGATCCAAGGCACTCTCCGCCCAGAGTCACCCGGGGGATCCCAAGCCTGTGAATGCAAGAGCTCTTCCCCACGGGTGAGAGGGCACTGCCACTCCTGCTGCCCCACGGGGTGTAAGGAAGGAGGGCATGGAGAGGGGGATGGAGAGTGATGGGAAGCCTTGGTGCCCACCGAACCGGCCCCAGGGCTGGGACAGATCCAGGCAGAGCCCTGCACCTCCTGCTGCACCTCCTGCTGCACCTCCTGCTGCACCTCTGCAGCCTCAGCACCTGGCAGGGCACCAGCAGCCCCCGGGACCCTGCGGGGACACCTGCTCACTGACAGGCAGTAACACAACTGAAACACTCCCACGTTTGACTTGAAAACATTCTATTTAATTTATACAAATAACTACTAAATAGAAAAAGTAGATTAAAACAAAATAGTTATTTTTCTGGCAGAGTTTAAATGCATATTATATAGCTTAGAAGAAATAAAATGCATTTTCCCCACAGCATTCATGACCTAATATTCTAGTTAACTCCTCCACTGCTGTCCTTTCCCAGATCACTAAGATGCCAGACACAAGGTCCTGGGGGAAGTGGCTATATACGTTCCATATTCCAACTGAAAATATGGTACAGACCACACACCTACAAATGTGAAGCACTTAAAATGTGACTATCGAGTTGTAATATGATAATACAGAAAACAATTCATGTTTCAGGTTATATTGTGTTACAAAAACGTCTGTGTAAGAAATCATGAAAGAGGCCACATAAAAATAAGCTTTAACTTTATGCACTTATCTTACAGTTTAAAAAACTGTCAAGTGCACTAGTAATAAATAATTTGCAAGTTTTGGATAAACAAGAATTTCCTAATGTTCAGCATTATTGTAAACATCAGTACACATGTAAAATGCAGCTAAAGTCTGACTGTTATATTTTCAGTTTACCGAATTCTTTTCCTATTACTCAGGCATAGATCAATGCAGGATACAGCCAATCATATTTTTGGCAAGTCATGTCGTTAAAATTAACAGTGACAGTGCAAGTAAGGAATGCAAAGAATTCCTAGTGCAATAAAGAAGAGAAGCACAGGCAATATTGCTGATTAAAATTTACCACTTCCATGTGTTCACCTTGGGAGTGATTAGGAGAATTAAAATAAAGTATTAAAAAAAAAAAAAGGGAAAAAAAAGGAGAAAAAAAAAAAAAAAAAAAGGGGAAAAAAAAGGAAAAAAAAAGAAAAAAAAAAGTAAAGGAGTTCGTTCTAAAGCCCATCTCATTCCCCTGATCTTGTCTTAGGATTTCTCTGTCTTCCTTCAGGCCACTAGCTCAGCCACAGCACGCCCAGCTGAGTCCTCGGCGCTCGCCCAGGTGTGCTCGGGGCAGTGGGGTCCCCAGCTGCCCCCCAGAGCTCCTTGGGGACCAGGGCTAGGAACTGCCTGGCCAGAGCCTCCGGGCCAGCCCAGCGCCTTCCTGCCGGGAGAGCACCACGAGGAGAGGTCAACAGTCAGCTTTCAGTTTGTCCAAGGAATTGTCAATTTTGGTCAAAGTCTTTTTGATGCGCAGGGCTGTCAGTCTGGCCGAGGGGTTCTGGTACCAGCACTCCTTCATCAGCTTGGCAAGGGACGTCAACGTCTGGGGAAGAACAGAAACCACACAGCACAGGGTCACTCACAAATAGCAAGGCAAGGAAGCACTGGCGGGGGCCAAGCACCCACACAGAGGGGTTTTATTGCCTAATGAACACCCCATTCTCAGGGCTTCCCACTGTTTATCAAGTACAGAGCTTACATGTTTTGAAAAGCTCCTGAATCTGATAACTTGATTAAACCAAGAGCACAACTGGCCCATGGGCTGACTGGAGTCACCAGCTAGTACACCTTTAAACAACTGAGTGCTGGGGTTTTTCTAAGTAAACATTACACAGAATTTCTCTTCAATGAAACCAACTCCAGCAGACCCACAAAGGCAGCTGAGAAGGTTCTGTCTGTGATTTCATCCTGCCCAGCAGGATTTAACTGGCTGGGCTCCCAGCACAGGGCACAGCTCCACACCCAAACCTCAGAGATGGGCACTCTGCCTGCCCAGCCCTACAGATTTCAAACTGACTTCCCCAGCTCCAAGGGGAAGGGCAAAACAGCTGGGCAGCCTGGAGAGGCCAGACTGATACTGATGAAGAAAAATTAACTTGAGCATCAGTCTGAAAAAGAACAACAGCCCCTATCCTGCAAGCAGGAAAGCCCAGCATTCTCTTGTGTGTGCCTGTAAGCCACAGAAAGCCCTGGACAGCTTCTCTTCCCTTCCCTTCCCCTCTGAGGGAAAACAACCACCAGGAAAAGCAGCTGTAAGGTTTTTTGCTAAATCACGTTCCCAAGAGGCCAGTCTGTGAGTGGCTCAGACCTGGCAGCTGCGTGCTCAGTGCTCCCCAAGGCAGGCCAGCACACCCCAGCCCTGATGAGGCCATCGAGAGCCTCCCCAGCGAGTGACAACGGAGAAAGCTTCCCTGGCAGTGCCAGAGAGACAGCACACACTGACCGGGTCTGAGAACCATCTGTTGGGAATGTTGGGCCTCTGCTGATCCACACAGACCACCTTCCTCATGTCTTCAAAACTGGGGTCGTTCGGAACCAAGTCATAAAAGGGTGGTTTGTAGTCTTCCACGATTCCTGGTGAGACACAAACAGACATCACTCAATGACGGTGACAGTGAGCAGCATTTCTGCAGGGACACAGGGAACACAAAACCCACCTGTCCAAGAGGCACAGAAATCCTTTAGAACTCAGCCCTACAGGCCATGCAGCCTCCGAACAACAGAACAGCTCTCACTGCCCCAGGAACAGCTTCTTCTACTCAAAGGTTAATTAACTGGCTCATATTGTAAGTCCACAAAGTATGAGCTATACCCACTTTGCAGATGCTGCAGCTGAAAGGAGGAGAACTAAATCCCTTGCCAAAGGGCTGTGTTTTGTAATGTACACAGCTTTCCTGCCTACCAAAAACTGGGATTTCTACGAGCAAATGGGAAAATGTAAAGTCTGTACTGGGGTTTCTAGCAGGCTCAACACACACTTTGGTGCTTCTGTAATTCCTGAAAGAGTCCAATAGGCATTTCAGCATCCACAGACCCTCAAGCTGGTGCTTCAAAGCATTTCATTCCTTGCTATGAAAACAGTAAAATCCCCAGGGTAACTGGCACCACATGCCATCACAAAACCAAACACCCAAGAGCCTGTGGCACTAGGAGTTCAATGCATCTTCATAAAATCACAAACTGGTTTGGGCTGGGAGGGACCCTAAAGCCCATCTCATTCCACCCCTGCCATGGGCAGGAACATCTTCCACTGTCCCAGGTTGCTTCAAGCCCCATCCAGCCTGGTCTTGAAACCACCAACCAGGCCATGTCCTAGGGTTTGGCACTGAAACCCTTGTGTGTGTGTGTGTGAGCTGCCCCAGCCCGTCACCCGCTCACAGAACTGCCAGGCTGGAGCCCTCCTGCCTGCTCCCCAGGACACACATGCAGCTCTCTGATTCCTCACTGGATCAGGCTCACCAACCATCTGCAGGGAGCCCAGCCTCCTCAGGAAGCCAATTTACAAACTGGTGTTCAAAGACTGGCATCTGGGTCAGCAGTGTGGGAAAAGCCAGAGCTAATGAGGCCCTCTGTGTCCAGCAGGAACATCAAATAGCTGCTGCTGACAGCAATTCAACAGACTGAAATCTGCTGTCCCACAGCCAGACATGAAATCCAGGAGAATCTCTGCTGCTTTGGATACCCTGAAACTGAAAAGAGGTTTTCAATCTTTCCTACAGCAGTTGAATTCTAGTTTTCCTGTTCTACTGGAGATGAAGATCAAAGTCCATAGATATTCCTGTGCATACTCCACAGAAGTCTGTAAACCCCTGTCTGTGATGATTAGTCAAAAAGGGAAACAGGAGATTACAAGTGCCTTGGAGAGCAGTAGGGCAATTTTTGGAGACCTGGCTACCCAAGCAAGCTCCCACAGAAGCACCAGGCAGCCTGCAGTTTGCCCGGTGCTGTTCTGACATGGACACAGGACAAGTGACATGTGACAGCGTCACCCACCCTCCTGCTCAGAGCGATTCCCAACCACAACTACCAAACATCACCTGCTGGGCTCAATTCCTACCTTAAGAATCCCCTTTACTGTGAGACCTCATGAACACAACCCCCCCCGTGCCCTTGCTGCCACACCTGTCCTGCAGGTAAGGCCAGGGCTTGGTGAGGGATCAGCGCCCAGATCCGGCTGTCACACAGCTCTGGACACGCTCCCAGGGCCACGAGGACATCACAGATGAACTTTATCTCTGCAGGGAGCGCTGGCTCTGCTTCACTGCTGTCATGTGCTCTTTCCCCAGCACGGGACACACAACTGGCTGCTGCAAAGACACGCAGTCCTAAGACAAAGGCAGCAGGGCTGGCCTTTACTCCAGTGGTGGCTGCGGAGCGCTCCGAGCTCTGTCCAGCCTGGCGGGAGCCCTCGTGGTGCCAGGAGCCACCCGACCTCTGTCCCACAGCACGTCCCTGACCCGGGACACGCTGCCCTCGCCCGCTGCCCGGGGACAGCCACAGCCTGGGCTTCCTGCCCTGCCTGGAGCTGACTCCTGGCACTGCCAGCACACCCTCCTGCTCTGCTGGGGCTGCTGGCTTGCTGCTCTCCAGCCACCTACAATCCACAGGCGCCACAGTGGCTTCTTACCTTTGCTCCTTGTTACTTCACAGACTCCCAGAATGGTCTGAGAGGGAAGGGACCTTAAATCCCACCCCATTCCACCCCTGCCATGGCAGAGCCCCCCCTGCCCTAACCCAGGCTGCTCCAAGCCCCATCCAGCCTGGCCTTGGACACTGCCAGGGATCCAGGGGCAGCCACAGCTGCTCTGGGTACCCTCTGTCAGGGCCTCACCTCCCTCACAGCCAAGAAGAACTTCCCAATCTCCCATCCATCCCTGCCCTCTGGGTCCTGTCCCTCCATCCCTTGTCCCCAGTCCCTCTCCAGCTCTCCTGGAGCCCCTTCAGGCTCTGCCAGGGGCTCTGAGCTCTGCCTGGAGCCTTCTCCAGGTGAGCACCCCCAGCTGCCCAGCCTGGCTCCAGCCCTGGGACATGTCCATGGCCCTGAGCTGACTTTAAGTCCAGCTCGTCCTGGACAAGTCTCACTGCTCAACCTGACACAAAGCACGGGAACAACAACCAGGGTTCCTCTGAGCAGGAACAACCTCTGAGCTTCTGGTGTCACAGCCCTGGGAACAAGCATGACAACTCCCAAGGATGTGAGCTGTGAGTGCCAGGCTCCAGGTAAGTGCTGAACCAAGGGAGCACATTCCAAGAGCAGGGGACACCCTACAGGGAACCAGCACTGCTCCATTTGAATGGAGGCAAACACAGCTTTGGGGACCAAAATCACATTCTGAGTACAGAGAAAATGCTGGTTGGCTCCTACTGCAGCACACAGACAACACACAAGTAGTTCTTTGTGCCAAAGGAGTTTCCTATCACGTTTCCCTCCTCTTATTAAACAAGAAAATACAAAGAACCATTGTGTCACCTGGAAGATCACTGGGTAAGTTTTTAAAAATAAAAAAAATTAAATTAGAGTAAATAAATAAAAATTACTAACTACCAGACTTAGTAGTCATGTTAGAACAATTTCAAGGTCTCTGTGAGCTGAGTTACTGGAAGGCTGCCCACGAGCCCAGGAGAGCACAGGGAGCTGATGAGTGCCTCTGGCCCCCCAAGACACCACCCTCCCTTGCTCCTGCAGGCTCACTCCCAGTGCCAAAGTCTCACTGCAAAGCAAACAGGGTTATCAGCATGACCACCTGACCAGCAATGATTCCCACACAGCTCAACACACGGAGGCCAGGGAAGATGTTTACTCCATCCCAACCAGTGCAAGGGCATGGAATGACTTACAGCAACAGCCAGGTGCACAGAGCAACTGGTCCTGTGCAATTAGAGTCACCAGCACCTGAAACTTCACACTGTCCTGGTGTGACCAATGCAGGGACAGATCTGCATCACCTGAAGTGTTCCCATGGTGGCACTGAGCTCAGAATCAAATCCCCAGAGCATGCACCTATAAGCAGGTAGGTCTGCAGTCCCATGAGGTCCACACCAACCTGGGGAAGCTGCCAGCACCATCCACCCTTTCTTGTCCAAGAGCAGCTCAGGTAAAGCCTCTGTGAGCTGTACCTGTGTCCAGTACCAGACCTGTACCTGTGCACAGGCCAGTGCTACTTTCCAACTTGGTAAAGCAGAAGCAGTCCTGAATTCTGATACCTTCTGCACTGCCTTTCTTTCTCTGTCTTTTAGGGTCTGTCATGAGAAACAGACACCTACAAATAATCACTATGGTTTAATGACACAAGACAGAAGGATAGAGACCTTCTGATCTAAAATTTTAACTTAGCTATTTGCTCCGAATATGTCCCACCAGGACTCAGAACGAGCAGGGACTCTGTTCTCTGTGCCTTGACAGGAGCGGCAACAGGCATGACCCACTGCACCCAAGACACCAACAGCTCCCTGGCGTGTCAGGGATCGGAGCAGTGCGGGGCCCAGCGCGCTGCTGGGCTGTGAATTCCCCCGTGGCCAGCTCTCCTGGAGCCAAGGGAAGCAGCCCCAGGCACCCACCGTTGCTGACCATGCGCCTGGCCACCTCCCAGAGGACCAGCCCGAAGGCCCAGATGTCCACGCGCTTGTAGGAGTCGAAGCAGTCGGCCTGGATGGTCTCGTCCAGCACCTCCGGAGCCATGTAGCGCTTGGTGCCCACACGGGGATTGTTCCCCACATCCAGCTGGTTGGTGCTTTGGGAGTGCATGACTGCAAGGCCTGAAGGACAGAGAAAACAAAGCGTTAGGGTCCCTTCAGCTGCAGCAGCACGCGCCTAAGGGCCGCGGAGCAGCGACCCCGTCAGACGGTTTCTGAAAGAGGAGCCAAGGGCCCAAAGAGCAACGGGGTCAGCTCCAAACCTGCCAGCAAAACCAGCCCCTGGGGCCACAGCCAGGCCCGCTATCTCCTAAGGGATTATCATCAAGCATTTTATTGCACTCTTGCAAAACACTGTCATGAAGTGTTTTGCAGCCACTGGATGTCCCCAGCACTCTGGGCACGGACACGCAGAGGCCAAACAGCTGCTGCTCAGAACAAAACAACTTTACACAGCATTCAAATTTATTTATAGACCTTTTGGGTAGGTGGATACACCTGAACTGTGGGGAAAGGAGAAGAAAAACACTGCACGAAGGATACACACAAGTTAAAAAAAAATAAAGCTGGAAAACAAAAACACCGTATTTGCAGCAACCTGAAAAATAAACATCCTCAAGCAGATCTAAAATGAGTCAGACAAAACCACTCTACCTGGTTTCTACTAATTACTAAACATTTAAGCAGAGAACATTATGTGAGGGACCAAATTACTGTAAATTTGGAAACACACAGAGCACTCATTTGGCCATGGTAAACAGAGAGCACTGCAAATTGAGCAGCAGTGGGTGCATGGCAGAGCCAAGCGACAGAGAGGGCGACGCAAACTCTCCCTAATTTCCTCAACAAATCTTCTAAGAATGACATATACTATTTACATTTAACAGGAGTTTATTTCAGGTGAACCTTAAAAGGCTTTTTACCTCAGTCCCACAAAAACTAACCTATCACCAGATCATTCATTTGCCTCTCTTTCCAAAGAACAGTCTGTTCTTTAACGCAATAAAACTTTGGAAAACACTCTTCTGCAATTCAAATGCACTTCAATATATTTCAAGCTGATAAGAATAGGCTTATGGCACCTCTAGAAATATCACAGAATACTTTGGTTTGGAAGGGATCTTAAAGTTCATCCAGTCATACCCTCTGCCGTGGCAGGGGCATGTCCCACAGTCCCAGGCTGCTCCAGCCCTGTCCAGCCTGGCCTTGGCACTGCCAGGGATCCAGGGGCAGCCCCAGCTGCTCTGGGCACCTGTGCCAGGGCCTGCCCACCCCCACTGTAAAACACTTCTTACATTGATGTAAATCAATCCTCTTTCAGTTTCAAACCACCTCCCCTTGGCCTATCACAACAAGCACTGCTAAAATGTTTGTCCCACCCTTGTCAGGGACACTTTATGTACCATCTCACGACCCCAGACTGATGAGAAGAAGCCTGCTCCCAGATCCAAGTACTTCTGTCTCATACTGACACATGTGCTTTTATGTGCGACTTTAAATTAATATTAGATTATATTAAACAATATGTATGGTTTATAATTTTTTCCTTTAAAAAAGCTTGCAACAGCAAACAAAGGTCAGAAACCGCATTTTCTGGCCAAGTCTGGAAAAATCAGGACCTCGGAGAACACGCTGATAAAAGTTGTAAAACTTCACCCAAACTAAGCCGAACAGCTTGCAGAGGCCCAGAGGTCAAGGCCCACAGCTGAGGGAGGCCAGCAGCACACACAGAGCCCGGGGCACGCAGGGGGCAGGCAGGGGCTGTCACCCACAGAGGCAGCCCTGCTGTCTGCAGATGGGCAGCGCTGCTGTCTGTAGATGGGCAGCGCTGCTGTCTGCAGATGGGCAGCACTGCTGTCTGCAGATGGGCAGCACTGCTGTCTGCAGATGGGCAGCACGTCCTGCCCACCCCAGGGCACTGAGCCACGGCACAGCAGCCCCCAAACAGCATCCTGCTGGTGTGACACGGCCCTTGGGCATGCAGAGCTGCCCTGCACCAGACACCAGCACGGCTTTGGAAGGACACAGCTGCAGCTCCCAAACAGCATCCTGCTGGTGTGACACGGCCCTTGGGCATGCAGAGCTGCCCTGCACCAGACACCAGCACGGCTTTGGAAGGACACAGCAAGGCTCCCAGCTGGCAGGGTGAGCAGCAGTGAATGACATCCTGTCACTCTGTCACACAGCACACGTGAGCCGCTGCAGCTCCTGATCCCGGGGTGCCACGGCAGCCCCAGCTCCAGGCCCTGACAGGAAGGGACCCGAGAGTGGAAACAGGACAGAGCCCACAGCAGGAAGGGCAGGAATGCATGCCACAAGCAACAAACTCTTTGGTCAGCTTCCCTTACAAAGCAGGAACGTAGGAAAAATGGGACAGGTATGGGTCTGAAGAGCTCACATTTTAAAAAATAGCTATTTTAACCACCATAAAAACTAATGGGAAATGTTTACTGCTGTGCTCTCTCAGAAAAGTCTCTCAGACATCTGAAACCTCTAGATAAAGAGTGTAATAGACTTCACTGTACCAGTGCCAGGTCAATCAATGCCTGGACGTGCTGCACCTCCTCAGAGTGAACTACAAATTTATTTGAAAGCCAGTCTCTAACACTTTGTATTTCCAACTTACTGCTGCATTTGCTACCCTTCCCACAGCAAATTTCCAGAGGCCCAAGTATGTGGCTTTCATGTTTTCCCTGTCTGTATCTCAAGTCCCTCGGGCACAAGTGACAGAAATTATGCAGTAGAATTACTATTTTAAAAATTCCCATCCCTGATACACTTTTTGCCTAGGCAACAGTGCCCCAATTCAGTTCTACCACTATTTTCTCCCTTTTCTGCAGAGAAAAGCAAAAAAACCGTTACTGTCAGACATCCCTCCAAGGTGTGAACAAGGCACACTGCTGTGAGTGCTCCTCAGCACGGGTGCCTCGAGCTTCCACTCCAAACCAGCTGGTCCCAGGGAACTGCTTCTGGGCCCACGAGCGCTCTGCACCAGCGAGCTGACTGAGCTACGGCACCGCGACAGCGAGCACACGGCTCAGACTGTCTGTGGAGGACACGCACTGTCCCAGAAATGAAGCCTGAGCGCCGCGTGCTCTGGGATCCGGAAATGGGATTCAAGCACGGAAAACCAGGAAAAGGCCCCAAAAGCGTGGCTGGGCTGCAGGCGCCACCTGGCGGCCGCGGCGGGCACTGCGGGAGCGCCCGCGAGGGGACACGGACGGGGACAGGGACACGGACACGGACGGGGGACAGGGACACGGACAGGGGACAGGGACAGGGGACAGGGACAGGGGACACGGACAGGGGACAGGGATGGGGGACACTGCACACGGACAGAGGGCACTGCGGGCACACAGACAGGGGGCACAGACAGGTCACTCCGGGCACACACACAGGTGGCACAGAGGGCACAGCGGGCACACAGACAGGTGGCACAGGGGTCACTGCGGGCACACAGGTGGCACAGAGGTCACTGCGGGCACACAGACAGGGGTCACTCCGGGCACACAGACAGGGGGCACGGAGGGCACTGCGGGCACACAGACAGGGGGCACTGAGGGCACTGCGGGCACACAGACAGGGGGCACTGAGGGCACACAGACAGGTGGCACAGGGGTCACTGCGGGCACACAGGTGGCACAGACAGAGGTCACTGCAGGCACACAGACAGGTGGCACAGGGGTCACTGCGGGCACACAGACAGGGGTCATGGACAGGGGTCACTGCGGGCACACAGACAGGGGGCACAGGGGTCACTGCAGGCACACAGACAGGTGACACAGGGGTCACTGCGGGCACACAGACAGGTGGCACAGGGAGCACTGCAGGCACACAGACAGGTCACTGCAGGCACACAGGTGGCACAGGGGTCACAGTGGGCACACAGACAGGGGGCACAGAGGTCACAGTGGGCACACAGACAGGGAGCACACACACACCACCCCGGGCCCACAGCCCCCCTCGCTCCTCCAGCGCAGCCACAACAGGGACACGGACAGGGGACACGGACGGGGGACAGGGATGGGGGACACTGCAAGCACACGGACAGGGGGTACTGCGGGTCACAGACAGGGGGCACAGAGGGCACTGCGGGCACAAGGACAGAGGGCACTGCGGGCACACGGAAAGGGGCACAGACAGGTCACTGCAGGCACACAGACAGGTGGCACAGGGGTCACTGTGGGCACACAGACAGGTGGCACAGACAGAGGTCACTGCGGGCACACAGGTGGCACAGAGGGCACTGCGGGCACACAGACAGGGGGCACAGAGGTCACTGCGGGCACACGGACAGAGGTCACTGCGGGCACACAGACAGGTGGCACAGGGGTCACTGCGGGCACACAGACAGGGGGCACAGAGGGCACTGCGGGCACACAGACAGAGGTCACTACGGGCACACGGACAGGGAGCACAGAGGGCACTGCGGGCACACGGACAGGTGGCACAGACAGGTCACTGTGGGCACACAGACAGGGGGCACAGGGAGCACTGCGGGCACACAGGGGACACAGAGGGCACTGCGGGCACACAGACAGGGCACAGGGAGCACTGCAGGCACACAGACAGCTGGCACAGAGGTCACAGCTAGCACACAGACAGGGAGCACAGACAGGTCACTGTGGGCACACAGGTGGCACAGGGGTCACAGCGGGCACACGGACAGGGGGCACAGAGGTCACTGAGGGCACACAGACAGGAAGCACAGACAGGGGGCACTGCGGGCACACAGACAGGGGGCACACACACACCACCCCGGCCCACAGCCCCCCCTCGCTCCTCCAGCGCAGCCACCCGCCCCCCGGCTGGGCAGCAGCAGGCACTCACCCAGGTCGGCGATGCAGCACTGCCCGTTCTTCTTGACGAGGATGTTCTTGCTCTTGAGGTCGCGGTGGGAGATGGCCGGCTTGCCCTGCGTGCCGAAGATCTCGATGTGCAGGTGCGCCAGGCCGCTGGCGATGGACAGCACCATGCGCAGGCAGCTCACCGTGTCCAGCGTGGTCAGCTGCAGGTAGTCGTACAGAGAGCCCATCTCGTGGTAGTGGGTGATCAGCCACAGCTGCGTGCTGGAGTTCCTGGAAGTCATGTCGGATGCAATAAAACCTAGAGGGGGAGGAAGAAGGAGAAACACGCAGATGAACTGACGGGGGTCCTTCAGGACTCCCCGAGAAAAGCAGCTCAGCTAGCCAGAGCGGGTGCTCAGAGTGCCAAGGCTGTGGGTGTGACCCCATACAGCCTATCCACCCAGGAGCTGGACTCCATGATCCCTGTGGGTCCCTTCCAGCTCTGGATATTCTGTGATCAACACTGCTGGCCCCTCGTGCAATGCACAACTTGTTTAATTACAACTGCACTGCAGACAACTGCAGGTACTGCTGTGATGAAAGGAAATGCTGGAGCTCTAACTCACATTATTCACAAGAACCCATTCACATATTTGTCAGTCTCATCGAAAAACTACTTCTTAGGACCACACACTTTAAAAATATTTTTATTTTTCCTTCTTTTTGAAGGACTTGGGGGTGGGGAAGTTCCCAGTCAAGCAGAAAGACCCCAAGTCTGTAGCACATTTGCTGCTGCCCACTTGAGAGGGTCACACTGGAAAGCAGAAACACCTCAGACATCAAGCCAGGAACAACCATTTCCATTTTTAGAGTCCACAGGCAGCCAGTGCAGGCTGCTGAGAACAGGGTTAAATGTGTGGCCCAACCACAATGATCTTCTATGAAGAAACAAGAGAAAATTTTCTGTTCAAAACTCAAAACTCATGAACCTCAAGAACTGCCTTCAAAATTGCCATGTCTTAAAACTGGACCCCAAATTCAGGGGAAGCTCCCTTCCTGTCACCTCTGCATATATCCACACAGTGACCTCAACAGCTTTAGCTGGGAACAACACAGGTTTTATTCCCAAGTCAGAGGAACAAATCATGCTTATGAAAAGCTCACATTTGTCAGAAAGAACATCCACTGCCTTCTCTCCTAAAGTCAGACTTGTGCACAATGTGACATTTCTGTAATCTGTGATATTGTTTAATATTGCATCTAAAAAAAGTCTCTAAAATAGCCAACAAATTTGACAGTCATCAAGAAAGACTAAACACAGGCAAAGCATCAAGGAAAACAGGCAATGTAATTTCAGCCAAGTCACTTACTCTCTTGGGAAGGGAAGTTCAATAATTCACATTTCAGGAGGCCACCAAATTATTTTGTAGCAGCAAAGGAACTGCTTCAGGAAACACACAAATGACTAGCAGAGTGAGCTAGAGAGCCAAGGAACATTCTCTGACAGGAAGCAAGAAAAAGGAGCCAAAGGAAAACTGACTGAAGACAGATATTGGGTGAGGCAGTGTCAGCACTCAAAATGTGCTGCTGCTTTTATTTGCAGAGGTGGCATACCAGCGACAGCAGGGCACATCTATGAGGAATCAAAGGGCTGCTTAAACCTCAGACATGGCTCAACACAACAAAGCCACTTTCCCAGTTCTCAGCACCAAGCACATGAGGTATGAGTGATGCACAAGGTTCATTTACTTTCCTAGTTCCAGGGAAAAAGATACATCACGCAGCTATAACTGAAGTTTAAACACCAAAAGAGCTTACTCTCACCTTGAGCAGAACAGTTGAACAGAAGAGAATACTGGATTCATATTGCACTTTACTTAGCCATAAGGAAAAGTATTAAATGCCTAAATCTCATTATGAACTCCTCCCCACCTTTTCTCCCTCCATTTCCTCCAACACAGATCCACCAGAGCTTCCCCTTGCAGGGAAACTGAGATTACAACCCAACACAGATCCACCAGAGCTTCCCCTGACACACTGGGCAGGACTCTGCCACGAGAGCTGCAGGAGCCAGTCCCTTCCACAGGGCTCTGTGGCACCTCCACTGCTTTCTGTGTGCTCAGCTGCCAACACCTGATTCATCTGGCTGATTAACTGCTTCCTGCTGGAATACTGCAGAGCAGCAAGTCTCAGCTGCTATGACACATTCCCCATTTGAGACTCAGCCCCTCCTGGAAGTCTCTCCCTGAAAATTTCTCTTCAGCTCTTTATCAGAACACAAGAACCTGCAGACTGTGAGCCGCCTGGTGAGTGTGCAGTGCTTGACAGGTGACCTGTCCAGGTAACTCACCTTTACACCAGACACACCAGGATACAGAACCTGCTTGTCCTACTTACCTAAAATATTCTCGTGCCGCAGCAGTACAGTGTTGTACAGCTCAGTTTCCCTGAACCAGGACTTTTCATCCCTAGAAGAGAAGATCTTCACAGCAACATTTTCTCCTTGCCACTGACCCCTCCAAACTTCTCCATAACGGCCCTTTCCTGGTGGGGGGAAAGCACAGGAGAAGCTGTCAACCAACAAACAGCCTTCAGCAGGCAGAACTCGACTGTCAGGAACCCAGCACCACACCAGCTGGCCTGACCTCCCCTGCATGCAGGTCTTACCACTGGAGTCACACTGTGCTCCAGCATCCCTCATTTTTCCTGGCTGCTTTGCCTGCAAGCCCTGAGAGTGTGGATCTCCCCTCCCTGCACACCAGTGCAGCACAGAGGGGTTGAACTGGCAGGTGTCACCACACAATGAAAGTGGTTTTGCAGCTGAAGTGACTCAGGCAGCACAGGGCAAGGTCAGCGTGCCCAACACAGAGCTGTGAATTCTGCAGCAAGGAGGGCAGGAAGGAAATGCAATGCTGGGGATACAGCCCTTACATTTCTATTCCATCATCACCCCTTGCAAAATGAAGATTTAAAGAAAACAAAAACCTAAAGCCATCCACAAACAAACAAAAAAAGGATTAAAAACCACCAGCCCCACCAAAACCAAGCCCTGTCCTGTGGAGATCAGGACATACTGTCTGCAAGCCAAACTTTTCAGCCCAACAGCTTCCTCATCTCTTCAGTGCCTGCACCGAATCTTGGCTCAATGTCAATGCCTCCAGGTATCTTTGACCCAAATGCCTCCTAAACTCAATTAACACTACGCAGTTAATAATAAAAATATGCTGAAGAAAAACTGAATGAATCAATAAAATTAACACTAAAGCCCTACAAAAAAACTAAGCACCCAGAAGACACTGACCTACACACTCCACAAGTGTGATCTGGCGAGCCACCGTTCTTTGCACCAAGAAAGGAAGCCCAGAGCCACTTCCAGATGTGCAGGAATGGTCCAACAAATCCTGTTCAGAAGGAAAAGCAGAAGTTTAGGACCCGTGAGAAACCCCATTTTTCCCTGTTTACATGCACAAAGGACAGGTTAGGTTAAAGCTCGGGGTATCTGTGTGACTCTGGGGATGCCATTTGGTCACTTGGGGTGAAAGAGCATTTGTTTAGTAAGTCATTATTTCTTTAATAAGTGTAATAAATACATGACTACAGATGTCTGCACTGGAAGCCCACTCCTGGCATACCAGCTATCCTCTATCAGGAGATTCTGCCCTTTTTCAGCACTTCACTCTTCTTTTACTTACCTTATGTCCTCTCAGTTCTGTTTCTGAAGCCTATTCAAGCTTGATGCAGGTATTTAAAATCAAAACCAGTTTTCAAATTAATGAGGTGAGGGGATTTTCCAGCATCACCAGTGGCAAATCACACAAGATTTGCCACTGACACTCCAGAAAAACTTCTGTAACAAATCTTTCTTAAAAGCTTTATCAGTTTCTGGTATTTTTAGTGCATAGAAAGCAGACTTTGAGCTGTAAAGCTTATAACAAACATAAGTGAGATCCTGATTGAATGTTAAAATCCCATTAGCCTTGTAAAATGCTAATGTCCAGCTGCTTTTACAGCCAGGAGTTTTGTATTAGTTCAAAGCATTAACAACTATTGCTGGACTCTTTTTTACAAAGGAAAATAGGATTAAAAAGCCTAAGTGTAACTAACTTTCTATTATTTCAGAAAACTGCATTGCAGTGCTTGGACCAGATATCCATGAAATCTCATTTCTTCTAAGAGCCTCTTAACGAGCGCTCAAGAAAAAGAATCTGGGAGTGACAGAGACTGCCTTACTTTTTAACACAAACTGAGGGCTCATTTTCCTTCCTGCTTGCATCAGAGCAAAACAAAAGCAACAAAAACAAAAATCCATCCCCAAACTTATCTACAGCAACTGTAAAAACAAGATTTGAAGAGGCCAGAGCTCCTTCCACTAAGCAGCTTAGGGCTTTAAGCACTTGCTACACTGCAGAGACTAATCCTAAATGTAAACTTACCTAATGTGTGACAAAGCCAGTGACTTAAAACACAATGGAGAAGAAAAATCTGGAATCTAGAAGACTTGCTGTTTAGATGAATGTTTGGGCACAGGAGCCACCAATTACATGTTGTGCATCAGCCACACTGGGAGGCAGGGCAGCAGCACTGGCACCACTCAGCACTGGCTCAGAGGGTCTGACAGCTCCCAGCTTCTCCCAGCTCTTTGAAACAGAATTGTGATTTTTTTCTTCACAGATGCTATCCCCGTTTCCAAGTAACATTAAATAACTAGAAGCACAAAAGGTCTGCAATTGGCTTGAAATGATCTTGCACAGGTAAGACAGAGGAGCTGGTAAAAGTTGGAAGTCAGTGCTTAAGGACAGATCACCAGCTGCACACATGCCTGGGCCATGTGGATACATCAAGACTGGCTGTTTTAAACCAGTAACATGGAATCAACCTTTGTGGGCTCATTAAACAGAGCCAAAGGCATTACAAAAAGAAAGAAAAAAAATATTAACAGACACAGGCCACTCCTTGCAGTGAAAGCACATTATGGTGGGACAGCACCAAAATAGAAAATGTCTTCCAGCCTCTTAATGCTGGGGGGACATTTTATCTCTGCAATGCAAGGAGAAAACTCTGCATTGCTTCAGAAACACACTCCACCTGCCTGAAGCTTTACTTGCTCTGCTCAGATAAAGTGAGGGACAGCTGCTGGGACATTTGTGCTCTGGCCTCAGGGAAGGGGGAAGGGACAGTCACCCTGCAGAAAGGGAACTTCCCAGCTCATCACATTTTGCAGAGACCACATGAGTAAGATTGTATTTTGAAAACTGAGCTTTGAGTAAGAACTGCCCATTTCTTAGAACTCCCACTGCTCCTCCATCAGCAAAATGTCACTGATACCCCAGCCCTTCAGGCTGTTGTATATCAAACATGCAGCACAGTTCTTCACCTCTGCCATCACTGCAGGCCACACAACAGCCAGGCACACTCTGTTTTGATGTACTGACACTGTTTCACAGTACAGGTCAAAGGACCTACACTTGCCAAACCCACCTTTTGGTTAAAATTCATTAGTACTACAGTTTTGGGAGCACAGGAACAGCACCACTCAAGTCCTGAGGCCAACTGGCATCAAAACATGCTCTCAGTGATGCAGCCACACAGAAGGAAGAGAGGGGAGTTTGGAAGTGAGGAAAACTCACACCCTGCACACAGGCAGGTCACTTACTGCCAGCGTGCTGTCCCCCACGTTCGAGGCAATGAGGCCCTCGATTGTGCCATACTCTGCATCCCTAGAATTGAGCCTCTCCATGTGGTTTTTCTGTATTCTCCGTATGATCAGCACAGCTACTGCAGAAAAAACTATCAACACCACCACAGGAGCCAGGATAACGATGATTAGTGTTTCCATGCTGTAACCTGCAGCTTCTCCTTGAAAGGTTTGCCCTTGGAAAAGAGGGGGGAAGGGAAAAAGGTGTGAAAAGAGAGAAAAAAATAATTTTGCAGATTCCCAGAGAAAGTCTTTAAACCCATTAGCAGTGACACCAAGGCTGACCTCGGTACCCACCCAGCATGACAGAGGCCGTGCCCCAGCCAGGTGTGAGCACACCTGCATGGAGGATGCACTCCCTGTGGAGCAGCACAGCCCCCACCTGCACCGAGCCACTTCTCACACGCAGTGCCTCCATCCTGACCCCAGCCACACACTGCAACCCTCACTGCCCCAGCACAGAGACCAGTCCAGCCACACACTGCAACCCTCACTGCCCCAGCACAGAGACCAGTCCAGCCGTGGGCACAGAGGTGTGCCAGCAGGCCCCAGGGTGGGGACCAGGGCACCAAGGGCATGCTGTGCCCATGAAACCCTTCCTTCAGCCAGCACTGGGGTCATCTCTCTCCCAGCACAGCAGATCACAGCCTCTGCCTGGAAAGGCACCAGTGCAGAACTGAGCTCACCCTTGGAAGAGGGCAGCTGCGCAGTGATGTTCATGTTGCACAGGTGCCCCTGGCAGCACTCCACGGCCTGGCTGGGGGATGGAGGCGTTTTGCAGGTCATTTTCCGTTGCTCATAGACCTGGAAGCAGCCTTTCTGGTAGACCTTGGCCCCATCATTAATGCTCAGGGAAGCAAAGCAGCGCTGGCCTTGGCACCGATCCCCGTTCCCACAGGATATGCCTTCACACACACATTCGTAGGGGATCATCTTGAGCTTCCGCTCATCATCTGCAAAAGGGAAGAGTCGAGGAAAAAACATCATCCTGTTCCTAACAGCTTCAGTTAGAGGTAAAGAAATCATAAGACAATCAAATCTGCTTAAGGGAAGTGACATTGTTTTCAGGTAGTGCTGAAGAACCACTAAGTAGGAGGTAACAATTCTAATTCAGCTGTTGCAGCATGACAAAGACATGCCACAGCAGACACAGAGATCTCTCTCAAGTAAGTTAAAATATAAAACTGAGAAAACCAAGTTACTCCCACAAAGCCTTTATTCAATGTTTTCCAAAGGCTGTTTGTGAAGTACACACATCTTTCAGGGGCTTCTCTCTCAGAACATCCAAGAGATCTTCAAGTGAACCATTCCTTCCTTTCTGTGGCAGTGGAAATACTACTTCCTTTTTTTTCAGGCAAACCTCATGTGACATTGTGATGTCACAAAAGCTTCACGTGCACACAGCTGTGTAAACCATTACACAAGTCACTTTCCAAAGCCAATGCCTCACTGGAGCAATGATGGAAGAGCTACCAAACAGCACCCTGGGAACCCTGCCCCACACAGCACTCACCTTGCCAGCTCGGAGATGGGAACGCCATCACCATCAGTACAGGGAGAATCATAACTCCATCAACACCCTGGAGCTGCAGGAAGGAGAGACAACAGTTCTGTATGCTTCCACTGCTGTCTAAAAATGCAACCACCCCAAAAGCAGTGTTTAGCCTTTCATCAGTTCCTTACACAAAACACAACCCAACGATGATTGGACTCCTTTTCAACTCTGTCTTGTTTACTAAATAATTTCCTTCACTTATAAAATCCATGCATTTACTGCAACATTCACAGAGACATCACATGCAACTACCATGTAGATACAGAAGCTTGTAGTAGGGGAACATGAACCCTCCAGTACCAAGCAGGCATGTAATAACAATGACACATTCTTTGAACCAGTTACTAGAAAGCTAAATTATTGTTAGACTGAGGAGGTGGTCTGTAAAACTGTATTATCTGGGCTTTGAGGGGAAACAGAAAAGATCTCCACCAGAAAACTCAGAATAACTTCCATTAACCACCAAAAACCATTGCTGGATGGCAAGAAAAAGATTGAGATGTATTTAAGGAAGATGCTGCTCTCTAAAGAGCAATTTCTCAGTTTAAGTTGCCTCTCCAAGGATTTTCCTTTTGATGGGCCAAGTCCATTTCCCTGCTGCTGAAGACAGGTCACTACACCTTGTGCAACAGTCCTGGCTGATTCCAGCACAGAGCAGAGGCACATGCTCCCTCTAAAACAGGAAATAAAGGAGTGAATTTGCCTTTGTATTTCCAGCCTTTGCCATGATACTTTCTTCACAAGAAAATACAGACCACTCTTTACTCCACTTTTTACTGTGAAACAAGGCTTCTGAAAAGAAACTCTTCTGCAGTTTCTCAGGATTTAACCCAACAGACAGGGCTGGTGACTCAGAATGGTTTGCCTGTCCTGTGTTGGTTGGTTCCTGCAGAGACTGTGTAGTCACATGGAACAAAATGCCCCTTATGTGCAGGTATTAGTCTTAATTTTTCAGATTTAATTCTAATTGAAGCAGATGAAAATTGAAAATACATCTGATATTGTCATTTTCCTTTCAGATCTCTTCTGTTGTGCCTTTTCAAATCATCAGCACTTCTTCAGTGCTCAGTGATGAAAGCCAAGCCATTACCTCTGTATTTATTTCCAGTAATTGATTAGTCACCAGTTAAAATGATCAGAAATTTCTCACCCAAGTATTCAGTTTTTGCCTTCACAGAAAGGCCCAGGCAGCACTGACCACCTCCCGTCCCAGAACAACTCTCCCTTCCAAATCCCCAAGGAAGCTTTCCCTGGTTGTCCTTGATGCACCCAAGGGTAATCCCTGCCGATATCTGACCCTCAACAACCGTGCTGGGACACGATCACACCGAGCTGAACAGCACGGGCAGGGAGCAATCCAGGGAGCAGCCCAAAGCAGAGGAGAGCTGTCCCAAGGAACCATCAGTGGCCAAGTGCTCGGGATCAGCTCCAAGGGGTCGGTGCCCTGCTCCCCAGGCAGGGAGGTGTCGGGATCCCCGCTCTGCCTTGGGCACAACAGCCCCGAGCAGCCCTGCCCTGCTCACCCACTCAGCAAGTCAGAGGTGGCTCCTGGCACCGCTCTCCTTTCCAGACACGGGCACTTCAAAGAGCCAAAGCCAGCCAGGGGCTGCATGGATGGGAGTGCTCCAGGGGATCCTGGCAGGGACAGGTCCCCCCGAGAGCCCTTCAGACAGCAGGGACATCCAGCTCAAGGAAAAGGTGCTTCAAAAAGACAAAATCTGAGTTTCACACTGCTGGGCAGCTTCAGAGGTTAGCCAGCAGCACCAGCAGCTCCCAGGCACAGCCAGCTCTTCCACAGCTAACTCAGGGCTGCAGCCCCCGGGCCAGTTAAAACCAGCAGGGGTTGTTTTGCGCTGGTGGGAGCTGCCCCACCTCTGACACGCGTGGGGCAGCCCGAGACCCCCACACCTTGACCCCCTCGGCCATTCCAGCCCCTCTCCTGCCAGACCTGGCTGAGGGAGAGGAGGCTGAGCACACGGACCAGGAGCCGGCCACGGTGTGGGACTGAAGTCACGGGAAGCACACACCAGTCCAAACACCGGGAAAACTCTGCCAGCTGCATGGACTCACCTGGTGTCTGTTCAACCAGTTTATCTGAATTCCCGAAAAGAAACAAATACACACAAGTAAATCTGTACACATAAGTCCCTGCCCTGTATTTCTCAGAGGGAGGATGAGGATGGCAATCAGACCCACTCCCCCAAAGAGGCAAGGAAACCATACTGGACTTTTAACAGATTTTATGCATTTCACAGCATGCACGGTCCTCCCAAGGGAAAAAAGCCCGATACTTCCATTTAAACCCTGCTTCTATAAAGCTGTTCCTCCAGCTGTTGATTGTCCCAAAAGCCTCAAGGAGTATCTCGTCTGCCTGTGCTGAGGAGAGCTGTGCACACTGGCAGCAGCGTCTGTGCAGCCCAGGACACGCCGGGCTCACAG
Source organism: Onychostruthus taczanowskii (assembly GCF_017590055.1). Taxonomy (NCBI): domain Eukaryota; kingdom Metazoa; phylum Chordata; class Aves; order Passeriformes; family Passeridae; genus Onychostruthus; species Onychostruthus taczanowskii. The sequence goes on from NW_024496526.1 coordinate 17,632,268, forward strand.
CCCCCAGCCACACTGGAGGAGGCAAGGAGCTGGGAGGGAGACTCTGACCTTTACAAAACACTGATTTTCCCTTAAAAATTATTTGAGAGCATGAGTTCAAAGGTGTTGTCCTCACTGCTTTAAAAAAAAATTACTTTTTCAAAGCAATTAATGCACACACATAAGCACCAAAGTCTGGTCCTAGTGACACCAGCAAGCACACCCCTTCCAGTTACTGCTTGTTTAGAGAGAAAGAAAATATACATTTTAATGTAAGGAACAAAACATTCTTTAATAAATCCCCACAGAAAACTGCTATGGATTTAAAGATCCATCAGATATCCAGTTACGATCTGGTACCTGAATTCACAAGAACCTTTTTCCCCAAGGGAAGACTTGGGATTTAACCCAGATAAAGGAAGAGGAATTAACAAGTAACCAGCAGAAATTCACAAAAGGTATTTTCCTTTTGCCGTTCGACTGGAGCTGCAGGCCGGGCCCTGTGGAACTGCAGCACAGCGGCAAGAGCCACTAGAGGGCATCGGGAACATGGGCAGGGATGCCAGCGCCCGGGATGCAGGGATCCAGCCTTCCCAGCGCCCCGTGGTGCTCCACACACGCGGATGGAGCTGCCAGCGCTCCCTGACACTCTCCACACAGGGATCCGGGATCACTGTGCCACTCCACACAGGGATCCGGGACCACTGTGCCCCGCTCCATACCCACACAGGGATCCGGGATCCTAGTGCCCAGTGCCACACTCCATACCCACACAGGGATCCGGGATCCTAGTGCCCAGTGCCACACTCCATACCCACACAGGGATCCGGGATCCTAGTGCCCAGTGCCACACTCCATACCCACACAGGGATCCGGGATCCTAGTGCCCAGTGCCACACTCCATACCCACACAGGGATCCGGGATCCTAGTGCCCAGTGCCACACTCCATACCCACACAGGGATCCGGGATCCTAGTGCCCAGTGCCACACTCCATACCCACACAGGGATCCGGGATCCTAGTGCCCAGTGCCACACTCCATACCCACACAGGGATCCGGGATCCTAGTGCCCAGTGCCACACTCCATACCCACACAGGGATCCGGGATCCTAGTGCCCAGTGCCACACTCCATACCCACACAGGGATCCGGGATCCTAGTGCCCAGTGCCACACTCCATACCCACACAGGGATCCGGGATCCTAGTGCCCAGTGCCACACTCCATACCCACACAGGGATCCGGGATCCTAGTGCCCAGTGCCACACTCCATACCCACACAGGGATCCGGGATCCTAGTGCCCAGTGCCACACTCCATACCCACACAGGGATCCGGGATCCTAGTGCCCAGTGCCACACTCCATACCCACACAGGGATCCGGGATCCTAGTGCCCAGTGCCACACTCCATACCCACACAGGGATCCGGGATCCTAGTGCCCAGTGCCACACTCCATACCCACACAGGGATCCGGGATCCTAGTGCCCAGTGCCACACTCCATACCCACACAGGGATCCGGGATCCTAGTGCCCAGTGCCACACTCCATACCCACACAGGGATCCGGGATCCTAGTGCCCAGTGCCACACTCCATACCCACACAGGGATCCGGGATCCTAGTGCCCAGTGCCACACTCCATACCCACACAGGGATCCGGGATCCTAGTGCCCAGTGCCACACTCCATACCCACACAGGGATCCGGGATCCTAGTGCCCAGTGCCACACTCCATACCCACACAGGGATCCGGGATCCTAGTGCCCAGTGCCACACTCCATACCCACACAGGGATCCGGGATCCTAGTGCCCAGTGCCACACTCCATACCCACACAGGGATCCGGGATCCTAGTGCCCAGTGCCACACTCCATACCCACACAGGGATCCGGGATCCTAGTGCCCAGTGCCACACTCCATACCCACACAGGGATCCGGGATCCTAGTGCCCAGTGCCACACTCCATACCCACACAGGGATCCGGGATCCTAGTGCCCAGTGCCACACTCCATACCCACACAGGGATCCGGGATCCTAGTGCCCAGTGCCACACTCCATACCCACACAGGGATCCGGGATCCTAGTGCCCAGTGCCACACTCCATACCCACACAGGGATCCGGGATCCTAGTGCCCAGTGCCACACTCCATACCCACACAGGGATCCGGGATCCTAGTGCCCAGTGCCACACTCCATACCCACACAGGGATCCGGGATCCCAGTGCCACACTCCATACCCAAACAGGGATCCAGGGAACCCAGCATCCCATGCCACACTCCAGATGCAGCAGTACTGGACACCCCAAGGCAGAGCTGGATGCTGGACACTGTGTCTGAGCTTCAGCCACACACAGGAAAATGTGGATCATCTGGGTTTAACCTCCTCCTGCAAAAGCACATTATCATTGGAAAACTACAACTTGCTATTGATGGAAAAGTCTCTTTCAAAGTGGCAGCTCCCAGATTTCCAAACAAACCTGCCACGCAGTGCAGGCAAGGAAGGGACCCTGGCTCCTGGGCAGGCCAGCATCTGCTCCAAGGCCAGCTTTGGATTCTGAAGAAGTCCTTTAAATTTGCTTTGGAAGCCCAAGTGAACAATAAGCCAAGCACAAGGCAGATCAGACACTTGGTGAAGACACCCAGCATAACACAGAGACACACACCTGGTTCAGGTAACAGAGTCTATAGAATCCTTATGCTCTGTAGTCATAAAGTCCCTTCAAAATCCACCCTGAAACTCCAATGCTTGTTCCACTTTCACAGCTAATATTGCTCTCTCCTTTCTTCCTAAGAAAACTGCGTCCTGCCAAATCCTGTATGGCCTTACAGCAATGTGGGGTGAAGTTCTGTACTGGGACTGTCAGGACAGCAGCTGCAAGAAGCCAGAGGGGAGAGAAGAACCAGTTCAGACAACCTGAAACACCACAAGGACCCCTGAGGGCACTGGCTGCTGAAGTGGCCTTCAGTCCCCAGAGCCAGCACTGAGCACAGACCACAGCAGACAGAGTGAGCCCATCAGTGCAGGAACTTCAGGTTGCATTTCATCTCCATATGACACAGACATGGGAACATGAACATGAGAGCAGCTCAGACTTTCCAGATGAGATCAGAAGCACCCAGATATCGCTGACAGTCCCAGTGGCCCCCTGCCAAGAGCCCAAGGGCTGTACATATTTTGCATGTACCTCACCAGATTCCTATCAAAAGAAAACATCCATAACACTGGATCACACTCATGCCATCCACAACAGCCACACACGAGCTGAATTCATCCACAGCTGTGTCTTCAGAAGGAGAAATGTGCATTTAAAGGCAATAATTCACAGCTTGCTCTTTAACTGAATCTCACACAAAGGAGGTGCAGCCCCACAAAGGCATTCCTTGCGTCAGAGAGCGACAACCTTGGGCAGTCCTTTCTTACGGTCTAAACTTGGGTGCCAGAATTCAGAAGATGGAAGCCAGCCACCAACTCCATTTGGTACTCACCTGCAAATGCACAAGGCACACATCCACACTTCACAGCTCCAAAAATGTGCCAAAGTGCCACCCAGAAAGAACAAATGTCTCAGATTCGAGTGACCACAAACACAGAAAGAGTGAAGGACAGAATATGGTTCTTCTGTGCTCGTGTACAAAGCAAAATCACAGCAGTGCTGGGGAAGAATGAAAACACCACACGAAAGGGAGCCACACAGTGTAAAGTGTCCTGGAAGTTTCTCCCAGTCGGTAACTCTGACACATTCAGAAAGAGCCAATCTCTTGGTCCTTGTAAGAAAAAGAAAAGGTAGCAAAGCATGAGCGTCACATAAAAATAAAAACAGCCTGCTCCCAGGGAACAGGAGAAAATGGCATCAAGCTGTACCAGCGGAGGTTCAGGTTGTATACTGGGGAAAATCCCTTCCCAGAAATGGTCGTATGGCCTCGGCACAGGCTGCCTGGCACTGTCCAGGGCAGTGGTGGAATCCCCATCCCTGCAGGGATTTACAAGTTGTGCAGATGTGGAACATTGGGTTAGTGGTGGCCTTGGCACTGCCAGAGGAATGATCTGACCTCATGATCTTAGAGGGCTTTTCCACCACAAAGCATTCAGTGATTCCATGTGGGCAGCAGAACGCCCCTGTGGCTGCAGGAGGCAGAAGGCATTTGCCCCAGTGTAAGAGCTCAGGCTGTGTGTCGCTATTGCATCAGTACATGGGTCTTAGGCAACTCAAACAATGACGCAAGCACAAACACTTTTAAATTGAACTGCAACTTCCCAGTGCCTTTGAAGACACGTGTGTATCTTTCCATATCATTTGTTGCATTGTGGGTGCAATAACTTCACCAGGAGGCAAGTACCAAGGATTGGCGTTGCCCTGCGGAACAGCCCGTGTTCAGCAGCATCGCTTAAAACCCCCGTCCACCAAGTCCCCGGCGGTGGCTCAGGGACCATGCACCGCTGGCAGCACCTGCACGGTGAGGGGTGCAGCTCCACACGTGCAGAGGCAGCACACAATGAACACGGGGGCTGTGCAGGCTCAGGGAATGCTCAGGCTCAGCCTCACCTCACACGAACGAGGCACCGCACAGGTATCTGCTCAGACACTCAGATACACGTGAACTACTGCGGCTTCTCACACATTTCACATACAGACAAAGGTGTTATTTTATTACGCTACACATGTTTCCTTGCTGTACAGGTATTCTTACATGGCACACAGACAGCTCCTACCGGAGGAACATTCTGTAACTACCAGGATAAAAGGCTCCATCACACTGCTGCAAAGCTCCTTGGACACTTTCCCTGTCAGACACAAGTCACAGCTATAGACAACTCTGAATACCACTCTGGCAAGGACATTCTAGATGCCCACAAAGTGAGGAAAATCCCCATCAGCGTCTGGGGACTATCTGTGCTGAGGCCTTGGGCTTAGGAGGCAGAGTGCACCCCTGCACATCCCACTGCCAGACTGCCACACTTTCCCCCTGGAATGGTTCTCTCTCCAGAAGTATACTCTCACACCTCAATACAAAACTGCCAATGAAGATACAAACTGTCCAAACAGAACACCCGGATTTATCCAGCAGCTGTGACTAAGTCCCAAAACACAAACATTTTCAACCGAGAGATAATTGGGAATTGCCTGTAAAAGTTGTTTCTGAATAGTTTAGGTAAAAAATATTAAAATAGCCAACAAACTCAAAATGCACCCAGTAACAGCGACTTACTTTGAACTTACTCAAGCCTACCTCTGTGAGCCTTGGCGTGCTTTCCTGCAGCCAGCAATGGTGCGTCTATCTAGTGCAGATGTTATCTGTGCGATGAAGGAGCTCAGGCAGGAACACAGCCCCGGGCACTCCAGGATTGCCCATCACACACGGCTCGTACCCCGCTCTGTCCTGGCAGGGCGAGCACGAGCACGGCCCCAGGGGCAGGGGCACAGCCGGTGCCAGCAGGACACGGCTCCTGTCCCCAGAGCTGGGGGAACCCGCATCGCCCCCCGCTCTCCGAATAAACATCCTCTGCCCGGAGCCGCCCACCATCCCACCGAGAAACCGAGACGGTCCAGCTCACAGCCCCAGCGACAGCACCCACTGCTAATCATTTTCAAACGCTTTTTAGTAACTAGTTAAATATTACACAGCTCGCCTGCTCAGAGTTTCTGCAGAACACTCCAGCCAACCAAAACAACATTTCCAGAAACAAATTTTGGCTCGGTTATCACCAACAAAAGTCCTATTTTTTACCTTAACAAAAAAAAAAAAAAAAAAAAAGCCTGGGTTTACTTTCCCTGGTTTTCCCTGGCTTTCCTTACACAAATTTTAAATACTCATTTCTTTATTCCGGGTTGCAGAGAAGCCTGGGTCTGATGAGGTGCACAGCTTTTAGAACCATCTCTCACTGGGACACACCCTGCTGCAAGATAACAACATCATCTAGTTCCTACAAACGCATCAATTCAGCAGCATCTCCCTACAGCCTCTGTGCCTTCACACATGCAGGAACCTAGAGAGGTGCAAATGCTTTTAATTCTCAGTCCCTGATGCTATCAGCCCAGGTCATTCAGAGCCAAACTCTGACTGAGGTGAAGGCACTTCCTCGGCCACAGCAGTCTCCAGGTGACCCCTCAGCTGTGTTGATATTTCACTCCAGTGAGGACCCTCATTTGCACATCAATAAACCCAGCAGATTTAGCAGATTTACCCTGGGTAAACCTGAACCTCCAGAGTTATTGTCACAGGCTCAACACCAGGAGAAAATTCTACTTCTGCCCTTTAGCCCAAGCACCCTATCCTGAGTGTAGTCTGGGGTATTTTAGTAAAAATTAGTCAAAACTTTTTTCTTAAAAAATCCATTTCATTGCATTGCCAGAATAATACAATGGCAGCATGACTCAGCAAACACATCCACTAGTTAACATGGAACCATCAAAACTGGAAATACTACAAACATATACAAACATATTTTTATTTGTGTATTATATATAAATCTATAAACCTGAGCAGGGCAAGAGCAGGAGAGGTGCAGAGGAACACAGTATATGGCAGGAGTACCGAGGAGAGACAGGAGAGCCTGGCTTCACACCACCAGCTCACTGCCGAGGGATTAAACTGGGATAAGAGCAGCATTCCTCAGGAGTGATGGGCTGCTACAAAGTCAGAAAGGTTAAGGGACATGGAAAAGTCAAGTATTCATTCTGCACCCCACTTACAGCTCAACTGCTCCTAGCCTCAGCCAGCCAAAGAAAATTAACCAACATTTATAGAGCAATCGGACTGAGAACAGCAGTTGCTGGCACTCCATGGGCACAAGTCATGAAACAGCATTTCCTCTTTTCGTTAACTGTTACTCTGGAGTCCAGAAAACTGAATGCAATTAGCAATCTGAAGAAGAAGGAAACACCCTGCTGCATAAGAAAGTCAAGTCTTCAGAGATTACACTAGAGCACCCCAGAATTTTAGCAGTACTGTTCTACAGTTTGGACAGGCCAGAGGCACATTCTTCTGTCCTTAAATCCAAGATACAAACAAAGCTCCTCAGCCTCCCGTCTCCCACCTGTGCAAATGGGACACCCAGCAGCAAGGACGTGCAGAGCTCATGAAATCCAGCAACAACAGGGAGGGGCACTCACCGCTAAGGGAAACGCAACCCAAAGCTGACTTGGAGAAGACAGACAGTAAGGTGAAGAGCAGCTCAGCCTTTTCTGCATCCTTGAACCTTCCAGTGGTATTTCTGCTCTCCCCACATCAGCAACAACTCAGTGCTGCAGTTCTCAGCTTTACCCGGTTCTCTCCCTCAAAGCACCCTGCAAGCTGTCCCCCTTTCTCACCTGAGGCTTCTTAAGGTACCACAGCCTCCACCACAGGTCTCTGTTCCGCTCACACCTCACCTGTGGCAGTCTCACCTGGGACACTGATCCATCTAGCATTCAGGCCTGTGTGCTAAAACAGCTCGAGAACTTTACAAATCACTTTGTCCTGACACTCCTCAGCTGCTGTTACAGCTGTGTCTACTTTGACCTCTCAGGCAAAGCCCTGTGCTCCCCCTGGGACAGGAGCTCCCCATCACTGTCCCAGCCAATGCCCATCACTGCCTGCTGTGTACCCCTCAGCCCAATCATCAGGCACCCGGTCACCTCTCCGAACACCCAGTGTATCCCAATCACACACAATTCTGACACTTCTTTCCAGAGCTGTTTCAAGTATTCCCTTTCCACCTATTTAGCTGAACGCTGTCAAACTCACACATCTCCCATGGCCTTGCCAAACCCAACTGTAAATTGCAGATCTTCTGAAAACCATTCCATGGATTCATACAGACCTTTGGTTTAACTGCTGCAGAAGCCAGAAGCAGCCAGTCTCATCCCTATTTAACAGCTAAACTCCCATGTCTGACCTCACACACAGTCAGCTGCAGGTGTGAAGCTGTCCTTGGGGACCAGTCTGCCTTTGGAGCTCTGCACAGACTGCCCGAGAGCACCACACCTTTCAGCAGCTGGGAACAAGGCCACACTCACGATTGCAGGGAGCTTATGACACATACCCAGTGGCTATTTCCAAGGGCCAACATCTCTGCACAGAGCACCCAGCCGTGACTGGGAGAGCAACACACTGAGGACAGTGAGCCAAAGACCACCTTCACCAACTGCTCCTGAACACAGTAAGCACCCAAATATGCTTTGGGCCAACAGCCCTCCTCACTCATGGGCTGTGAGGGAGGAAGGGATCGTTCTGAACAGGACACAAGGCAGCACTTGCTCACACACAGCAGATGACCATTCCACTCTTTTTCAAACAACATCAAGCCATTTTCCTCAGAGGAGAACTCAAGCTCAAGAAGTGAATGTACTTCCCGCAAATAACCTGCTATACAAACTGCTCCTACAAAGGGTCAAAAAGCACTGTCAAAGGCATGAGGAAATAGATTTTGGATACTCTGGATAGTAACTGTCATCAACCCAAAGGAAAGGACCAACAGTCAGCACAAAATGGAAAGCCAGGTTGGTCAACAAGGCCAGATGTGACTTCACAGAAACCTTCAGCATTTTCACTCATCTTCTGGCCACAAGACAGACTCTTCTGGGTTTCATGCTCTAAAGCTTTCCACTCAAAAAACAAAAAGCAGCATCTAAACTCTACCCCAGGTTCTCACCAGCATAGCTCTATTTGTGAGTGCTCTGAAGTCAGCAGGAACACAGCTGCAGAGAGAAAGCAGAAGCTGCCATGTTTGCCTGTGAGCATTCAGCTAGGCCAGGAATCATCTGAACTTCAGCTGGACTAGACACCAAGAAAACCACAATAAAATGGACTGAGGCATCCAAAATTATTCTCAGAAAATAGGCCAGACCAGGCATGAAAACATCTGGGCTTGGCTTGAGTCATGAAGCACATGAGCAAGACACCCCACTGCTGCCTGCGGGCCCAAGTGAGGAATGTGAGCAGCACAAAGGTAGGCAGCAGCAGTCTCCCACACCCAGATTCCCTTTCTGCATCTTCCTCCACCCAACATGCAACAGGCCCTTTATTCTGACATGTCCTGCACATCCCACTCCAATGGGATTTCTAAGGATGGTATTTCTGGGATGTCAGGTAATGCAAACATGATCACAGCTGGTCAGCCAGCCAGCTCCAGGCACATATTCCCACTTCTGAGACAAAAACAAGGCCAAAAAGGGTTAAACCATTCCAATCCTGGCCCATGCTGGCACACATGTCCAGCTGGCCAACACTGTACATGTTCCAAGGATCCCTTACTCTGCTACACCAACACACAGCAGCTCCCCCACCTCCCTCCCACCCAGACCCTCGTCCCAGTAACTTACACAAGCTGACGAGGACAAGTTTATCCCAGCTCTAAGCAGCAAACAGCCAAGACTTCATATACCAGAAGGACTGCAGCAGCCCAGCTCCTCTGTCCCTCAGATGAGTCCGTGTCAGCACTATTCCCTTTTGGCTTTGCAGCATTAAGGCAAGTGAAGTGAGCATTCTCACCAGAACTGCTCTCTCAGGCCAGAAAGCCCCAAAGGACTCTACACCACGGTGGGAAAGACAGGCGTGGGGATGGGCCATTGACCAGAAACTCTTACTGCCTAGACTCAGTAATGAAAGAGGGGAAAAAGGATTAAGGAGGAAGTCACCAGAACTTCAGCAATTAATTAAAAACAATCTGCTCATACATTTTGGAAATAAGCCTGACAGGACGAACAGGTATGAAAGAGACACAGGACACAGTATATTTATGCACTTAATATAACACAGAAAATTGATAGACTATGATGCATATAACCTATGGACTAATCCAGCACTAATTCTGGCCACCACATGTACTCCTCACATGCATTTCAGCACTCTTACTTGAGAGTGGATTGACCTGGGTCCCCTCACTGGAAGGTGCTACCACACATGGCTCCAAGCTGCCCAGCAGAGGCTGAGAACTTGGCGCCCACGTTTCAGGACAGAGCACATCTGCCATACACCAGGAACAGAGCCTGCAGCTTAGTCTCCTCTAGAAGAAATCCAGCATACACACGCCCAAACCACTCTGCAACTCACAATACATGGAGCTCCTGGCAGGGACAAGCTTCCAAAAACCCAGTGGTGCTCCAAGAGAGAGGCCCAACGCGGGTAAGAGCCATAGAGCCACCTGACCCCAAAAGTGTGTTTGACCTACAGCCCCTCGCCTCAGCTCTGCATCCCCCAAAACCCAGAGGCAGCTGCTGAGGGCAAGCAGGATGCCAAGAGGGGTAAGAATTAACTTTTAACAGGCATGGGGGGATGCACACCCGAAGCAAGTCACGGTGGTGGCCCCAGCCCGGCACTGCTTTCCAGGGACAGTATTAATGAAGGTTTTATCTCTCCCTTTTCCTGTCAGCTCAGATCCAGACAGGCTGACTCTGTTAACATTAGAATGCTTATTTTTCCCCTATCCACTATCTCCAAGCCAAAACAACATCTGGAACTTCAGCCTGCCACACAAAGAGAGACAGATTGTAACTGGAAAAAGCTACACATCAGCTTCCCAAGCTTTATACGTTTCTGCTTTTATCTGAACTTCCCACATGTACCTTCCGAACAGCTCCACAGGGAGAAGAACTGATTCCTTCATAGAGACTCCCAAACACAATGTAAGGCCCCTTCCATTTCAGAATAACCTCAAATGATTATCAGAAAAATAACAGGAGCAAAACCGATAGGGAAGTTTAGAGTAAGAATTTACCATCTGCTCCTTGCACAAAAGAGAGGTGACATACCAGTGACCTAGAAAAGGAAATTAAACAAAGAATATTACTTGTGTGTGTTACTTGATAAAGTAATGAAAGAAAAACCTGGCGCCATTTCAGACTACATAAAGGTCCTACTTTAACAGACAGCTGTCTCCAGTGTCATTTAAGTGTGCTTTTTGCTTAGATCATGGTCAATGAATCATGAAAATCAATACAGATGGAAAACATAAAACCACGCTGCAGACAGGCTCAGCAGCGGAGCGTGTACCAACTAGCACCAGCCTCGGCTGGAGAGAGACGTGCCAAATAAACACAGACTAGTTTTTCCAACAACATTTATTTAACTCTTAGTAGTTAATTAACAGAAGTCATGACTACTGGTTATTTTCTAACCAGCCATCCACTGCAGTTACACACGGCAGGCTCACCAGCCCAGCTCTCCTCTCCCCCGCGTGTGCCGGCGCTCCCGGCCTCACCCACAGCTGGACACAGGGCCAGGCAGTGGTGGCCCAGATGTTCTCCAGATGTTCTCCAGATGGTGCCGAGATGCTCTCCCAGCTCCCCCCCACTGGCAGGCAGCTCCAGGTCCCAGCACACGGAGCTGCCCGCCAAGGCCAGCCGGGGTGCCGGGACAGCCCTTGCCCAAGGCCACACTGCTGCCTGCTAAGCAACCAACGCTCTCGGAGCAGGAATTCTCATTTCCCAGCCCCCCTGGACGAGTTACCCCACTGCTGGTCCCGGGCTGCAGGAAGCTGCCATGCTGCTGCCAATCGCAGCATTATTTTCAGCTGACAATCACGTAAAACCGATTTGAATGGCCAAAGCAGAATGAAGTGTATGTTTTCAGGAACAAACAAAACAAGTGTCACAGGTTTCTGTGCCTAGCATCAGAGTTTTAACATAACACAGAGCAGAACCCAATTAAAATAGTTCTCGTTGAACAGAATGGGCCGTACTGCAAGTGGAAGGACAGAGAGCCAACCTCTCATTGTACCAATGCTTTGACAGTCTCATAGCAATGACCATCAGTTCAAACACACAGCTCATGCCAACTCCAGTGAAGCAACAGCAGCACAAGCTCAAAATGGTAATTTGCTGCTGAATACAGACAGAAACTCTATGCAACATTCAGAAATTAGTCATGTTTTAGCAGATTTTTGCTTTGCACCCAGCTGTTGCTTGTTCACAAGGCACCTACTCACACATTAGCCATTTCCCCTCTGAAAAGCAGGATTAACTCACAGCAATAGTACTCAGCAGCAATGACACTTGGCCTGCCCAGCCCGTCCCCGTGGGTCCCCAGCCTGCCCTGAAGCAGCCAGGCACTCCAAAGGAAGCTGAGCAGTGCCAGCAAACAAGCAGATCTGAGCTGAATAAACAAATGCTCTATCAGTGCTTTTAATACATTATTTTTCTGACAGTAGGCTGAAAAAAAAATTACTAAATCCTCTCCAAAACCCCCAGAACTGACTGAATAATACGAAGTCACTTGAAGAGTATGAGCTAGTAAAAACAGAAGTCACCCCTACTGATGTGCACAGTCCTTTGGGAACGTTCACCACAAACATGGACAAGACTGAGTTCCTCTGTACCAGAGCTTTGCCCAAACATGTCTCACTGAGGTCTGATGGCAAGGACTTCCCGTGTGTCCCTCTCACCATTTTCAGGACAGATTATCTGCCATTCCTCACAGCTTCCCAGAGCAAAGATAACCACAACCTGGCCTAGCAGAGCTTGAAGCTAAAACCAGCGAGTCACTGTGACCCTGGTTATCGGTTGGGTTTGTCTCTCATGAAGAGACATTTATGCAGTCAAACAAAATCTGCCGTGCCCAGCATCTCCCTGAATCCCAAGAGCACTGCAGCAGCATTCTCCCAATACCCATTTCATGAGCACGCAGGAAACTGAACCGTAGCGACCTACACAAGTTACACCACTGAACTGCTTAACCAAGAAAAGCACTTTGATCTCGTCTCTTCTTCTGGTCCCATTCTTAACACCATGATCATTTCCACTCACTCCAAGTTCCTCAAAGTGATCATTTGGGGAAGACAAAGGTTGCTGGACACCACTCAACACTGACCTACTGATACAAACACACTGCTGCAAGAAACCCTACTGCTAACAACAGAGCTTTGGCTAAGAACTCTGCTAAGAGATGACTCCTCACCTGCAGCTGCTCAGACACCTATTTTTGGACCTGAGACTGCACATTACCTCCTCCAGCAGCAATAAACCCCGCAGGTCCCTGCAGCACTCGGTGCTCTGGAGTCCTGCCACTGTCCCACCTCCATACAGCCAGAGGCACACAGGCTCCTCTCAGCACCACAGGCAAGCCTGGAGCACAAGGCAGGTCTTGTGTGCAAACTGCTGGGAACACAAATTCCAAGCAGAGGCTCTGCTCCATGGTCTGTATTTGAACAACACAGCCTCAGCTCACCTGCCACAAGGTGAGGAGGAGAGGGCAGCAGATGTTTCAACAGCTCTGCTGTCACCCCTGCAAAGGCCTGAGATGTCACTGCACCACGACAGAGGTACCAGCAGCACCAGCTTGGAGCAGGCAGAACGAGCCACAAAATAACCCCCAAAACACTGAGTTCCCACAGCAGGGCTGCGAAGAAATCAAACAGCTTCAAAATAATTCTGTGGTAAACCTCCCAGGGGCAGAGTTGCCAAACGAGCAATTCTAGGGAGGGCTGGAGAAGCCAGAGCTCTCTGCAGGTTTGCACGGCTGCCTGGGAGAAAGCAACCCCTGGCCACCCGAAAATCCAGCCAGGCTGCACAAGCTGCTCCCAGCAAGGAGCACCACGCTGACTGACTTCAGCACTACCTGGAGTATTTCACTCCACCTGAGCAGGGATGTACTCGGGATGGAACTTTCTTTGGACTACTACCAGGAAAAAAACCAGCTACAGAAATGAAAAATAAACCCAACTGAGTAATTGTGTGAGCATAATGACTCAAAATTCAAAGTTTAAAACAAACAAAACAAAAAATTCCCCCACAACCCACACACTTGGAATTTTACCTGGTTACCTGAAATTTTCAAAACAGCATTTTACATTTGTATGGGTGGAATATTCATTTCAGGTTTTGGTGTGTCGTTAAATGCTTCCAAGTTGATCAAGGTGATTTAAGTCAGGAAGTTGAGAACAATTTAAATAACCAATTTTAGATCTGATTTTGTACTTATTTTTGTTCTTTTCTAAGAAAGGTTTAATTGTTGCTGAAGGCAAATGAACATCTTGTTAAGACTAACTAAATAGTCTTTAAAGACCGTTTCCCTCTCCATCCCTCTACTCCAACACCCAGAAACTCGCGTCCTCATTTTTATGGAAAAGGAAACTTTTGTTTTGATTCCTCACTCTTGTAAATACAATACTTTAATGTTTATTTTTAATAGGAGAATAGTCAGTGGCCTGACTGTGCGCATCATGCAAGAAAAACGACCAAGGCCTTTTGCAAGCAAGACCCCATTCTAGCCCAAGGGAGACAAGAGCACCCTGCATCTCAGCTCCTGGATCTGCTCTGCTGCCTGTGGGAGCCCCTGTGCACGGCCCCCACACTGCCACGACAGCGTGGAAGGTCTGAAACACCCCCCAAAAACCTGACCTCTTAGATGGGAGTGTTTAACCACCGTTAAACCCTCCTCATGATGCAGCTGGGCTGAGCATTTAGCAAACTCTATTTAGCATTTGCTGTGGGTTTTTATGAAAAACAAGTAAACAAAAATACAAATTAAAGTAAACCCAAAACACTTCAGCCATTTAAAGTAATTTTTACTTTTATACTCCAGACGCACAACCCCAAAGGTGCCGCCTGTTTCTGCACGACCTTCAGGGCAGAGTCAGCTCAGCAATGAAAATCTCATGAATTCCTCAAATCTTTCCAAAAAGATTTGTTCCAAGTCTAATTTAGTCTAAGTTTTAGCTTGCTAGTTCATAAATCAGAACTAAATCAGATGCTATTTTTTTTGCATGTTTTACATGCAAAATATTTACTATGCTCTATTACCGTATTTAAACATTTTAAATTCCTTTAACAGAGAAGACATGTTCTTAGTGGGTTTTTTGTTTGTTTGTTTCGTAAGCCTTTCAAGATCAGAGAATGAACAGAATCTCCCTTTAAGATCAGATACTCAAACATTTCCTTGGTGTTTCAGGAAGCTGACCAACTGTTACACCAGAAAACCCACCTTCATGCTCAGCTCTAGCTCATACTGGCCATGCAAGCCTCTTTGGCCTTGGTTTCCTCCTTGACACAGTAGCTACTCAAAACTCGTAATTATCTCCAAAAAGAAGGTAACACATTAAGCACTTTTCTCCTCCAGCTGTGGTCCTAAGAACAATTTGGGTAAAACCTGCAAGCTGTGCCAAGCTGTCAGCCAGCACACTCACAGGCGTCTTTCAAACAATTATGACATGCAAGTGTTTTTTGGCTTGTCCAACATTCATTTTTTAATTAATATTGGGTGGAATATTCATTTCAGGTTTTGGTGTGTCGTTAAATGCTTCCAAGTTGATCAAGGTGATTTAAGTCAGGAAGTTGAGAACAATTTAAATAACCAATTTTAGATCTGATTTTGTACTTATTTTTGTTCTTTTCTAAGAAAGGTTTAATTGTTGCTGAAGGCAAATGAACATCTTGTTAAGACTAACTAAATAGTCTTTAAAGACCGTTTCCCTCTCCATCCCTCTACTCCAACACCCAGAAACTCGCGTCCTCATTTTTATGGAAAAGGAAACTTTTGTTTTGATTCCTCACTCTTGTAAATACAATACTTTAATGTTTATTTTTAATAGGAGAATAGTCAGTGGCCTGACTGCGCATTATGCAAGAAAAATGACCAAGGCCTTTTGCAAGCAAGACCCCATTCTAGCCCAAGGGAGACAAGAGCACCCTGCATCTCAGCTCCTGGATCTGCTCTGCTGCCTGTGGGAGCCCCTGTGCACGGCCCCCACACTGCCACGACAGCGTGGAAGGTCTGAAACACCCCCCAAAAATCTGACCTCTTAGATGGGAGGGAGTGTTTAACCACCGTTAAACCCGCCTCATGATGCAGCTGGGCTGAGCATTTAGCAAACTCTATTTAGCATTTGCTGTGGGTTTTTATGAAAAACAAGTAAACAAAAATACAAATTAAAGTAAACCCAAAACACTTCAGCCATTTAAAGTAATTTTTACTTTCCTGACCTCTTAGATGGGAGTGTTTAACCACCGTTAAACCCTCCTCATGATGCAGCTGGGCTGAGCATTTAGCAAACTCTATTTAGCATTTGCTGTGGGTTTTTATGAAAAACAAGTAAACAAAAATACAAATTAAAGTAAACCCAAAACACTTCAGCCATTTAAAGTAATTTTTACTTTTATACTCCAGACGCACAACCCCAAAGGTGCCACCTGTTTCTGCACGACCTTCAGGGCAGAGTCAGCTCAGCAATGAAAATCTCATGAATTCCTCAAATCTTTCCAAAAAGATTTGTTCCAAGTCTAATTTAGTCTAAGTTTTAGCTTGCTAGTTCATAAATCAGAACTAAATCAGATGCTATTTTTTTTGCATGTTTTACATGCAAAATATTTACTATGCTCTATTACCGTATTTAAACATTTTAAATTCCTTTAACAGAGAAGACATGTTCTTAGTGGGTTTTTTGTTTGTTTGTTTCGTAAGCCTTTCAAGATCAGAGAATGAACAGAATCTCCCTTTAAGATCAGATACTCAAACATTTCCTTGGTGTTTCAGGAAGCTGACCAACTGTTACACCAGAAAACCCACCTTCATGCTCAGCTCTAGCTCATACTGGCCATACAAGCCTCTTTGGCCTTGGTTTCCTCCTTGACACAGTAGCTACTCAAAACTCGTAATTATCTCCAAAAAGAAGGTAACACATTAAGCACTTTTCTCCTCCAGCTGTGGTCCTAAGAACAATTTGGGTAAAACCTGCAAGCTGTGCCAAGCTGTCAGCCAGCACACTCACAGGCGTCTTTCAAACAATTATGACATGCAAGTGTTTTTTGGCTTGTCCAACATTCATTTTTTAATTAATATGCCTTTATGAACTCAAGTTCAGAAGAATTCTTCTTTCACATACAACCAAACACACCTGTGGGACTGAAACAAGATCAATCATGCCAAAAAAGCCCAAAGATTTTTGGAAGAATATTTCAGAACTTGGAGAAAAAAACCCCACATTTGGTATCCTTTATCCTTTCCCACTGCTGGCACGCCATCCCCTCAGAGACTTCACTTAACGGCCTCTGGGTCACTGCTGTTTGTGGCTCTGGTTTGGGTTCACGTCCCTTTGCGTTCACACTGGCCAGCATTTCAGAACAAAGCTTTTCTACGCCCGCTCAGGCTGGGCTGGGGGGGCCGTGCCGCTCTGGGGGACCCCGCAGCCCCCCAGGGGGGTCCCAGCCAGCGCAGGCACAAAGGGCTGTGCTCTGCAGCATCCGCGCCCGGAGCAGAGCCCGTGCACTGCCTACAACAACAGCTGCAAAAACCACAGTCCCACCCTGCGAGACGTCACAAGCGCCCCGGGAGCCTCTCAGGCAAGGCCATCCCCACCAAACACAGCGATCCTTGGCCATCATGTTTCTCCTGACTTGCCAGCAAGGACCTTGCCACGCCGCCGGGGCACCACACCTGTGGTCACCAGAACAAGGCAGCCCACCCAGGACCTCACTGACGTGCTTCCACTGTTTCATCCACACTCCCAGGACAAGAAGCACGTGCAGAGGTGAACAGCACCAGTTATCAGCTGGAAAGCAGTAACTTACTGTGTCAGAGACACCTGGCCACAGGCCTGACCTTTGCCACCCCCTCCTCTGACCAAGTCCCACAAAGTGTCCCTGAGTGCCCCTCTTGCACACTGACCCCCTAGTTTCTTGCACCTGTAATGGGGGCCAAACACCATCTTGGTTCTCCAGAACTCTCCTAAAGGAGACCCCTACAGCAGAGACCACCTTCACTCCCAGCACAAGGACTCTTCACCCCATAAACCTCGCAGCCCCAGAGCCAGGGCCACTTTCAGTTCACAAACATGTGAATTCCTACCAGGAGGCAGCCAAAAGCTCTGCATGAGGCTCCTTCCCTCCCAGAAAAACAAGGATTTGCCAGTTTGTTTTGCTCAGTCACCCTGTGGCACACACAGCCCTGAAGAAGCGCACATGCTCCTTTTTCCAGATTTCCATCACAGACAGCAAAACTGAATCTCTGTCTTCAAGGAGGAAACCTGTTGATGTTTACACCCAGGTCTCAGGAGAGCCATCAAGTACCAGGAGACAAACACGGCAGACTTTCCAGAGCCGCCAGGAACGGTTCTCACTCACAGGAAGCTTGCTGGGGCCACCCAGGACTGATGCTGCAGAGCAGGAACAATGGTGACAGAACCCCGTGCAGAGGAACAGCAGCCTCTGAATTGCACCTCCTGCACACCAGGCTCAGAGCACAAGCGAGCTCTCAAAGCCTTTCTTCTGCCTCCATCTGCCACTGTGTTGCTGTGCTGCAGCTCTATGGACCCAGCCTTGCGGAACAGCTTCCAGTTAATTCACCTTTTCCATTTGCTTTAGTCCACTCCCCAGAGCTCCATATCCAGTAGATATTTATTTTAAAGCTAAGCCAAAACCATTCAAACGCTAACACTTCAGGGCCTTCAATACTCCTGGTTGCACACAGTAGGGCCTCTTTTAGAATAAAGAGCGTCCACTTTGGGAACTAAACCAACATAATTATAATTGGGCTGCATGTCAAAGTTTTACAAATCCCCAGACTGGAAATAAAGTAGGTTTTACTCCTCACAGATCCTTTGTTACAGAAGGCATAAAACTGCACTGCAGCCTCAGGAACACCAATTCCTCACCAGAGATTCCAGTAACTGTGTAAGAAAACTGAGCTTCAAAACCCAGCTTGCTGTTCTGGCTCCTCACTGCAAGGCATTCTGGCTTTCTTAATGGAGAAACAAGACTAAGTTCCCTCAAAATCCTGGACACTGTTCCACATGAAAGTCCAATACATATTTTCTTTGAATGCCTAAACAATGTCCAGGATCAAATCCCAACCAAAAAGATGAAGTCAAAGACTTTTCCAGTCATTAAAACATGCCACTTTTGCATCAGGCATGGAAATACCGTATTTCTTTCAGACTTCTGATGGTGTTCAGATTTTTAGTTCCATAATTTAGGAACAGTCATATTGATTCACTCATTCTTCAAATATTACTTGTGCCATAAAGAAGCTGTATGGAAGGAAGGGAATAAACAGGTTTAGATTTTAGAACAGGTTTTGCAGAACAACCATGCCCAGGTTTGCTTTAGAGGTATGACATGAGTCTTACAAATGTGTAAAATACTTACACCAAGACAGAAAAAAACACCGCATTGTTTCAGCAAGCTGGGACATGTTTCTCAGATTATTCTCCACTGGAGGCTGATGCAAACACGCCGGGTCCACAAACACACACAAAAGTGTCTACGTGGCATTTCTGGCACATTTGTAGAGGCCCAACTGACAACCAGCTAATGTGGGAGAGCAAAAGGAGTTGTTCAAGAATTCAAGCAGTGCACAGGCTCAAGGGCCATGAGAACAGACAGGGAGCAAAGGCCAAGGAAGCCAGCAGCCACCTCCCAGCCAGGCTGTCACAGCACATGAGCCGGGGTTCGAGGTGGGGCAGCACGGCCCACCCCGCTGAGCAGCCTTTCAGGTGGAGCTTTTTCTTCTATCCCAGTGACTTGAAATAACTTGAATGTTTCCTTCTGGACAGAGACGGGCTCCAATTATGCAAGGAAGCTGGAGGACAGCCAAGACTCAAAGGCTTTAACCTTCATCCCAACCACAAAGGTGCACCTCCGCTCTCACAGACGGGCGTTTGCAGCTGGCCTGGGCACAAAGCGCTGCCCAACTCAGCTAAAGGCAGAGGAACACGACATCAAAGTAAGATCCTGTGCTGCCTCTGGCACGGAGGACAGCTCCGAGCCCAGAGATAAGCAGAGATGGTCCCACACCACATACACACCTAGTCACCCCTCAGAAGGAGAACGGGTGGAGTAAAAAGGTGCTTGCATGGCAATTTTCATCATCATCATTTCATTCAGACTCAGGATCCAGACAGGTTTTGCAACTCAGCCCAAAAATAAAGGTCAAGTGGAATAAAAGTTACTTAGATCAATGCTCAATATGTAAGAATGCATGTCCAGAAAAGAATTTCCTAAGTTTTTCAAGTATTTATTTTTTCTACTGTAATCACAATCCCCAAGAGAACACACCCCTCCATTTTGTTGTGTTTTTTTTTTAATTCACAAGGATCAGTATTTTTTTCATGTGCTAAGGGTACATCTCAAATGCTCTTTCTTATCATTTAACTTGAGCCAGTATTTAGAAGTCAAATTAAAAATAGCGTTTTTTAATGCACAACCTATTGTAATTCTACTCCTAAGGAGATATGAATTTGTTAGTTTAACACTCAGACTGGTGCACTAGAAGTTGTACATGGTTTTGTTCTGAGAACAGAAAATGAGGAGTAGAACACAGTATAATCCTACAAGACTGACTGCCACAAACTCCACTGCCAAATCATCCTCCTGATCCTGAAATCAGCTGGAATTGTCCTTTTTTTCTATTTTTTCCCCAATGGTTCCACTCACATTTATCATCCTGTGCACATACTTATATATCTCTATCTTTATTGTCAGTTGGTCTTTTAAGTTCTATTCAGCAACTTTTGGAGAATGGAAAATTTTATTCTCTATGTTGTTTATCACTCCAGCCTGGGATTTACCCAGCCCAATGCCATCAAAGTCGATGTTTTAGCAGGCTGCTACCCACAACTGCAGCAAGCAGTTTACTCTCCAGCAGCAGTAAGGGCCGCAATTAAATGGATTTTTTTTTAAAATTACTCCTTATGAAGTCAAGAAGAGTTTTAATGTGTAGTACAGACATGCAGCATGAACATGGCTTTTACCAATAACCAACCTGCAGCATATCCCCATCTCTTCTCTAACATAAGAGTATTATAACGTAATACGATACAATTAATATTCTCTTAAACCAAACCATTACATTTTCATTTTGTTTTCACTTTTAAAATTCAGCCTTAAAATTACTTTAATTGTTGCAGTCCTCCCACACAAATACAAGAGACAAGTTTATTGCAACGGAGAGCCCTAAATAGCACGGTCTGGTTGAGGCTGACTAATACAAACACGCATTTTGTTTAATTTTACCTTTGTTCCTAGGGAGATGTCGCTCCCATCTCTCTACCTCGCGTTCACAGCACCTGAGAGCACAGGACATCCCAGCGGGCTGAGCAGCGTGGGCAGCTCGGGGGACAGGCTGGCCAGGCTGTCACCGTCCTGCAGAGAAGGGAGGGCAGGCAGGCGTGTGGGGCAGCCCAAAATGCGTGTCCGAGCACAGCCTGGTGTCACGGCCAGAGCCAGAGCACGCAGCAGCAAGGGGACCTGCGGGAACTGTCCCTGCGGAGCGGAGCACAGCGGGCCCGGCAGGACGAGGCACTCAAGGAAGGCACCAGCCTGCACAGACACTCCGGGGCAGCTCAGTCCTCTGCATCTGCTCAGCCACTCATTCCCTCAGAAATCCCCCCTCAGCACCAGCACAACACCTGGGAATTAACCCGGGTTAGAAGTAACCTGGCAGAGGCAGACCAAGTTTCAACCAAATGAATGCCTTATCCAGTATATCACACGGCCAGAGACGCCAGAACTGGAAAAAGAACAGAACATGGAGGAGGAGAAGCAGGACTACTTGCTCTCCTGCCATTAGTAGCCAGTGAAAAGGTTTGTGCAGCCACAGCCCCAAGTGCCTCAAACCACCGGGCCAGGAAGCCCAAGCCGTTCGGGGGAGGGCTCTGCTGAGGCACAGCGGCTCCTGCAAGCAGGGCTCAGCAGCTCCCAGCACTTCAAAGCGAAGCCACCTCTAGGCTCGGAGCGATCCTGCTGTCACAGGAGCCTCGCCAGGCAAACAGCAGACCCGCAATCACCAGAGGTGTTTGTCGGCCTCTCCTCTGCAGCTCATCAGCAGAGGTGAGCTCTGCAGTCAGAACAAGAAAGCCCCGACCCCCAGCGAGCGAGCTCACTACAACTGCCCTGCAAGACAAGGAACAACTCCTCCCACCAGCTTCCATTCAACAGGATGACCAGCTTCAGCGTGCTGAGAAGGAACATTCCAGGCACTCAGGACAGAAGGCTCAGTGCTGCAGCAACACACCTTCTGTAAAAAGGCCCAGATAACAGCTTTTGATGTTCCCCCTCACAATCTTCTATCTCCATCTTGGTTATTTCACACATCAGAAATTACTCCAAAGGCAGCCTTGGACAATCACCAAACTGGAGGTCTTGGTTTTAATAAGCTTTTCTTAACAAAGCCAAAGCCTTCCTTTCTCTAAAGCAGACTGGAATTAGTCTACAAGAGGCTCCAGACACTTTCAGACCCATCTTTCCAGCAGCATCATGGGCAGGGAACAGTGACTCGGTCTGACCCTCCAGGAGTGTTTCAGAACGAGGGATGCAGCACAGGACTTGTGTGGTGAGAGCCACTGAATGCCTCTGCACACCAAAGGGAGGAACAGCCAACACCACCAGCCCCAGCCAGCAATAACCTGACTCCAGAAGAGGCCAGGAGCAGATGCTCAGGAAAAAGCATAAAAGGGTCATTCTTCCACCCTCCTCTCATTCCAACCCCACACCTCCCAGTTGGAGGTAAATTCCCAAGCCCAAAACTGCATCTGAATCACTGCATTTACTGGCCCCCCACAGGCCTACCAACAGATCCAACTGTTCCTCAAAAGAAGGATAAGGCTCCTGAATATCCCACCTCAATCAGTCTATAGCTTAACTACACAAAAACTATTGGTTTTCATTTTAAAGCTGCTGACAATTGATTACACCCAGTATTCCCCATTTCTTGCATAATAAGGAATTACCTAAGACCATCCCTTCCCATTTACTCACATCAATTGTGACTTTAAGATCTCTACAGTATTTCCTTTCAAGCGTTTATCCCCTTAGCAAGTCAGTTTATTTACACACCACCTCACCCAGCCTTGCAAAACCAGGCTGAGCCAACGTCCTGTAAAGCTAAACCAGGTCCCAAGCTTGAAGAAACCGTGGAGCTGAAGGATACTGATTATCCCAATTGCTTAGGGACTTTGAATGCCTTTGTATTCAAACAGAACTCCATCCCTTGGGATAAGGGACCTTGATCCGGGGGGCTTGAGAGGTGTTTCAGAGCTGGTGGCACAACAATTTGCAGGCACAAGGAATGCAAAGCACGTTCTCACCAGCGCTGGCAGAATCCTGTGTCCAGGAAGCCCTGGCCCAGCACGCTGCCAGGCACAGCCAGCAAGGTGAGGCACTGCAGGGAAGGCAGGAGCACAGCACAGGAGGGATCTGCACTACCTGCCACACTGATCCAGCACCTGATGCTGAGCATTCAGGAGCAGATGGACCACGAGGGCAGCTCGGGCCTTCCAGGGGAGCAGCAGCACGGGAAGGGCCAGCAGAGAACGCCGGCACTGAACTGCAGTGCTGCTTTCTCCCACACACAGAACAGCTGTGTGCTTACTGCACTGGGAGCACAGGCACGCTCCTTCCAAAAACAGCACCCATGCGCTTCACGGCAAAGGTGTGCTCCAGTGCTGCTTTACAACTGCAGCTCCTTCTCTGGCATCTGCTCACCAGAGCACAAATTTGGGAGTGTGTTCTGATCTCAATCTACAGGGGCAAATCATCTGGAGTAGGAAGCTGTGAGCACTGTACACAGACAATTCCAGATGAACACGTGTTAAGGAGGGGATTACCATCACCTGAGACTGGGTCAGGTGCAATGGTCCAGTGTAACACAGAAAACTATTGCACTACAACCACTTACTGTTATTGGACTGTACTTCTACACTTTTGAAAGCATTACTCTAAAACCATGTTTTGGCTGCAAACATAGTGGGGGAAAAAAGGAATTTCTTGAAAGCATTTCCATGGAATTCCATACATCTTGTAGTCAACAACATTTTATAAATTTGTGATCCCAGAACAGTTTTCAAACACATGTGAATTCAGCTTTCCAACACTGCCAGAAAACACCATCATTCCTGATTTTTACAGATATGTACAGGATATAAATGCCTTACACCCACAACATGCGGCCACAGAATTTGTCCACAGCAGCGCTCAAAAGGTGAAGATCTTGATAGCACCTGATATCTCTGTAACTAAGATGCTTTTAAACTCTCAGTCCTGACTGCCCTCAGGTTCCAAAGTAACTAATCCGTGCCCTAACCCACATGCACACCCCGCTGAGGCCAGCCTGTCACCCCGCTCTGCCATATCCCTGAATCCTCATGCAGAGGCCCTCGGCAATTACCCGCGTTCAACACCACCACTGCGACCTGCTGCAGCTCCTGACAGCTGCACAGGTGAGTGGGACAAGTTTTCAACCTGTTTATACACACCAGAGCAGGTACCAAGACGCCCATTTGAGAGCTCCAATACCAAGAATGTAAATGAATTCAAGTAGCTTTTTTTTGGCAGGGACAAGAAGGGCTGAACGGGTGCCTAATTATTTCACAACGGCTGTCCCTAGATCCTATTTTAGCATCGGGCTTTCATTAAATTTAAGCATGACTTCAGAGTACCAGCTGGCTGGAAAAAACAAAAACCACAAACACAGCCCACTCACAACACCCCACGGGTGTTCTTTCCCCCGCCCATGTTCTCTTCCTACCCTCACGGAGGGCTTGGAAGACACCAGGTCCATTTGGAAAGCCAGCCTCAAAAGCAGATAAGTTCTGCAGGAAATGGCTATATTTAGCCCTCCCCTTTCACCTCAGCTCCTCCACACACTTGCATTCTCCTGCAAAAGGATCTTTCTACTCAGTGTTAGAGGTGATCTTCAGCAGGTCACCTCAGCAGAAAGAATGCAACCAGCTTCATAGGTGTTAAGAGAAGAGCGTGAACATTCACCAGAATATCAAATATTCAGCTACTAAGGCATACAATAAAATTCTCACGTCTCAAAGCGTGTTGAATTGCAAGTTCCAGGAACACAATATGCCCAAAATCACTTTCTGAGTGGTGCCCATGGAGGGCAAGGCTGAACCTCCACACATGCTACCACGGTTTTCACCAATTTTGTCAGTAACTAACACAGCCATCCTATTCTCTACAGAATATAAACATGAGGCAACAAACTCAACAGCTCTGCAGCTAAAATATTTTTCTAATAAATAATTTTCTAAATTTGTTTCCTAGTAAATCATAAAAAACCAGTTAACAATGGTTCCCAGGCAGAGAATATCAGCAACACCTCTGGAAACATCATCAGCACCAGGTCAGT
Organism: Onychostruthus taczanowskii; assembly: GCF_017590055.1. Taxonomy (NCBI): domain Eukaryota; kingdom Metazoa; phylum Chordata; class Aves; order Passeriformes; family Passeridae; genus Onychostruthus; species Onychostruthus taczanowskii. The sequence continues at coordinate 17,657,287 of NW_024496526.1, forward strand.
AGGATTTCCCTTTCCCAGCTTGAAACTTTGAAACACATTATTAGACTTAAAAATGAAAACGTATAAAGGGGCTTTTTCTCCCCTCAAGTTGTTTTGTTTAAATAACAGCTTCACCTGATATAATTCTGTCCTAACCATGATTTAGGCCTGCAAGGAGGTTGAGGCGTGAACTCAGTCACAGCAACAGACCTTAAAGTTTGTCCCAAAGCCTGCAAGAGCTGATTATTTACAAACTAAGGAGGTTGAGGCGTGAACTCAGTCACAGCAACAGACCTTAAAGTTTGTCCCAAAATGAAGACAGAACAAAACACACCTCTCACTCAGTGTGAGGAGACAAAGAGGCAAAGGGCTACAGTCAGGAACTGCTCCCAAGTCCTGTGCCACTGGGCAAGGAGCACACACCACCCCCTGCAACAGAGGAATGCAGGTCTTATCCCAGCAAACAAACCCCGAGGGAAGGCAAACCTCTGAAACCACTGCACACACTTAACACCTCCTGGGGAGAGCACAGGGCATACAGGAACTTTTTGTTCCCTTAAAACAGATCTCTAACACCTCCTCCTCAAAAAAAAAAAGTAAGTTTCGGCCATCAAAGGCCCCAGCCGTGCACTTGAGAGCTCTCCACAGCCAGGACTCCAGCTCTCCCATTTCAATTGCAGGGCACCCCAGCACTCTTCAAACAGCTCCGGCCCTTCAAGGCCAGGGCTCCGAGAGTATTTGCAAAGTGCCTGCCGCATTCCAGGTCGACACCGTCCCTCTGAAGATGAGTATAAGGATCACAGCAAAGATCGTATTACAGGAAACAAAAGAAAAGTGAAAGTTTAAAAATAGACTTGTCATTGCCCACAGCTAACTGCTACAGCCACAGGGGTCTTCTTCAAGGTGAAGCCGGGCTTCAATGCACACCATTAAAACACACGAGATTTGGAAAGAGAATGTTCTCTCCTGGGAGCTCAAGGCATCGTTTCCAAGCGTGGTTCCGTACAAACGCGCCAGCCCTGCAGCTCCCCGCAGCAAGCTGGTCCCGGGGCACGGAGCCTCCAGCACACCGCCGTGAGCGCTCTTTGGGAGCCCGGCCGAGGGAGCTGCCCTCCCAACGACCGGCAAACAAACTGGATCAGCTTCAATCTACGTAAAAGCACTGCTAGAAACGACTTCTTTTAGCACTTTTAACAGACGGAGTTGGAAACACTGCCTGGGCAGCTCCCCCTACTAGATTCCTGGCCCAGATTTCACACACCAGCGTGCGGGTTGAGAGCCGCCAGGTCAGCGTGCACACCTGAGCGGGCCGAGAGCCCCTGTCTGCCGCAGGCCCGTCCTGCCCTGCACCCGAGCCGGCAGGAGCCAGCCCCGGAGCCCCGGAGCCCCGGAGCCCCCGAGCCCCGGAGCCCAGGCCGGGCCGGGCCCGCGGCAGCAGCCCCTTCAGCAGACGGCCTGGCACCAGGGACTTCGGCCTGTGCCTCTGCTATCCCCACCAACCCTCGGAGCTCCAGCGCGCTGCCGTGGGCAGCGGCAGCACACCCACCGGAGCTCGCCGCGCTCCGCGCCTCCCTCCCGGGAGGCTCCGGCAGCCGCCCGGCCAGTGAGAGCACTCTGCCCGGCCGAACACACGGCGAGCTGGTCAAAGCAGGGAGAAGGGGAAGCCCAGCCCCGCCGGCGCCCCGAGCGCGGCCGCGGCACCGCGGGGCCTTTGTGCGCCCCCCGCCCGGACCGGACCCCGCGGCGTCGCCCCCGCCAGCGCTCCCGGCGGCGGCGCCGACCTGCTCCGGCGGCAGGGACTCACCCGCTGGGCCGGCAGCACGGGGCGGGACGGAGCCGGACGGAGCTGGCCGTGCTGCGGCGCTGCCCCGCTCGGGCCAGCGGGGCCGGGGGCGGCCGCGGGCGGCGGCGGCTCCGCTGACAAAGGAGCGCGGGCGGGGCAGCGCCCGCACCGGCAATGGCCGCGCGTCACTTCCGCCCGCCGCCCCGCCCAGCGCCCCCTGCCGGCGCCGCGGGGCCACGGCGGGCTCGGGTTCGGGTTCGGGTGCCGGTGCCGGTTCGGGCTCGGGCTCGGGTTCGGGGGAACGGAAAGCCCGTCCCGAGCAGCGGGAAGGAGGCACAGAAGCGTCCAGGGGCGGTGGGCAGCCTGAGAGCCCGGGTCCGGTTCCGATACTGGCAGAGCCCATGGGGTCACTGGTGCCACTCCAGGGCTCGGGGCACAGCCGTGTCCCTGCTGTGTCCGATACTGGCAGAGCCCAGGGGTCACTGGTGCCCCTCCAGAGCTCGGGGCACAGCCGTGTCCCCGCTGTGTCCGGGTGGCTCCGGATGGCCCGGGAGGAGACTCCAGCCCTCCCCGGGCTCTGCTCGGGGCAGGAGCTCTGCCCCTGTGCCGGGAGCTCCTGGGCTCAGCCCTGCCCGCGGCCCTGGGGCCATCACTGGGCCCGAGCACAGCCTGGGCCTGCTCCGACCTCCCTGCACGGAGGGACACACTGGGAGAGACGGACACACGGGGACAGACGGACACACGGGGACAGCCAGGGCTGAGCCCCTCTCACTGCGGCTCCCCTCCAGGCTGAGCAGCCCCAGCTCCCTCAGCCTTTCCTGGGCACTGAGCTGCTCCAGGCCCTTGCTCAGATCCAGGAGCTCCTGTCCCTGCTGTGCTGAGGAGCCAGAGCTGGTCACAGCACCCAGAGGTGCCTCCAGGGTTCAGCCAGACTCGTGTGCTAAATTTTATTTAAAAAAAAAAATCTGACTGCAATTTTCACACCAAGTTATTCATAAACTAGTTATTGTCACATCATGACTTTTAAGGTCAAAGGTGTCTTCCTTCATCTGGAAGTTTTAGCCCTCCGTCATCCACCTGAATTAATTCCCCAAAATCATACATTCTTCCAACAACCGTGGTCCTTCAATCACACTCCGAGTCCCAGGATCCCAGAATGGTTTGTGTTGGGAGGGATCTTGGAGCCCATCTTGTTCCACCGCCTGCCATGGGCAGGTCACCGTGATGCAAACAGGCTGACTTTGGGTGGAAGCAGTGTCCCTGTGCCAGCTGCACTAAGCCAGCCTCACTGAGGTTCCTGCAAAGGCACGGGCTTCTTCCTAAGCAGGAAAGGGGAGCGGATTTCCAGAATAACTACATCTAATTACTGTCAACAGAGCTCCTATACTGTGATGTGATGGATCAAGGACATGACATCCCACATTTTAAATAAATCCGGACGATCCTGAGAAATTCCCAAACATGACTGACCTGATGCTGCACGCACGTTCTGCCCAGCCCCATGGTGCAGGGTGTGTGCCCCGGCACTGCTCTGTGCCTCCCCAGGGCAGTGGGGGATGCCAGAGCCCCGGGGGCACTGGGAGGCACTGGGAGGCACTGGGGGGCAAGTCCCACCAGCCCAGGGTCAGACTGGTGGCCCATTGTCCCAGCTGCCACATTCCCTCAGGGTCAGCCGGGGCTGCCCTCACGGTCCCCGAGCTCGCCCTGCCAGTGCCCCGGACCAGGCCGCGTGTGTTCCTAGGCACCGCTGCAGCACTGCTCTGCTGCATGCAGGTGAGCCTGCAGCTGCAGCACCCCGCAGCAGCCTGCACAGGGCTCCTCCCGGCCAGGCACGGCGGGGCTGCGCCAGGGGCTGTTCTGCAAGGACGTCCCTGCTGTCCCCGGCACGGCAGCGAGCCCCAGGGCTGCCCGAACCACCACCAGGGGCTGTGCAAGGACAGCCACAGGCTGTCCTGCAAGGACGTCCCTGCTGTCCCCGGCACGGCAGCGAGCCCCAGGGCTGCCCGAACCACCTCCTGCAGCTGTGGAGGCCCAGGCACGGGCCTCCTTAGGAGAGACCACTCCAAAGCCTTTGAGACGTTGGCAGGGGCTGCCCAGGGAGGTCTGGAGTCCCCGTCCTGGGGGTGCTCCAGGCAGGGCTGGATGTGGCACTCAGCGCTCTGGTCACAGTGACAAGGTGGGGATCAGGCACAGGTCGGACTCGACGATCTCGGCGGTCTTTTCCAACCTGGCTCAGAGTGGTTGTGCTCCCCTGTCACAAGGGATGTGGTTGTGCTTTTCCTCCACACAGGCAGCGCTTCCCGAGCAGCAGCATGAGCATCTGCAAGACAGGAGGTGAGGAGCTCGGAGGAGAACGTGGCACAGCCCGCCTGGGACAGCAGGGGCAGCAGGCACAGCGGTGGGGCCAGCAGGCAAGTGCTCGTTCCCTCGGGAACAGGCAGGTGGACAGAGGGTTTGGAAAGTGCTCCCAATGAAGCTCCTTTGTGCATACAGCCCATTTATGCACAGCCCTCCAAACGGGGCCAGGATTTGACTCACTATGAGTAATAGGAATGTTTTAAACAGAGAAAAGAATACTAATTCCCTTAAAAATACAAATAGGTCTACATTTGGCTCAACAGCACAAGGCCAGTGATTTTCCACAGTGTACTGCCAAGTAGCTGAATGTGACATTCAAGTAGCTGAAGTGTAGGTGTTCCTCGGGAGAAAATACAGCTCTAACAAGGACCATTTTCCAAAAGAGAAGACTAAAGATTGGGTATCTAATAGCTTTTCAAAATTTAACCAAACGGCTCCATTTCCAGAAGTGCCAAGTCTCCCTTGAGGCCCCACAGGTGGTGTTGGCAGCCAACACTCCTGAACACCCACCTGCTTATTTGCAGCCTGAAGCACTTTTGACAGTGGTAGCCCATGTGGTTATCCCAGCTCCCAGGAAAGGGTGACACTGCTGGGCTAAGAGCCACCCCTCACTAAAGCCTGCGGGGCTCCCAGGAGACACGAGGAGCCACGTGGGTTAGGAGCACTTTGCATGAAAAAGTTTCTGCTTTACATCTGGTAGAAGAATATGAATTTTGGAACCTGTCATTGAGTAACCCACGCATGGCTCACCAAGGGACAGCTGTTGCTAAGTGCTCATTCACAGCCACGGGGGGAACCAGTGCTGGGAACTGGAATTGGGCAGCTCCTGCCCACAGCCTCCTGTAGCTGGATCACGTACAGTTTACATGCCACTGATTTCTAATTAATAGTGAAGCAGAGGGAATAATTAAGTTACTGAAGTAATCTCAGCATCATCTATAAACAGGGCTATTTTTCTGTTCTTTTGAATGCCACTTCTTATTTATCATCATAAGCATCCTTACAAATAAATTTGCTTTACCAACAGTGCAGGGTTTTTTCAATTATCTTTTCTATAGGTAACATGATTGTTGATAGGAAATTCCAGCTGTAAGTAGGATTTAATCTGTAATGACATTACAGATTATTTGGGGAGAAAACCAGGGCTGCAGTCTGAGAGGGATATCATGACAAAGTGTTTGGGTTAGTGGCTGGCAGTGTCAGAAGTGCCAGTTCTGAGATCTGGGGAGGATCCCAGGGCTGTCTCTGTGCCTCAGATGCCGTGCTGGCACAGTGAGGGTACTAAAGCACCTGGCTTGACAGGTATTTTACAGTCCCCCGAGGAAAGGTGGAGTGGATCTGATGGGGGTATTCATACACAGCTGACTTTGCACAGCTTTGCAAGGAGTAGAGTGTGGTTAAATGTGGGGTCTTCCAGCAGGAATGAGGTTGTCCTCATGTGGCTTTTTCCGTGCTGGGGAACAGTCTGGAACTTCTTCCTGGACAATGTTTGCATTAATCAGGTGTAATAATGGCATGTCCATGTGAAAGGAGCACTGTGGGCACAAATTGCCACCCACAGACATCAGAATGAACACATCAATATTATGCAAATACCGTGGTGTTCAGGAGTCTGTGGGCCCCAGAACACAGCGCACACAGAGCACACCTTGAGCTATGGGGCAGGTTCACCCTGTCATCCTCCCACACAGAAAACCCTCCCAAGACAGCAAGTATAGCAAAATCAGGCTTCTCTGTTTTGAAACAATTTCCATGGCAACTTGAACTGCCTTGGTTCTTCATAAATTCTGCCTCTCTCTGGAGCAGCTGGGATTTCAAGTCAGACCACTTTGCAATGCTCTGGGAGTGTAGAAACAGCTCACGCAGCTGAAAGATGCCATGGAGGAAATGTTTCAAAGAGGGGGTGGCTGGACCCCAGTCCAGGCCCCTCCTTTGGTAAAACCATCTCCTTCTGGACTGCCTTTTCAGCTCTGCTGAGTGGTGAGCACTGCCCCAGACCAACAGGGGCAGGGTTGGGGTCCAGCCCAGACCAGCAGCACCACACGGGGAGGGCCCTGGGGACAGGCAGAGCCCAACAGCAAAAAAACACCTCTAACAAACACTGTTATTCCTTCTAAAATACACAGTAAAATAAAATTTATTTGTGGCACAGAAAATGAGGCTGTGCATGACAAAGCCAGTCTGATAATTGCCTTCAGAGCTGCTGAGGTTTTTAACTCTTTAGCATTATTAACATCAGCAATAAAGACTTGCTTATATGCTCGAGGTGAGCTGTGGTACAGAAATAATAATCCAGGTGACCTTCCAAGCTGCTGCTTGTCATGAATTATTTTCTTCTGCCTTGAGGAAATTTCTAAATATATATCTGTATATATGCATGCAAACAAGCAAACCTGGCAGTTGCAACGTAGCGAAGTTGCATCACCGCCCCTCCCAGCGCAGCAACTGGCCCGAGCACAGCTGCTGAGAAAACCCCAGGAAGCAGTCGGGTTTGAAATTAAAGAGCTTGTTCTAGTATTTAGCTGTGATGAATGTGACTGGGAGTACATGTGTTTCGTCAGGCGTCCGTGAGTCAGGCATGTGAGTCACAGACGGAGCGCGCTGGGGCCGCTGGAGCAGCCGGCGAGGCCTGTCCCGACAGCTCCACGGCCACAGAGCTCCCACTGGCTCCCAGGACACTCCGTGAGGGTGAGCACAGGACTGGGACATGCCTGCTGTCCCAGCAGCTCTGGAGAGGGCCTCAGCCCAAGCACCTTCCACAGTTCTCCTTTTTCAGGTCCTTACCTCGTGTGCGTCTTTACATGGCAAACCCCACGGACTCTGGGGCATGGGGGAGCCAGGTGCAATTCAGCACAGCAAGGAGAACCCAGCTCCAAGTAATTAACAATAATGTATAATTGCTACCAATTTGGTTTTACACAAATTACACAGTATTATTAAATTAAGCAGACCATGTTCTTGCATCTGAGCATTAGCAGCATAACTCATTTTCATGCCATTTTTTAAAATAGCACTGGTAATTAGTCCTGTGCTTTCCAAGCGCATCACATGCGGTGCTTTGTTTTCAGCAAAACACCCACCAAAAAGTGCTCAAGTTCTCTAATTGCAAAGATTCACTTCACAAGGCTGCACAGTCCCTTTCTGCTCTGGGTGTTATTCAGGAACAGCCAACTGGAATTTATTGAAATTACGCCGAAACATAAACTATGAAAAGTACTCCCCAGCTGAGCGGGGGAGCCTTTGCAGGCCAAGGCTGTGCCCATGGGAACTCTCACCACGGAGTGCACGGGCACGGGGGATCAGGGTGGAAATGTTGGCAAGCTCATTTCCATTTCACACGCCAGGCGCGGGACTGGAGGAGCTGTCCCTTGGGCCACCGTGGTGGCTCCCGTGGCCCTCGGGTGCTGGTGACTCGCTCGCCCAGTGCCCCCCTCGTGCCCTGCCCGGTGCCACGCTCATCACGCTGGCCAATGCAGCAGCAGTGCCCTTTCCATCGAGGCACCGCAGCCCGGCTGTGCCCCGTGCCCGCCCTTGCCCACAGTGGGTGTCCCCAGTGCCAGCCCCGTGTCCCGCCGGCCCCAGCGGCGCAGTCGCCCCCTCTCCTTCTGCTTGGCTGGGAAGGAGCTTTTTTTGGCCTCCGCTTCTGTCATCTGGCATTTGAATGTAACGAGAGCTCTCGTTGCTAACATTTATAGCAGCAAAATATTTGAGTTCCAGGGCTTGTAACACGTGTTGTTCGTGTCCCCTTGCCAGCCCCAGCCGCAGGCTCCCACAGCCTCCCCTGGCTCGTTCGGGAGAGCCAGGGAGAGCCACCAGCACCGGCACCGGCACACCCCGCTGGGTGCCGGCACACGAAGGGCAGTGGAGAGTTTGTCGAGCTGGCCCATGTGGTGGAGAGGAGGACAGAGAAGGACAGGGCTCAGCCACCAGCCTGCCACGACTGCAGCCACGGCAGCAGCTGGGAGCGTGGTGCAAAGGGCCCGGTTCGGTCCCAGCAGTGCCAGGGCGCGCGTGGATGCTCCGCGCTCCTGCGCAGCGCCGGCTGTCAGCCACAGAACCGGCCGAAAGGGAGGGAAGGTGGCGGGCAAGCACAGCGCACCGTGCCCACGTGCAGCCCCGTCCCTCGCCGCCTGCTCGGAGCCCGTGTGCCAGGCTGCCCCGGGTGCTCCTGCTTCCAGCAGGTGTAGGGCGAGGGGACTCGGAAGCAGAAAGCCCCAGCCCTACAGCAATCCAGTAAAGATGTTCCTGGCTTCCAGGAACCCTAAAGCACCTTCAGCTGTTACCAAGGAGTCTCTTCCTCCTGCTCCTTTTCTATCTGCCCTTTGCTAGGGCAGCCTCAGAGAGCTGGTTTGATCCACCTGCAGCAGTGGCTCCCAGCCTGGCCCCAGTGGCTTAGGGTCATCCCAAAGCCATAGGTCCTGGACACACTGGACACCTCAGGGGCTGTGCAGAACAAGAAATGACACTTCTGACCCTTAGGGCCACAGAAGCAGCTCGAGATGCTGACACCAAAGGCTCAGTCAAACAATACAGAAAAAACCCCATTTTTTAACCTGCAGATTTTTGAGCCGGTCTTCAGATCTCTCTCCCTGGGGTTGAACCAAGGGAGCCCTCACCTCTGCAGGAGCAAAGCAGGGGCCAGCCGCCATCTCAGCCACCAGCATCTTCTTCTCCCACTTGTCTCAAGACGCCCCATCTCATGTAGGCTCAGGAGGGTCTCATCACCTGCACCTCTCTGTGACAGGCTGCTTCTGCTTGGAGACAGTGGCCAGGTTCTGAGCTGGAAAACCATATTGAGTACTTTGAAGCAGGTTTGACATGTGCTTTTCCATCCTGAGAGCAGACACAGGGGAAAGGAGTGAGCTGCAGAACCAGGAGGGAGGTGCTGGATGCATGGTCTCAGCCTGATACCTTCCAGCAGAGACTAGGACATTGATGCCTCCATAGCATCAAGGAGTGGGGTCAGAGCAGCAAGAAACAGGGCCTGAGCAGCTGACAGGGAGGACAGGCTGAGGGAGTAGCAGCCATAGTGAGGACAGTTCTCATCATTTTGATCTTCTAAAGCCAGGCGTCAAGTTTATTTTCCTCTCTGATAGCTGATTAAGAGGCTGCTTAGGGGAAGACAAGTAATTCATCGTCTGACTCGGGACAGGGAACTGAAGACTGCTCACTGTGATGCTTCTGGACAGCTGGAATGGGACAGGGGCAGAACGTCTGTCAATACTGGAAGTGACCAAAATAACCCAGCAGTGTAGCAGAGGGCAGACAGCCCAGCACAGCCAGAGTGTGCCATGAGATGCTGTTGTATTTAAATAAACACTTTGGGAGGGCCCAGATTTCTTCAGCTCTTCTGAGACCGGCACAGCTGAGGGCACAGCCTGACTCGTGTCCTCCTCCCTGGGTGAGCCCAGTGCGATCCAGCTGGCTGCTAACCCGCAGGGTCCTTTCTGGGAGCACAGCTCTCCTGTGGCTTAAACTATGGCTGGAATGTGGTGTGGCACATAGCAGGGTGCTGCTGCCACAGCTCAGCTCCAGCGCACAGGGAGAGCGGGGCGAGGGGATGGAAAGCAGGGACAAACACCTGTGTAAACATTTCCAGGAATGGGGCAGCCACAGCTTCTCTGGGCACCCTGTGCCAGGGCCTCACCACCCTCACAGCCAAGAACTTCTTCCTAATCTTTAATCTGAATCTCTCTCTCTCTCCTCTTTCAGTTTACACCTTGTCCTATCACAAAAGGCTCTGCTAAAAAGTTTGTCCCCAGCTGGAGCCCCTTCAGGCCCTGCAAGGAGCTCTGAGCTCTGCCTGGAGCCTTCCCTTCTCCAGGGAACATTCCCAGCTCTCCCAGCCTGGCTCCAGAGGGTTCCAGCCCTGCAGTCTGGATCTCTCCAGCAGCTCCAGGTCCCTCTGATGTGCGAGCCCAGGGCTGGGGCAGCTCTGCAGGTGGGGTCTCACCTGAGCACAGGGGCAGAATCCCCCCTCCCCTGCTGCCCACACCGGGATCAGCCCAGGACACCGGGGGTCTCCGGGCTGCCAGCGCACGTTTCCAGGTCGTGTCCAGCCTCCGGCAGCCCCTCCTGTTCCTTGGGGTTTCACTCGCCGTAAGTGAGCGAGCAGCGCCCTGCGAGGGCTCCGGGCTGCTGTGCGCCTTTGAACAGCTGGCAGGGCTGGTGGGGGGCTGGCTGCTTCTGCCTCTGGGAGGAGTTTGCAATGACGCCACCGAAAAGAAAAGGGGGAAAGGAATTCCGTCTGTGCCCGCTGCATGGAGAAACGTTTCCACACAAGGTGGCACCTGTCTCCTTCCTTCCAGTCTGGAGCCGGAGTCGCTGAAAGGCGCCTGGAAATGTTCTCTGAAAATTAACTCCTGGTAAATGGGATGCAGAATCCGTCATTAATTCCCTCGTTAGTGGGGGAATCGCTTTTCGCTGGGCACTCGGGCACCGCGGGAATTGCTGCCAGTCCGCGCTGGGGCTGGGCAGCAGGGAACGGGCAGGAGGGCTGGGGTGACAGCAGCTGCCTGCACTCCAAGTGCCGGGCTCTGGGACACACGGACACCCCCGGAGCCTCCCAGCACCAGGAGGGGCCTCGGAGCTGAAGGGGATCCCTGCCCAGTCCCCACGTGCAGCACTGCACATCCCACTGCAGATGGGCAGAGGTTTATGTGCTCCAGATCTGACAGAGGTTAATGCTCTGTGCCCGTAATTTAAATCACAATTAAGGTATTTTAGAATATCTCTTCCTGCACTCTGCAGACCAGTGCAAGCACTGCTGACATGAAGTGCTTTTGCATTCCCATGCAGGATGCTGGAGAGGCCTGCCTTCCACTGCAGGGCTTTGCTTCTGATCCTGACCTTTCCACACCAGGAAAATGCACAGTATTATTGCATATCAGAAATGCAGCGTAGCTAGAACAGCTGTGGCACCAAGCAGTGAGGCAGTACCACCGCTGGCAGGCCAAGGAAGGAGCTGGGCTGTCATGCACCCCATGCACCTGCACAGAGCCCACTGGGCACCCACAGGAGCCCTCAGCACAGCCAGGGAGCCGGGCAGAGATGCTCCTGCTGAGCATCCCCTCTGGCAGCACAGCCAGCAGTGCCACAGGATGTGCACAACTGAGCATGGTGGTTTTAAACCTTAAAAACCTTGCTGAAGCATGGTGCCAGATCCTTACTTGCATCAAGGTCCTTGGTCCTCAGAGTTGCAGAGAAAGGCAGGGATCTGTCTTGAAGGCTGCAAGAGACCACTTTGATTTTCATGTGATTATTTTTAACCCCTATCATGCTTCTCCCACCTGTCTCCAGCTCCATGGTCTCTGCCTGCCCTGTGCTGGCCCAGTGCCTGTGGCCTCAGTCTCCCATGTTGGTAGAGCATGACAGCAGGTCGAGGTGGGGTGCAGGACAAACTCTCCCTCTCCAGTCTTCCTGGAGGAGAAGGAGAAAGGAGACAGGGACAGAAAATATGATAAACATAGGGAAAAGGCAAAGAATTGTTTGAAAAGGGAAAAAAAAAACCAAAAAACCCAGACTTCAAGCCTTCTTGGTTTACCTAAGTGCAGGGAGGAAAGGCAGGGATGGTTTTGCTGGGGTCTTCCATGTATCTCCACAGGGCACTGAAATGCAGAGCCAGCACCAGCAGAAGTAAGTGCCTCCTCTGCAACCAGCATTTTTTCCCTTTAGCTGTTTCCATCACAATAAAGTTGGATAAAGTAGGGTTTGGATGCATCATTTTGAAGTAGTGAGGCCAGTGTAAGTCTGCCCTTGCATGGAAGCCCCTGATCCCCCACGGAGTGCAGGAAAGTGTCTGAACAGCCGTGCTCAGTGAGCTCAGATCCTGGCAAATCCAGCACATGAGGTGATGCAGCAGCTGCCACCAAGACCGCCACACTGCCAGGGCCAAGGAGCCCGTCCTGCCACGCTCCAGCCCTGCACCAGCTGTGGGCACTCCATCCGTGTGGGGCACACAGGCAGGAGGGCAGCTTGGGGGGCACAGTGCTGGGGCTCAGCCACCCAAACCTCCACGTGTTTCCTGATGGGAAATTGTTCCTTGTCCTGTTTCTGAGACATGATTGGGCTTGACAAGCAGCATGGCTTTATGAACTGTGCTCGGGCCTTGCATCATTTGCCTTATTGTGGCCGAAATCTCCTCCCAGCCCTCCCTCCTGCCTGCACCCACAGGCACCAGCAGTTGCAACAGGCACCCACAAGTCCAAAGAGTCAAAGACAAAAGGATAAAAATACCCATGTAATAAAAATAAAAGAAAAAGTGAGGAAAAACCCAGGCACCATCTGAGTTCTAAGCCTTGAGAGCAGAGAAGCCCTGGGCAGGAAGGGAGCAAGCAGAGAGGGGCTCACTTGCAGGTTCTGATTCTGTGTCTGCTCCCACCACAGCCAGTCTCTGGAGCCACCTCCCTGCCCTGTCACAGCAAACTGGGCATTTACACAAACCTCTGAGGGTACTCCCAGCAGGCAATGGCTCACCCATCCCTGCAGGGTGGGAAGGGTTGGAGCAGCTCACCCACCCCTGCAGTGTGAAGGGAACGAGAAGCAGCATGGAGGAAGGCAAGGGGGAACCTACCCCGGAGCAGATGAGAGGTCCCTGTTGCCAAACTTGCCCACTGTTCATCTTCTTTCTCACCAATTTCATCCTGCCTGGCAGCATGAAAGGAGCTAGCCTTGGGAGAAGCAAGATGCCAGAAGCAACATTTCCTGCTGAAGTGGATCCATGTGGGGCCAGGGAAGGCATCTGTCCAGGATGGGAAGCAGCAATCCATATGGAGACAGGCGGAGCCAGGAGCAAGCCAGCACCAACCCCAGCCAGAAACTGGGTTTAAAGCTCAGCAGAACCCTTTTCCCAAGGCTTGTGCGGGGCCAGCCTGGTGCTCCTTGAACCTGCAAGGGCAGACGTGTGTGGCTGCCACCCTAGTGTCCTCACCTCCTGGGCTTGGGCACAGCCTCCCGCCTGCCCTGGGGCAGGGCAGAAAATCCCTGCCTCTTCCCAGGGTGAATCCCACCTGCCGTGGGCAAGGCTGCAGAGAGGGAATGGTGGGAAGAGAGGCTTGTCCACAACTCTAAGGGACATTCCTGCAGTGGAGCAGCAGCACTCTCAGCCCCTCCTGTGGAGCGACTCGGGACTGGCAGATCAGCAGCTCCCGAATAAACCCTGAATGGCGACAAGGGTCAGGCAGCTGCTATCTGCCTGAAATAAATGGCTTTGCGGCAGTGCTTCCCCCCAGGGGAAACATGTCCTGACAAGCGGCAGTCACTCTAGTGCCCCGAGGGTTTGTGGAGCCTGGTTCCTTTGGGGAGTGTTTTACTGTCTGCTCCCAATGCCAAGAGCAGCTTTATACCAGTAATAAACAAGGCAAAACATGGAGCCAGAGCAAACAGCTGATAAAAATCCACATTTTGGTTTCCTGGCTCCGCAGAACACGCTGGGTAGGGGGAGCAGGAAATCTTTGTGCTGCTGGCACATGGCCTTCCTCCTGTCAGGTAAAACACTCCCCGCTGCTTCTGCTGCTCCCTCATGCCGACTGCCAGCAGTCATCGCTAGAGGAACGCACAAGACATCCCTCGGACTGTGAATGTTCCTCAGCTCTCTGCCGTTGAAGCAGGACTGAGGCCGAGCACAGGCTCACACGCCGTGCCGGGGTGGTGGCGCCGGGGCTCACTCCTGCGACGGGCACCACCTGCCCCTCCTGCCCAGCCCGACCGGCGGCCGGGGCAGGGCTGAGCTCCGGGCTGCTGGAACATCTCATCCAGCCGCAGCAGCACGGCGGGAGGGAAGGCAGAGCCGAGCCGAGTGGAGCAAGGCTGCAGAGCCCTGGCGGGCACGGCGGGTGCGAGCTCCCTGCCGCGCACAGGCTGCCATCGCTGTCTGTTCTAAAATAGCGTTTAACATGACAAGAGGTGTCGGATGGGCGCGGGGAGCGCTGGCTCTCCCCATCTCTTCCCTTGCCGAGAGCCTGTCTACACTGCCATATGTTATTCTGCCGTACTTTATACTTCATCGTGCTTTATTTGTCATCCTCTAGCACATATGGTAACAGCTCCACTGCCTGGCACTTGGAGAGGCTGGATTTAGCTCTGAATCAGGCACAAACAAACACTCACTCGGGGCAGTGCTCTTTGCTTCTCACCATCCCTACCTCCCCGCACTCCTCTGAGGAAGGGAAACAGGCAGGCAGCACTGCAGGTCCCTTTTAACTGAAAGCATTTTATTTTAGTATTTTATCATATCCTAGTCCATTATTCTATTCTATTCTATTCTATTCTATTCTATTCTATTCTATTCATGTTACTCTATTCCATTCCATTCTGCAGCCTCTGCCATGGAAAGCAGGAGAGGTAGGAAAAGAACAGCCACACTTCAGTTTGGGATTTACTGAAAGCCATCCCAAAGAAGAACAACCATAGGAAAAATAATCACGGACAAAGGAACCAAAGGTGATGGACTGCTCATCCTGGACAGACAGGGAACTGACCTGAGCCAGATAGGCCCTGAAACCTGAATGGCCATGGTGGTGGCTGCTGTCCCTTCTCTTCCACGTCACTTCTGGGAAGCCAAAAGCACAATCCAACCATCTCCCTTGGTGCAATCATGTTTACTTAAACAGAACACACTGGCTCCTTTTACCTTGGGCACAGCAGGGACAAACACCGCAGGAACATTGCTTGCCCACGAGTTCTCAGCCTGACATTCCAGACAGAGCTGTGGCTCCAGGGGACTCTGTCCCTGCTCACTCAGCAGGGACACCCTCCAAAATTTAGCCCTTTTGCCAGCACAGGGGAGGTCCCTGCCTGCGACTGAGCACACCAGGGGCAGAGGCTGCAGCAGGGCAGGGCAGGGGCTTTGCTGGCCACCAGGCAGGGATGTCCCAGCTGGTTGTGCTGCAACACTATTTTTCATAAGAAAATATTTAAGAAGTATTCCATGTGCTTGGGAAAATTGTTTTATCACGGGATGGTTTGAACCGTGCAGGTGTGGACCCTTCCAGGTATGCCCAGAAATACTCTGCCATGGAAGGCAGGCAGAGAAAGGGGAGACATGGAAGCACTGCCTTTACCAGCCCAGGCAGCATGTGGGAACGCTCATACCCTGCCACAGAGTCACTCAGGTGTCCAGCTGTCTGTCCATCTGCCCACACATCCATCCACCATTCTGCTGAACCCTCACTCCCTGATGGAAGCCCTGCCCAGCCGTGCTGGAGGTGCAGGGCCAGGGCCTCATGTTCCCCCACCAAACAAGACCAGAGAAGGAGAATCCAAAGGAAGCCTCAGCCTGACCCCACCTCCCCCAGAGCGTTCCCAGCCACCTCTGGCAAACAGCAGCAAACCTTCTCCTTCTGCTCCTCAGAGCAGGTAACTCTCACTGGACACGTCGGGGAGCTCTGCATGGAGCCCACCGCACAATCCGCTGTGCGCCTGAAACCGCAGCAATCACACCAAGGGGCTTCGGCAGGCAGAAGGTGTGGGCAGCCCAAGGGAAATTTTTCTGTGCCCCTTGCAGAAATCTGGTGCTGAAAGGGAGAAGAGTCTCCAGATCCTTATTCTTCAGGAGTGCTGTGGAGCGTCAGTAATAAGTCATTTTTGGCAGGCATATGTGAACAGCATCCAGGAAGGGAGAACTTCATCAGAGCAGAGAAATTCTTCCAGCCTGCCTTGGTATGACTCCAGCAAGCCTGAAATATCTCTGAGAGCTCTGCTCCTGACCCTATCTTGGCCAAGGTACCCAATTTACATGTTCCCAGCCACTGTTCCCACTGGCTCGCAGTGTTTGCTTATTTTTGTACAGGGTTTTGCAATTTGAAGGGTTTGGATTGGTAGCAAAATGGGCATTTGCTCAGGGAAAGGCTTCCTCAGTTACAACAATTTCTGTCCCTCGCCATTAGGAAAACAGGACCACGTCACTGCCTGAATGCAGGGTGCAAGTGAGCCCCACACAATGTGCTTTCACCCAATAATTAATTACCTATCACTTCTCTAATTATCAGACCTCCCAGTGACAATTCCCAGAGGCCAACAGCAAATTCCAGACTGTGCCCATCCAGCAGCTGCCTGAAATATCTTCCAGGGAAGTGCCTCCTGTCACTGGGACAGGAAGCAGGACCAGTATCTCCAGTCTCCTGCCCCTGCAGGAGCATCACACACTTGCTCCGCAGCCCCACAAGCACTCTGGCTGCCCTGGACTGGAGCTGTGCAAGGCTGTCCCTGGCACTCTGCACACTGTTCTGACAGGATCCTGGGCTGAGACAGGGCTGGGTGGACCATGAGAGCCAACAGTGCTGTCTGGGTATTGCTGAGAGGGAAATCAGCCTCCCCAGGCCAGCCTGGTGGTCCAGGAGCTGTTCTGAGCAGGACTGGAGGTTGGCTACAGCCCAAATTCCGGTTTTGTGCACCCCAGAAAAATGCAGGGACATTTTGGATTTGCACCTTCTGGGGCCAGAGAATGGCTCAGCTGGCAGAAGTGTCCAGGCCAGCAGCAGTTGCCAGGCTGTCAGTGTCCTTCAGTCCCCAGGGCCAAGGAAACACAGCCCAAGGTGGGAGCATAGCAACATCCAGCTCAGACAAACCATTTCCCCATGGCGCACATGTGCAGCCGCGTGCCCGGTGCCCTCCCCACTGACCAGAGGGCACAATGTCACCGGCCAGAGGGCCAGCAGGTCACTGGCCCCAGCCCTAGGGCTGCCAGTCAAGGTTACTGGTGACGCACCTGCCCAAAAAGCCAGTCTGGGAGGAACCATGCCAGCCAAGGAGGAACCTTGGCACACAGGAGCGGGCAGTGGGGTGGGGGGGACTGGCCACTGTTGACTGGGAGCTGCACAAAGCACAGGAGGTATTTAACCCCCTGCAGAGCCCCTTGAAACCTCTTCTGAGCTCTAAACCTCGACAGCTGAGAACACGGGCCGTGTTTTCCTCACCTTTTTGGCAGGGTATCGCTTTCAGCTGACTCTGGCGGAGCCGCTATGACCGAAACAACGGGTTACTCAGGGTGAGTAACGGCAACATCTGAATCTGCTTTAATAAGAGAAGAAAAATGTTCTCCAGGTTTCATTTAAGCCTCATTTATAAAAGTAACCTGCACTGTTAGTCAGTTGCTTCCCATCCCTTACAGCACGTGGAAAGGGACAGCAAGCTGGCCTCTGGCTGCCTGCAGTGTCTGCACTCATCCTGCCAGGCAGTTATTTGGGACAAGCGTGAAATCCTGATTTGCTAAGAGCTTAATAAACTGTCACATAGAAAATAGCACAGTATATCTCCCGTGGACATTGCTGGCAATACAATATGAAGAAAAGAGCTAAGGTAGCCATTGTCAAAATTGATAAATACTGAGACATATTTTTTGCCAAATACATAGATATAATAACAGACGTGTCAAAGAGGTTACCTGGAGCAGAAAGACAGCTGGTCCAAACACCACACACAGCTGGCTTGTCCCTTGTCCCTTGCCCCTGTCCCACCCCCTGTCTAACACCAGGGCTGTGTGTACCCTTGTGAAGCTTCCAGGCTGCCCTGTGCCCCTCCCTTCAGCCTGGTGCCCCAACCCATCTCCTTGTTGTCTCCCTGCAGGAGTGGGCTTGTCCTTGTTAAAAACCCACACCTGGATTTGATGGAGGAGGATGTCCTGTACCACTTGGACTTGGGAACGAAGACGCACAACCTGCCAGCAATGTTTGGGGACATTAAGGTAAAGAGCAGGTCCAAAAGCGAGGCAGCAGCTCCCCCTGCACAGGCTCTCCAGCTGTGCATCCCCCGGTGCTACCGGCCCGTGCTGGGCTCCCGTGGGGTGGGCTCTGGCTGCTCAGCTAAGGGACTTTGCAGCCAAAGCAGCCTGGGCAAGGAGGTTATCTGTCCTTGTTTGTTTTGGGCAGAAATCACAACAGAAAATTATCCTTTTAAAAACCTGTAGCTCTGTAAAACCTGATTTCATATTGGCCCTATGTTGGAGGACAGACAGAATAGGTATTTGTCCAAAGAATCTTGATCTTCATCTACTGGAGACAAGGGAAAGAGAATGTTGTATCATTTTTGGCTGAGACCTGCTGTCAAAAGTGACTTGTCATGATGGCATCCTCTTTCATTTCAAACCAGAGTCTTTCCCTAGTTCTGCAGGGAAGAGCCTCAGTGCCCAGAGCTGGAGCAGCCTTGCACAGCACAGTGTGGGCTCCTGCTGCCCTGCACCCTGGCAGCAGGATCAGCACTGTCCTGGCAGCTGCACACTCATCCTCCTCCTACCTTCAGTGAGCATATTTTCCTTTAATATGTAAAATTTGTCCTTTTTACTCCCTGACTTTATGGCCTCTGTGCCATCACCAGCGTTCACTAATTGCAGTCAGCATTGTTCATAGAATAAATTAACAAATGAGCTCCTCCAACATCTGGGTTTGCTTTGCTATCAGTGGTGGTACTACCAGCTCAAATTTGCAGAATTATTTTAGATTTTCTTGCCTAGGACTGATACCCAAGTATGTGCAGCTGTATGGCTGCCCAGACCCCGGGTAGTCACCACCCTGCCAGACTGACAGCCTGGGTTTTGTGTTATCTCCTGGTTTTGTGACCCTCAGGTGTTCCAACGTCCCTTGACTGATGGTGAGGAAGTGGCACCCCACTGCTTTGTCTGGGAAGATGTGCCCGGCACAGCCAGCACTGCCACATTCAGGCTGACTCGGGGCGCTTGTTCTAGCTAAGTACCAGCAGGCTGATGTTTTATTGCAGTTTGTCTGCGTCGGCGGCAGCCCGAACAGGATGAGGGCGTTTGCCCAGTTCATGCAGCGGGAGCTGGGGCTGGCGGGTGCCGGGGAGGACGTGGCTGACATCTGCGCGGGGTCGGACCGCTACGCCATGTACCGGGCAGGGCCCGTGCTCTCCATCAGCGTGAGTTCCGCGCCGCGCCCGGGGCCGCTGCCGGCAGGTCCCACAGTGTGGGGACCGGGCACGACCTCTCGCTCACACGCCCTCGCCTCCCCCAGCACCCAGCAGCAGAGTTGTTCCCTCTTTTCACTGTTCAGCCACTACCACCAGTGCAACCTCAGCCATGGCAAAGCTGCTCCTGTTTGAACAGCATTCCCCAGCACCAGCACTCTCCGTTTGGAGAGGGCCGCATTAACAACAGACGTGCACACGTTCTGCTCAGCTCAGTTTGGGAGGCAAAACCACTTCTGGTTTTGGGCAGAAATCACAACAGAAAATTATCCTTTTAAAAACCTGTAGCTCTGTAAAACCTGATTTCATATTGGCCCTATGTTGGAGGACAGACAGAATAGGTATTTGTCCAAAGAATCTTGATCTTCATCTACTGGACACATGAACTATGCATCTTCATCTACACCACACATGAGCTATGAAACACTGCTGGGAGTATTACATTGATACAAGCTCTAAAAAAAGCTGGCCTTATTATTAATTATTCTTTTAGAGCAGGATTTTTGGCACTGAACAAAGCAAAAAGCAAACACAGGCTGTGCTGGGGAGCACTCACACCCAAAAGCTTGGTCCTGACGCCATTTCTTCAGGGACAAGATTAGTCTGAAGCGTGATTCACAGCAGATGGAATCACTCACACAACAGGGCTCGTGTTTTGTCCCTCTGATAAAACCTAAGCAATCCTGACCAAGGGAATCAATCTGAGAGGATCCAAGGGGAACAACTGCCACAAGATTTGCTGTTCCCCAGCCTGGCAGCAGCAAATCCTGGCCAGAAGCAAACCCTCACTGAGCTTGTGGCCATGCACCAGCTTTGGCCAGTGCAGAAGGGGACACGGGGCAGAGCACATGGCTGCCCTGAGAAGCATCATGCAGAGCTGCTGCCAACATCACATTTCTGCAAGTTGCTTAGAAACACAACTGAGCTCAAACATACAGGGGCAGGAACACAGATTCCAGCTCTGAATATTTACAATGAGAATTAATTTTTTAGGCATCAGCGAATAAGCCAAGCTGATGTTCCAGAATAACAACATGCAAAAAGGTTTCATATTTAAAACATGATACAAGGCAAACAGAGCATTGGTCTCACAGCTAAGAGAAAGGAGACAAAGTAACACAAAAACTGTCTGTGTACCTTAATCACTGGAGCTTCCATACACGCTTCCTTCCTTGAAGATGATAGCAAAACCAAAAAAATGTGAGGCATTTTCAAGAGGAAAAATAAACTCCACGGCATCAAACACTTTTTGTACTTAAAAGTTAAGCTAAGAAAAAGACATTCATCTAGCAATGGAGCAGAAGAGAGATGAGCAAGCAACAGAGCACTGGGTAGATGCAGCAGAAGCCCCAGCAGCTCCAGGCCTGCAGAAGATCTGCCAGGCCTGGGGAGCAGCAGCAGAGATGGGAGTGGGGCAGCACTGTCTGTGGAGCATGGGAACAAGCCGGTGCCTGCAGTGGGAGCCAGGCAGGGGCTGGGGACAGAAGGGCAGCAGGGCAGGGAACGTCAGCCAGCAAGAGGGACAGGCAGCCTGCAAGGCACACAGCCAACACCTGACCCTGAAGCCTGTCCTCACCAAGGGAAACAAACCTTTCCACTGTCCGTTGTGCCCAGCAACATTGCTGCTCCAGTACGCGGTGAGGACAGGCTGGAAGGCACATGCAGAAATGAAGGCTCAGGTTGTTCCCACTGAAGTTCACCACTTCCAGAGCATGAGCAGGACACAACAAAGTGCGAGTCAGCACATGGTGTAAGGATTGGCAGTGCATGGGGAAGGTCTGGGAGCATTCAGATGTTGGGATGTATTTGTGGCCCTTCCTTGAAGGACAGGAACCCTCTGTGTGCCCCACAGGGATGAACACCAGCTCTACTAACCTGAAGAACCTTTAAAGCATCGAGAGGAGGAGAAGATGTTAGACATCTCACCTGGACAGACTAAAAAGACCCCCAGATCTCTCTTTGCCCTCAAAAAAATTGCTGTTGGCATCACCAGCAGAAGAGGCCACAGCATAGCCCTGAGCTTGTTGCAGTCACGTACCTGTCACCTGCCACAGCCTTGTGGGGACTGATGTTTCTCTTTTCTCTCCTTCCAACAGCATGGAATGGGCATCCCTTCCATTTCCATTATGCTTCATGAGCTGATCAAACTGCTGCACCACGCAAAATGCCGGGATGTTACTATCATACGCATCGGTACTTCTGGGGGCTTAGGTAAGCCATTCATGGTCTTTCTTCAGAGCAAAACAGCTATTATTAAAAAGAACTCTCAGCAGTAGGTCATGCAGCTCTGAACTTTAGCATTTTTTCAGGTCTCTAAATATCAAACATGGTATTTTGTTATGGGTCAAACCCAGAAAATTTGTAGCGACTGGCTTGGCAGAGTGCACATCCTCAGAGTGTACAAAGGCCTCGATTCCACCACAGCCATGTGTCACTTTCCAAACAGAAAACATGGATTAGTGGTGACCCAACTCCTGGCCGAGGCAGTGGTGCTGCCCTCCCTGCAGGTAGGGGGGTACATGATCTCTGCAAGCCAGAAACAGCTAAACTCCTGTCACTCACACATTCTCACAATCACTTATCTTGTGCTGATTCCGTACATTTTACTTGTACATCCATGCTACTTCATGAATTTAAATTATTCTCTGACATCTTCTTTACACGCTGAAAAGAAGAGCCCTGCAAGCACACATAGATCTGTTGAGATTTTCCTGTTGTGCTGAGGTTTGGCAGCAGGACACAGGTGTTATGAGCTCTGGCAACCTCAGCTTCCATTTCCACAGGGATCGAGGCTGGGTCTGTTGTGATCACGGACACGGCCGTGGACTCCTCCTTCCAGCCACGCTTTGAGCAGGTGGTGCTGGACGACGTGGTGGTGCGGAGCACCGAGCTGGACAAGGACCTTGCAGAGGAACTTCTCGCCTGCAGCAGGGACATTCCCGACTTCCCCACGCTCATTGGCCATACCATGTGCACCTACGACTTCTACGAAGGTAAAACCAGCTTCGTCTGTCCTTCCTCACCACACATAATGCCAAGTCTTTCCACTCTTCCATGGACAAAGCTATGCAGGGAGCGCAGGCCCCAGAAGGGCTGCAGGCAGAGACCCTCGTGGTGCTGGGGGGCCCAGGCAGAGCAGGAGGCACCCTCGGAACACACAGTACCACTGCTTGCACCTTGCTGAGTTGGCCACCAAGCTGTTCCCCTACAGCAGGATCGTCACTTCAGAGCAACCAAACACTAGGAAAACATTAGGTTGCCTGTGAGATTTCCATAAACAAACTTTGGTTACTCTGGAACCATTTCCTTTGCAAAATTAAATGCTGATTGCAGAGTAGATGAAACGTAATAAATGAAGAATTAATAATCTGAGCACTATTTATAAAGCTTTAGATCTGCTTGCAGATGCAGCCATCTGTGTATGTCTCAAGTCCATACTTTATTTAAACAAAAAGCCATTTGAGAGGATTAAAGTAGGAGCAGCAATAAACTGAAGGGCGGTCCAGGCTGGCCAGCCAAAGGTAAGCATTTGCCTGCCCCAAGGCCTTCAGACACTGCGAGAGGAGGAGCTGCACGGGGCACAGGTCTGCTCTGAGCACACAGCAGGACAGCCAGAGCCCCCGCAGAGTTAGAGGAGAGGGCTGGGATGGCTGCCCTCACTGAACACAGTGTTAGTCCTGCCTGCAGCAGCACCAGTGCCCTGGGACCAGCTTCCTGACCACACCCGGAATGTCTCTGCAAGCAGCTCCAGCTTCCATCCACAACAGAAAAATTAAAACCACATTAAAGGGGTTTCCTCTCCTCAGTGTTCCCATTCTGCAAGGCTTGTTGTACCTCTTCTGAGTCAGTTGGCATTTTTGGGATTTAACCTGGCAGACCTTCACAGCTGCTGTGCAGCAATGGCCTGTCCGGCAGAGCACAGCGTCCGCTGTACCTCCCACCTGAGGGCTGACTCGACCTTTCCCCAGTGCTGAAACCTGCGTCATTCTTTCCCCTACACAGAGACACATCTCACTGGCTTCAACACTGAGGGGAATACGAATTAACCAGCTGCTCACAGGAAAACTTTGTGGGCCTCAGATAGGATGTGAGCACTGCTGGACCTCCCATTTGCACCAATGCTCCATGACGCCATGCAAGGCCAACAGTGACAGTTCTCTGCTTCCTTTCCAGGTCAGGGGAGATTAGATGGCGCATTATGCTCTTTTTCCAGTGAAAAAAAGCTGGAGTACTTAAGGAGGGCTTATGAGGCCGGTGTGAGGAATATTGAGATGGAGTCTACTGCATTCGCTGCCCTGTGTGGACTGTGTGGCCTCAAAGGTGAGTCCTGTCGCTTCCACCTCCTCCCCACACACGGGCTAAACCCCTCTGAGGGTCCTGCTCTGTGTCACAGGGCCAAACACACATCCTTAATGATTTCCATCTAGAAAAGGACACTAAAGCAAATTTCATAGTTCAATAAAACCCAAGCGTGCACTAGGAGACCTGAGTGCGGGCTGGACAAACCAACAGCCTGCTCCCCTCACGCAAGTCCCGGCCGTGCTGCCGCAGCCCCTGAGGGCTTGCGGGGCAGCGGGGCCGCGGCTCCCGCCTGCGGCCGGGAGGGGCCGTGAGGGCCGGCCGGGAGGGGCCGTGAGGGAGGGACGGCCCGCTCCGCCCGGGGCCGGGCCGCTCGGTGACCGCCCTCCGTCCTCCCCAGCCGCCGTGGTGTGCGTGGCGCTCCTGGACCGGCTGCAGGGGGACCAGATCCGGGCGCCCCACGAGGTGCTGTGGGAGTACCAGCAGCGGCCGCAGCGCCTGATCGCCGCCTTCATCCGCAAGCGCCTGGGACTCCCCCGCACGGACTGAGGTGACCGCAGCACCGCAGGGAGCCGCGCCGGGAGCGGGTGCGGGCCCGGCCCGGCCCAGGACCTGCTCCGGGAACGGGAGAGCGCCGGGCCCGGGCTGCCGGAGCCAGCGGACACCGCGGTGCGGAGCTGCCGGCCCGCGGCGCGGCTGGAACCGCGCTGGCACGATCTGCGCTGACAGCAGGCTCAGGCTGTGGAACAGAGCTGCAGCGCCTCACTCCCGGCTCCAGCCGCCGTAAAGGACTGTCCTGTTAGGTCCACAGCGATCTTCCGGGAAGGAAAGCCCTTTCCTTTGGGCATAAAGACAAAACCTAAGTAAATAACATGAAAATGAATCAATTCTTGTGATCGTCATTGTTACTGCTGTTACAAAGGCCGTTCAGATTGTCATTCCTACAGTGTTTAAAGCTGTCACAAAGAGGCACGGGCCAGAGTTTGAGTACAAGAGGGACAGCTGAGGACCTGACCTTCAGGCACTGGTTGACATTAAAGACACTTTTCTCACTACCAAAATTCACAAATAAATAGTCTAACTTGAAACCAAGTAACTTAATTTTCACAAGAAATTCTCATCAAGCTTTATAAAAGTTTGATCGAGAGTGACCTGCCCATGCTTCCTTCCTGGCATAAAGACAGCTGAGCTCTGAACTGCCGCTCCTACCCAGCCAAACCCACAAAGCAGGGCTGCAAGAGGTGCGGGTTGAGATGCCCATTTATCATTAACATTTTTTACATTACTATTTTTATATGTGTAACTTGGAAGATTTCTCTTTTTTTTTGTTTAAGTGTAGAAAGATTTATCATGAAGCCCAATGCCATTACAAGCATCTCCATTTCCTGAAGGGTTCTGATCAGTTGTGACCAATTCTAAGGTGAGGATTATGAGTAGGGTGAAACATCCACCTCCTTCCCACAGGAGCAGGAAAGAGGAGTCTGGCCAGGCTGGGGAACAGCCAAGGGGTCTGCAGAGCTCTCCTGGCATGAGCAGCCTTGGTAGTGCTGTATGAAATACCCTTTACTGACCTGCATGCCCTCCATGCTCCACTGTTACGTAAAGCCCCCCCCAAAATCCTCATTCTGGCCTCACTGTATCACTAAAGGCCTTGTCTTATTGTTGCACTGAGGTAGCCCAGACTTCTATAGACTTCTACTCAGTCTCTACATTGAGAAATCACAGACATGAAAACAACCACAAGTCTCAGCCTAAAAATCTGTGCCCACTATTTCAAAACCAATGTCTGTTCCCTTTAAACTTTCTTTTTCATTAACATCTTGGTATTTATAAAGCATGACAACTATAATCTCAATTTCAGTGGTGCAAATTTTTTTATCTTGTAGATCTGCTTTTAAAGGCAAGGAAAAAAAAATCAGCTGCCTAGGTTTGGGATGATGCCTTTCTGGGAATTGTCTCGCAGCCAGTCTGTTCCCCACAGCACAGCACTGCTGGTCTCCACGGGAATATCCCCACAGGAATAGTCAGCTGTGAGGTGGCCAAGTGTGTTTTAAAAATAATGAGTTACCCCAAAGGAGATACCAAAATAAAAAGCACAAATATACACAGGGTTGTAATTTTAGCACAAGCACACCAAGGCTGAGTCCAGAAGACATCACTCCCCCAGCTCAGGGCAGGCTCTGCAGCATCTCCCCACTAAACTCAGCTGCAACACGGATTATGCTGCTCCTGGGCTACCCTGTGCTCACTCTCAGGAGTCTGTCACAACAGAAAATAAACAAAGATCCCAGCTCTATTTATAATTTATACTGAAAAACCAATCTGCAATATGAAATTGAAGGAATGGTTTGCAGAAAATACGATACAGCAAGTTGCCTTCTAAATACAGACAAAGGTTTAAGTTTCATCATAATCAAGGAATATTAGAAACATTCATGGCAATGAAGATTTTATAACTAAAAGAATCAAATTCTCAAGAAAGCTTGAAAGAAAATTGTGGGATTTATTCACGTAACATAATAAAATCTAAAGTAACTGCTGTGTAAAGCTGTTTTGGACTTCTGCTGCCAATTAAACCCCAAGAACTCCTACTCAAGGTGCTGCACGTCGGATTGGCTGGGCCGTGTGCAGGAGCCCTTAAGCACGGCGTCGCAGCTCGCAGTGGAAAGGGACACGGGCAGTCCCAGGAGCTGCAGGAGCACACGAGCACACAGCCCAGCCTCTGCAGACCTGCCCAGGCCCGGTGTGACACATGCAGCCCAGCTCAGAAAGGCTTGGAGTGCTCGCTGCACACACCGCGAACACAGCAGTTCCAGGACAGCCACGGGGAATTTAGGGTTTGCATATCGAGGGCCAGACCAGAGCCCTGGTGCTGCTCTGCCCCTCAGATGAGATGTGCTCTACATTTTAAAAGCTGTCGATTCCATGTCTCTTCTTGGAAGCTTCAGTGGAGGAAGATTTGACAAAACCTCTCTTGCGTAAAGTGTTTTATGCAGTCCAGCTTCTCGGAGAGCGAGCTCGACACGGAGCCTGGGGTCAGAAATGACCTGTTAAAAAACCACAGCAATGATCAATAGAAGCCAAAAAGCTCCCTGAGGAGCTGCTGCCTTCCCCCATGTTCTCCATGCATGCAGCCCCAAGTGCAGCACAGACTCCAATCCTCTCCTGGCTGTTCCTACAGAATCCGAGTGCCTCAAATGCCTTTTTGATTTTTCTCAGTGTCACCTTGTGCTTACATGGCAGTGCCACTTCCATTTGTCAGAACGATAATCTGAGGGAAATTACTTCTGGAATTTGTCAAAAGTTTATCTGATAAAATTTGTAAGCCTCTTTCCAATCCCTGTTCCGTGGTCTGCAGTGGCACTGCACTGGGAGTACAAGGAAAAGCAACACGTTGCTTCCAGTTCCAGCATCCCCTCCCCAGTGTCCAGAGCTGCTGGACACCAGCACTGGGAACATGATCCACAGCCCCTGCAGCACTGGGAAGGAGCATGGGATGTGCTGGGTGGGAGTCACATACTGCAGCCCGAGCAGCACCAAACCTGTCTGGAGCTGAAACAGAAAGAGCATGCTGAGAGTTTAGACATAGGAACCAAATATACATGTGCAAATCATCTTTAAGATTTGTCAGAACCTTGTACATTTGTCAGATTTGGGGAATTTTAATAACCAAACAAAACCTACATCTTTCCATTACCAAATTGAGAAACTTTAAAATGTCTTAAAATGGGCAGTGCTGGACAACTTTAGCTATAGACAGTGTTAAATTTCATCTTATTCAGTGTCAAAAGAAAGCTTTTATACCACAGAATTGTACCATAACTCTTCTCTTTTCATAAATAATTTTCAAATTCCAGAGTGGGAATAATTGAAAATACATTGACTGAGCAGATAAGGAACAGTGAGGGAATTTAAAGATATCAAGTTCCTTGAGTGCATTTGAAATGGAGGGAGCAGCCTCCTCAGCAACCTGAGTGCCCTGAAACACGAGCAGAGCCAGCTCAGCTCCTGCTTTGTTTACTCAGCGTGATTACAGCCCCTTACCTGCTCTTCCCTGTAGGTGTGCAGCCTGAACAGGGGCTGCTGCAGCTCAAACTCGTCCTTGGCCCCAATGCCCATCCAAGCTTTTGACGCCACCGTGTCAGCCACTGCTCTGGCTGGATCCAATTTTGCAACAATGGCAACCTAAAGACACAGCACTAAAGTCACAATTACTGTGTCTGTGCAGGGCTAAGGCGAGAGCAGGTCACTCTCGGGAGCACACCCTTTGAGAACACCACTGGTCACTGTCTTTGCAGGGACCCTGTAGCAGCAGTGCAGGGTCCCAGCTGCAGAGACAGCCTGGGCACAACAAGGGGGAGTCAGAGAGAAGCAACTGCACCCCGAGCTCTCCAACAGACACTGACACGAGCTCCAGTGTCCCACTCGGTCTCTACAAGGATCCAGCAGCCTCAAAATTCTGCAATACCCACAATGCCTGGAAGTCCAGACTGTCTTCTTTTTCTTTCAATGGAAACAAAGGTGTTCAGGGTGATAATTCACAATTTTACAGAATCACAGGCAACAGCATTGAGTTATATTCTCCCAATAATACAACTCTGTTTTTTTCTGAAGTGCATCTGCTTTAACTGTGTAATTTCCTGTGGCTAGATCAATATCAGATTCCCAGACACTGCATTGTGCCAGAATTAATCTTTTTTCATTATTTACTTTCTTTGTGTTAAAATATTCAGATACAGCTAATACTACTTTGGAAAAATACAGAAAGATGCATGAGCAAAACAGCTAAAGTCAGAAGCCCATATAAAGAATGGCTAAAACCAGAAAAAAATACTTTAAATTGTGTATGATAATTTTTCATCCATCTCTTTAATAAAATATCACCTTTGTATTTACAGACTGCCCGAATCTACAGGCCAAATTACTTTAGTAAAGATCTTCCCCCCACCCATCCCATATAAACATTGTAGATACTTTATGAAGCAGCATTTCGTTAGTGTGAAACAAAGAATGTTGATCAGAGGAGTATAATGAAGTGGGAGCATCAACATCCCAGGCAAAGGCCCTTCTAGAAGCATTTCCTACTCTGGCAAGAGAATTAACTCTGTGGGAAGAGCTCAACAGATCATCACTACCAGCCAGCCTCTTTGGAGGAAAAAACAAGGAGATCACATACAAAAATGTAAATTAAGATGAAATTACTCTTTCAAAAGTCAGCAGTATAAAAAAAAATAACCCCGGCACTACTTTTACTGTGACATTGAAAGCACTAGTAAGCATTTTATGGGTGTCTTTTGAAAAGTACTGTGCAAAAGTTTCAGAGACTCAAATATCTCTGAAGAAAAGTCATCCAAGGTGTGCTACTTTTCAGAATTTAAAAAGAACATAAATTACTCAAAAATCTTGCCTTAGACTCAAGGCAGACTTAAGGTTATTAAAACAAACAAAACCCAGGAAAAATCACAGAAGACAAATCACATCCAACCCGGAAAAACCGTCTCTATCTCCTCTCAGATATCAGCAGCTCCTACAGTACAATTTAACGCCATAATGTTGCTGTTGTCAGCGCTGCAAAGGACACAGGATTTATGACAGGAGAGAATTCCTGTTGGCCTTTTGCCCTGTTCCTTTATGTGCTTTTGAGAGATTTTTCCTTCATCCCGCCTGCCCCGGCGTTGGGCAGTGCGTGACCCCAGCCAGCCCACCTGCTTTCGGAGCGCTTCCAGGCGCTTCTCCTTCTGCTGCTGCTGCCGGGCCTGCCGCAGCGCCAGCTCCTTCTTCTGCAGCAGCCGCTGCTGCAGCGAGGCGCGTCGGAACCGCACCCTGCGGGGCAGGGGAAACGCGGGGCAGTGCCACGGCCGCTCCCCGTGCTGCCGTGGCACTTCCCAAACTGCCCGACCCACCTTTCGAGGGTGCTGAAAACGCCTCAGACACACAAAGGTGCTTTTTCATTCCAATGTGCTCTTTTGGTTGGAGGGCCTCGCTTTGGGTTTTTTGGGGGAGTTTGGGGAAGTTGTGCTTTTTGATTTGTTTCTTGGTGGGCTTTGGTTGGGCAGTTGTTCTTTTAAACAACTTGGCTAACCTTTCAAATTCCATGTCTAGACCACAGATTTTCTCTAGCATGCTTTATATAGCCCTGGTACTCTTTTTTTCTCCCTCATTTTCTTTGCCAAGAAGAAATGTTCTCTCACATCTGTGTATGGCAGAAGAAATCTTTCCTATAACCCTTTCCATTAAAAGAAACACCTCACTCCCAGTCTTGTCACTGGAAAAAGAAAAAAAAAACCCAAACCTAAGAATGCCCTTCTTTCAAAGGAAGAAGCTGGAGGTTCACACCAGTCACTCCAGAACTTCACCCACGGCACTACTGTGCTGCTCCAACTTCCACTGCAGGCATTTTTAGACTATTGTGCAGAGTCTGGTCCTATGGAGCTATAGATATTTTTTGGGCTGTCATGTTTAGTCCTTCTACAGGAGTTGCCAACGCCATGCTTTGAATTTGGAGAATTAACCTCCTTTTGCCCTTCAAATTTGAACTTGCCTTTAGAGAAATTGAGATGAAACAGCTGCTTGAGCTACAATAAAACATGCATTGTTTTTTCTTACTCTCCAAATTTTAGTAAGCTCAAAGGAGTATAAAACTTGTGCTATAAACTGCAACAATCAGAACTAAACCTACAGTTCTGCTGGTGGCTAGTGAAGACCTCTGTGTCATTAACCCAGTCACAATTAGCAGGACAAACAGGTTTATCCCAAGAGTGGGTACAAGGCTGCCTGAGGGTATCCCACAGAGGTTTCCACTTTCTCATGGTGTCCAGTGTAGTTTAGGCAGAGAAATGCTACAGCAGCAGTGCTCAGGGGTCATTCTGTACCAGGGAAAAAGCCTAATCTGCTTTTTATATGGAGAACATTTAATAAAAAGCAGACCTTCATTTTTTTGAAAAATGACAAAAATGATACTGAAATCCTTTCACTCTGCTTGAGCTATTGAGATACGTGTTTTAAAATACTCCACAACATGAAATTAAATACTCTGGAAGATTCTGTGCAAAGCCAAGAAGGAAGACTGGGGGACACTTGGCCAGGCCTAAGCTGAAACACCTGGGAAATACATCCCCAGCTGCACATCATGTTCCTAACTTGGAACGCCCTTCCAATACTGTTTTACACTTGGCTTCAATGTTTACTCAAGCTTTGATTTCACCCTGTCCACACCTAAATAAAGTTGTTCATTCTCTTTCACTCTATTACACTTAGCAACATTTTAGCTACTATTTCTTCTTCTTTATCAAAAACCTCAAGATCAAAATATCTTAATACTTAATTTTGCTTTTAAGCATCATAGTAAGTAAAATTTTAATAAATCACCAGCTGATAAATGAGCATAACTGATTAGTTTCAGTACAAGGTACCTTTTGTAGCATTATAGGTACATATTTGTGTAATTTTTGATAAGCATATTTTCATTAGAACTGCTTTCAGACACTGTTTCATCAATATTCAATAGGAAATAATGAACTACTGTGTCTGGAGAGCCCAGGAGAGTTTCAGGGGAGTGTGTGAGAGCCCTGAGGTGGGGTGAGGGAGCTGCTCTGAGGGCACGGGGGAAATGCAGGGCCCACAGCCCAGCCCTGCAGAGCAGAACCCCATGGCCAACACTGGCCATCACCCCATTCCCGTGGGTCAATCCCACCAAATCCTGGCACACAGCAATCCTCGCCTTCCCTTGGAATCTGGGCCCAGGCTGGCAGCAGTTCTGGTGCTGGGGTAGAGCACTCACTGCCTCCCTGGAGAGCAGCACTGTGCCAGCCCATTTCCCAAAGGTTGTCTGTGCAAATATTTGCACAATTCCATGCCAATCTTATTTTCACCCTGCAAGAGCAATGCCAGATCTATTGCTTTTGGGGGGAACATTCTTTTAGAACATGATGTATTTTCAAACCATTTCCTACCTCAGGGACCTGATGGAGAACCTGACTAAAATTCACTGCACAGATGAAAAAGGAGAAGGGAACTGGTAGCAACAAACACTTGCCTCTTTGGATGTTAAACCAGCAAGACTTAAATGCAGTTGGTAGCTGTTGATACCACGTGAAAAGAGAGCCTATAATTTAGTGTTCTGAAGCACAGACACGTGGAGTGAGGGCACTCAGCAGAGCTGAGTGTGACCCTGCCCAGAGGCCCCTCCTGCCCCACACTCCACTTTCCATGGGCACAGTAGCTCCTTACCCCCAGTCCCACAGCACGGCAGGAGCACAGGGCACCTCACACCTGCTGCATTTCTGGAGCACGTGTCTCTCTCTCAAACCTTTGGCTTTTATTAGGGAAAAAAGAGACCCAGAACTCTCTGCTTTCCTTTTCCAACGTGGCCAGCCCAGACCTTTTATGACAACACACCAGTAACCAGAGCTCTTGTTCAGACAGTTTTAGTCTCTGTTCTCAGCCTGAAGGAGTTTAAATCTGCAATTTCTGCATTATCAGCAAACACAACAACCAGCAAGAACATTCAGCAGTCAGGTAAGGCATCTCCACCCTGTTTTAAGAATTGGACTACTATCAGCAGACAGCACCAAATGAATTGAAGAAAGCACAAAAGAAGTATGATTTTTGCCCACATCTGGGGGCATTTGACAGGACTGGGGCAGATCTTGCCTACTGATTCTTGTAAGCATTGTTTTACAAATTTAGTATTAAATTACTTGGCTAAAAAAATTAATAGCGAATAGATACGGGGCTTGGAGCAGAAATCACAACCCTTCACCCCCCTTTCTGAATGCAGAGAACATCACTTAACAGGATTTCTTGCTGATTTCACTATTCTCACCACATTTCATTTGCTCAGCATCTATGGGATCTTACACAAAGTTTCAGCCACTGGGCTGAGGCACGTGGAGGTTAACACAGCCTGGAGACAGCAAAGAGCTGCACTACCTAGGAACATCCACAGCCAAAAAACGAAATGCCCAATCAGTTAAATGTCTCCACTCTCAGATAGGAGTTGTAGAATGCAAATTTAGACTCAGTCACTTGAAAATCTACATCCAGTTTCAGGTGCCTTTAATCCCTTACTTTGATCCGGTCAGAGCCCTGGCTGTTGCCATTACAAACTAAGACCTGAATAAACAACACCATAATGACTCTGTGATAACAGGTATCTTTTTCATAAACAAACCCAATTAGTTAATTTTAAATTAATTTAGTTTGATTAAAAGCAGTTCAGGATAATAGCAGAGGCTTTTTTAAAATACTTTATTGTACCTGTTAGAAACTCTGTGCACTATGCAGGCCATCTCCTGTACTTGGAATAGTCACTCAGCTCATTTTTTCCTTTTCCAAAAGACCCTGAAAATGTGTTGGATCACATGCACTATGCTATATAGCTGAGTGACTATTCCAAGTACAGGCCATCTCCTGTACTTGGAATAGTCACTCAGCTCATTTTTTCCTTTTCCAAAAGACCCTGAAAATGTGTTGGATCACAGCTGTGGTACCAGCCTGTGCCATGATTCAGGAGTGCTCTGCAAAGACTCAGTGTCTGTGCTCTGGCAGGTGGCACATAGCAGGACACTGTCAGTTTTTCAGTGCTGCACTGGCAGTGACAATGCCACGTGTGCACCTGAGCCTGGACAGTGAAATGTTCCATTTTGTACAGTAGGTCAGTTCTGAGTGGCAGAATGCACAACGTTTACTGACTTCTGATTCACAATAGCCTGAAGGGGTGATTATTTCCTCCCAGTAATTCAAATACATGTGTTCCTCCTCCTATGAGCCAAAACCACTGCAGGCATGTCTAAGGAAAGGTAGAGATATATTTGTAGCATAAGGACACAGACATTTAAACTGTCAGAAAGGTGTCCTAACAAAGTAATACTCAAGTAGTGTTTCCCACAGAATCCTTGAGACCAACTTTAATATTCTAATGCCAATGGCACTTTAATCCTATTTTAATTGCACTTTTGGTCCACACAACTTGGTGGCTTCTCTATGTAAAAAGAGTCAGCCTGTGCTTTGAGAGCAGGTCTAACCAGAATACACACAGGGGCTATGTTCCTCTGACAGAGGGATTCCTCCATGAAATCCAGATTGTGAAACGTCACATTGTGCAACAAAGACTTGGCAATTCAAGCCTGAGCAGGCTCAAGTCCTAAATCCCATCAAACAGGTGAAGAGCATCTACAACTAGATGAGCAATTTAGGACTCTCTAAGATAACAATAAATATCTTTGAGTCTGTTAAGTGCTGAATGTGTTCCTTGCAGCTGCCCCTCAAACAAACCAAACCTGATCATAAATCATTATGCAAAGTGAAATATAGAAGGTCTTATTACTCAGCTGCATTTTATGACAGTTTAGTGCTTACAATGGTCTGAAATTTTGATGGCTGTTAATTAATTAATTCAAACTGAAATAAATTGCATCTAGGATACAATCACCTAGGATGCAACCTTACTAGATGGTTTGAAGCATTTGCCAAACAGGAAGGAAAAAATATATTATCCTCAATTTATTCTAAAAAAGACAGTCAGGAGATCAAAGCAAATTAGATTATAAGAAGATTCTATTGATACTAAAGGTATTCACATTTAATTTTTTTTACCTTTCTCTGTCTCTGGCTGCTTGTTCAGCCATTAATTTTCTCAATTCCTCCAGCTGTTGTAGATCTCTCTCCTCCTGTTCTTGCCACTTGAGCTCTTTCTCAGCCCAGTATTTTTTCAGCTAGAGTTTGACCAAATACAGCAAACAAAGCCCAGACAGTGAGAACAAAGCAAGTAAAAAAAGCATTAAGTTAGAATTCCAATTTTGATCCTTTTAGAATAAAATTTCTATTTTAGAGCACTACAAGCTAACAGAATATTTACTAGGAGAGCAAGAGGGTGTGGAGCTCCCACAACAAAATAGTAAAATCAGACTGTGAACACTAATTTGAATATATTTTTCCACCACAATTTGAAGACTACCACTTCCATTCTGCTTGCATTCCCCAGAAAAGCAGCTGCAGTATGAGGTTATCAGCCCTTTTAAGGATCTAGGATGTGAAATACTCCAGTGAAACATATGACTGCTGACCCCAAACAGCTGCTGTTCCATCTGTGCATAGGCAGAGGGCTGCTCTACCTAGACATTGCACACAGCAAGAGAAAAGTTTGCACAACCAGAATATTTACAGGTGAAATGAATACTGGTGGTGGTTGGGTCAGCACTGGCTCCCTAAACCTCTTCCTTCCCTGTGCTTTCAGAGCACCTGCCACTGCAAACACCACAGGTACAAAGGCAAATGCACAGAACAGGCTGGAACAAAAAGAGAAGCAGCAGCAAAGATACTTGTGACCTAAGCAGCAAACCCTCACTAAATGTCCCTGAGGTAAAATCTCAGTGAAACAACAGGGATTTCTGCCATAATGCTCGGGCAAAAAGGCCAACAGAAATACTTGTGACACGGCTTGATTTGCTAAAGCATTGCATTCACTGCAGTGCATTTCTGAGTTTCTATTCAGCTGCATCCAGGCCATTTCCCAAGGAGCCAGCACACAAGTCCTGGGAGCAGTGTCCCCAGGGCTGCCCCTGCAGCGGTGCTGCCCTGCTGCATTGCAGCACACATTGCAGCTGCAGCGCTGGCGGCTCCCTGGGGCTGCCATGCTGCTCAAAGCACAGACCTGTGCAGCCAGAGCCCGCCGTGCCTCTGTGCTTCTTTTGTGACAGAGACACGGTGACTTGCTGAGGCTTTTTTTCCTGAGAAATGCAGTAGGGTAACATAACTGGTGTGTCAGATCAGGCAGCTTTAGAGCTGACATGGACAGGAGAAAGGCCTGACTAGCCATTTGCCCATCTCTACATCAATACATAATACGTTACAAGAACACATCTGCTATGTGATCAGCTATAGATTTTAGAAGCAATGGTACACATTAATATATGCAAAAATGTATAAAAGTTTCTCATACTTTCTCTTTATCCTGAGCTCTACGGATGGTTTCCTGTTCCCTCTGTAGCCTTTCTCTCTCATCTTCCTTTTCTTTTCTTCTGGCAGCTACAGCAGCTTCTAGTTTAGCAGCTTCTTCCTGCTGTGCTTTCCACTGTAGAACCTGGAAGAAACAGTTGAAGAGACAGTCCTGCAGCAGACTGTGTAACACTGATCCTGCCAAGCTGAGGCTGGGAAGGAAATTCATGTAATCTGCTTACAAAGTAAGTTTTATAATCTTATCAACAACACAACCGTTTAGCAAGCACCACCTTTCTGCATGTTCGTGTGCAGTTCCCAACTGATAGCACAATACGCAACGAAATCACATATGGAAAGGTTTTAGGCAAAATTGCTAGAACCATCCCAGTAATTCACATCTGCCTTCAGCACTTAGGAGCTGTGAAGGGATGGAGACCAAGAGTCGCAGAGCAGAGTCCACCTGCAGCCCTTGCACAGGGTCACAGCTCCTTGCTCATCCCCAGGGCTTGCTGCAGGGACAGGGACTTCACCTCTGTCAGCACAGATGTGCAGCCCAGCCTGGGACCCCTGCCCCAGCCCGGGGGTCTGCACGCCTGACACCCCCTCCTCAGTGGGAACAGGCACAGCAGGACAGAGCCACGCTGCCTGCACCCCTTGTGCAGGGCCTGCCACTCTTCCTAACGAAACTTCCAGGGGGTGCACTGACCACCCTGCCCAGCGTGCCAAAAATCCACTGCTGACACATCCCTCAGTGAGCTGGTTAAAGGAGACAGCTTGTCCCCAAATCTGGCCTTGGGCAGGCACTCATCTGTCCCAGCCCGATCCACCTCGGCTGTCACAGCAGTTGTGAGCTCATCTGTTCCACGCTGCTTCCTACAGGATCAATGATTCTCCTTTTTGTTGGCTGGCCAGCTCCTTTTGTAATGGATTTGTCAAGCACTAACAGAACTCTGCCTTTCTCTAAGGAACAAGCATTGCAGCCATTTTTCAGCTGGTTTTCTACGCTACAGCACTTTAATACAAAGATATGAAAATGATTATAATTTTTCCACCCTTACTGCATTTCACTGGCTGTGTGTGCAGATTATTAATTCTTCTTGTTTGTGCTTATAAAAGATGTTCTGTTTAGAAATCCAGCACTCCCCATGGTCCAAGGTTCTCAGAGAGCTGCATCTCTGAACAATGCTATGCTTGCCCTGCATCTTGCTAAAATAATAATTATACTTTTTTCTTTGCAATACACTGAACAATGCTGTGACTTCTCACGGAGTGCAGGCAAAGTGATAACATGAAAATAACCTGAAAATGCAGAGGGTGCAAAGAGGACAGAGCCGGGCTCCTCCAGAGGTGCCCAGTGACAGGGGGAAAACAACAGGCAGGGAGTGAAACACCTGTAATTCCAAAGCATTCATCACTTCCCTGCTGAGAGGCTGGCCAGGGAGCTTGTGGAGCTCTTTAACCCTGGTTGCACACAGTCACCAGCTGTAGCTGACCCTGCCTGGGCAGGGCTGGCCTCGGGGTCTGGAGAGGTCCCTGCAGCCCCAGTCAAGCTTCCCACACACTTGCAACTTTTGACACCAGGGCTGAAATTAAAATCTTCATGTAGCAATTTTGCCAGCAGCCTGCTCATGCAGTTTAGCGGTTTAAAAATCTAAAATAAAATGCTGAATTGTTTCAGTTACTCTTCACTTGCCACACTAATGAACTCCAAAAAAAATGCTTTGAAAATGAGCCAGAAGAACACGCAATCCTTTCTACCTTGCTTTTGAAACGGACTGAAGCAAAACCATATATAGAAAGATTTAAAACCTAACAACAAGCAAACAGTGAGTGAAATCTGCAAAAAGCATACTCAGATTGGAGCTGGAATAAGCTGCAGGAGCATTTGAAGGAGCTTTAAACTTCTGTAATAACATCACAGATTTTCTCAACTGATATGAGGTAACAGTCAGATTATGTAACAAAAAAATTGCTTTTTGTAAGCCTGGATTTCCCTACATCCTGCTTCCCACCCCTTCCAAATGCTCTCCAGTGCTGAGGTCAGTGCCACCGGCTGCAGTTCATGGTGCAGCCTCAGCTCCCTCCACGCCTGAGAACTCTCCTGATCCTCTGCTGGTCTCCCCTGGATATTCATTTATCAATTAACAGGGACTTGTTTGGCTGTTTGATTACAGCCATTAGTATGGCGAGGCCATAAACTGGTCTCAACAAAAGCTGCATTTCCCTGATGCTGGAGGGGAACCAGTGGCAGGAAATGCCCATGGAGAGCAGAGCAAAGGCTGCAGGGAGCCTGGGGCGATGGCAGTGGCTGAAGGAAGCAGCACACCGAGGCAGTGAGCAGGCACAGACAGTAACCTGTCCCAAAATCACCTCAAGCCTCCCTGCTAGCCCATTCCATTGGCAGCAGCCTGCTGCTGCATGTGACACCGGGGTGTGCCGCGGGCTGCTTCCCCCGGCTCCTTCCTTACCGCCTTTGGATCAAGTCAGAAATCAATACCGGGGCACAGCCTAGTTTTCTGACAGGGTGTGAACAAACAACTGAGCACAACCAAGCACCAAATTCAGCACTCAGTGAGCTGGTAACGTGAATCACCCAGCAGGGCTCCCAGACAGGGGATGTGCCAGTGACTCAGGGCGCACCTCCGCTCCTGCAGCGCTCCCTGCTCTGCCCTCAGTCCCTACTGACACGTATATTCACTCAGGGGGCAGAACATGCTTTCATTTTTTAAATTCCAATTCTGAATCTACTTTTCCAATTTTTAGTAAGGAGTTTAAATGTATGAGCCCAAGGCCAATCAGAAAAATGGGTAACGAGGAGACCAGAGGAGAGTTTCACTGTACCATACCTGTTCACAATACCCAGTTATTATTTTCTGCATTCAGCACATAAAATTAGTTTAGATTATCTCTGCTCCCTCCCATGTTTGCCTAATCCATGTCTTTTTGTTAGGGCAAAATAAGAATAATTTCCTTTTAAAAATTTATAATTGTGACAAAAAAGACATAATTCCAACAAACCCCCCCCCCCCCCCAAAAAAAAACAAAAAACAACAAAACAAAACAACAACAAAAAAGGAACATTGGTAAAAGCCAGAAAAGCAACACATGCAAAATATGTATAATATGTGACTGTGATTCTGTAGGCTGACCTTATGCCGTGGCTTCTCCCAGAAGAAGAGTTGAAATCATACAGGATAAAATGTTTTTAACAGAGCAGAGTTAGAGTGAAGTCCAAGAAGTAACAAAAATTAGACATTAACCAGGTGATTCAAATACCAGTATATTTCAATTTTAAACCACATTTGAACATTAAAATCCTCTGTGCTAGAGAGCAGCTCTAGTCTCACAGCCCCAGATCACTTTGTGCACCAGGCAGGGGAATCCACATCCTCAGGAGGTGTCAGGAGAGGTTCCCAAACCACTCCTGTCCCTGTGGTGTCAGGTCAGAAATGAGGATCTGGACTCTGGCTCGTGGTCAGACAGGCAGGGCAGAGCCTGACCTGCATTTCCTGCCCTGGGCAGCCCCACCAGGGGACAGCAGCAGGGCTGGGCAAGCTCTGCAGGGAGCATCTCCTGGTGCTCTGCTGCCCAGAAGGGACCCCTGATGCTGAACTGCATCCCCACGGCTGAAGTGTGCCAAGAGAGCCTGCTGCACTCATCAGGATTTCATCTCCAGAGGCAGGATCATGCAGGTCTGGAGAGCAAAAAGCCTCCCAAACAATAATTCTGCTTCACTACAGCAGCAGTCTGGGACCACACAAAAAAATTAATGTGTTCTTGATTGCACTCTTCCATTCCTAGGAGTTCAAAATCAGAAGGGTGTATTTTACTGTGTCAACAGTAAATATTTTATTTAAATATTTTTTTAAAAATCCTAGTAGTTAAACTAATATTGAAAGTACACTGAAACCTGGCTCTCCCATTGCCTGTTCCATAAAATTGTTTTCATTTTAGCAGTACAAGCACTGCCAACATTAGGTTCTGAAAGTTTTTAATTACAAATGGCATTTCAAGTACATTTCACAGTTCATGTATTATTAGAGGAGGTTTTGCCAAGTGAATTATTAAATTGCTGTGCTGAACAGAATGCATACACACCTTTTTCAGTTCATTATTTCAATATTGCATATTACAATAATGTAAAGTGCACTACAAACTAATTAAAGTAATAAATTAGTTCTTTCACTGTAACATCTGAATAGAAATAATGCATTTACCACTCACCTAATGTTCAGATACAACTCTTTTAAAGACAAAACAATGCACAATGCCACCACAGCACCATGTGAGGCTTTCTCTTCAAGCAGCAATGACTTTTTATAAGCAGACAAAGAGGTGGCATCAAGCTCCTCAGCTGGGCACCCAGGGCAGCTGGCTGCAGTGAGGAGGCAAAGGTGGAGCAGGGGCAGCCTCAGCTTTGGAAACAGAGGAAAACGTGCACAAGGAACCAAAAGGACAAAATCCTGGGAGGAACAGTGTCAGAAATGACTGCCCAGAGCTCAGGTCACTCTGTGCCACACAGACATACCAAGCTCGTAGAATCCAAGCTCCAAGCAAAAGCTCTCAATAATCGTGTGATAAAGGCAGTAGTGTTTGTCATAAGTGAAGGCATACAAGGAAAATCCTCTGAAATCCCACTCTGATGTTTTCTATCTCACTTTTTCAACCATATAAAATGACACAATCTAAATACTCTTCTAGTATCTCATAAAGTTTTATTAATCTCTGAATCACTTCTGCTCATCTTTCCTTATTTATACTATGGTTTGCAATTTTCATTTTCTTCTTCAAATTGTTCACAATTGATTCTAAGAATTCCTGGGAAAAAAAATAGGGGGTCTCTTCAAGAAAAATAATTTCACAAGTGAAGATTCTACATGGTAGAAGAAACCACAAAAAAGAAGAACCACAACATTTGGCTGGCCATGCATGCCCACAGCAGAACATAGCCAGCCTATTTGTGGTGGGATCACAGCATCACAACAGCTGCAGGTCAGGGCTGCATGGTCATGAACAGCAAAATGGGATTATGAGACAACTAGAGATCCAAATACTATTTAAAGGAATTCAGTATTTAAAAATCTCACGCATACAAAAAGAAAACACACAATGTGAGCCACAGTTCCCACAGGTTGTTGTACAAAGCAGGTGGGAGATCCCAGTGAGCCTGAGGCACAAAGCACCATTCCACATTTCCCAGCACAGGCTGCCTGAGCTCAGCGTTAGGCTGTGCACAGCCCGTGCACCCAAAACCAGCACAAACCAAGAACGTTGCTGTTGGCTGGCAGAGCTCCATGTCGGGCTACTTGGTGCCCTTGGAGCACAGGACAAGTCCAGCAGCTTGGGGTCAGTCCAGGCAGAGCCCAGGCAGTCACTGGGAAGCAGGAAAAAAGCTCTGGAAAGGATGAGCTCTGCATGGTACGAGCCCAGCATCGCTGCCTGCCCACAGCATGCTCACTCATCTCAGCTGCTCACAGTCTGCTCGGGAGAGGGAGAAAGCTGGGAGCCAAGGCAGCCCAAAAGCACGCTGAGAATCGTGTGTGTTCAGATAACCACAGTGATCCACTGCCCAAACCAGCTCCAGTCCTCTCCTCTCCTTCCCAGCCTCCCTGCGTCATCACCATCTCCTCTGCTCAGGGTCTTGCTGAATATAGAACTGAGAGTTATCCCATTTATGGCAAGCCAGAGATACCTCTTGGTTCTTCCAGATGGAAGCCACAAGGCACCGGGAGGGAAAAATGCCTCTCAATTGCAAATTTGGATTTAAACCACGTCAACTATGACATTTTTCCTTCACATTTTTAAAATAAGGGCTGCAGACAGAGAATAAGTTGGTGACCGAAGGAATTCTGTTTCTAGAGAAAAGGCCACTTTAGAGCTATGCCTTTCTAGTGTGTTCTGAAAAAGAGAAAAAAAGCAAAGCAGATGTAAAAGGTGACTAAGTCATAAGAAGTTACATGTTGAAGAAATAGCAGGATTGCAACATCAGCCCTTCAGTAAGGATATTGCTCTCAGTCCAGTTCCTAATGGATACATCATCTAACAAGATGATTTTGTTTAGGTTTGGCAAACTTTTTATTTCCCCACACAAGGTCATTGCTTTCTATCTCCTCTAGAACTGGTCAAACTGAGATCACTACAAGATTAACATGGAAAACTCGTTAAAAGGTGACTTTCAATGCAGCAGAGCAGCCTCTTTACTTGCACAGTAGCCCAGCCATTCATACTTCAGATGGAAGCAGCACATGATGATCTGTGTCTCCTGTCTGAGCAACTCCCTGCCATTCTGACATGCACAAAAAAAGAAAATATTTTTAAGAAAATGGGAGAGAAACATAGAAGAAAAAAGAAGTTAAGACCCAGGCTCCACAGAAAAGTAAGTATTCAGTCAATTTCTCTCAAGAGTAATAGAAGTTAAAGACATAAATCCCACTTGGGTTAATATGATAAGAAATCCCTTGGATTTAAATATTTTACAAACTAAACAGGAATATAGAAGTCTGTGTTACAAAACTAACCATTTTTTTAAAGTTACCAACTGTATGGAAATGTCTATCCAACAACTACTAAAAAGTAGTGTACTTCTTTCCCAAAACAAGTGTTTTTTTCAAGCACACTTGCATTCAGCACAATTTCTCAATACAAACTCTAGTTCACCTGCTCGAACTCTTCCCTGTGTGCCAGGATTAGGAAGAGGGTAAGGGATGGATGCTGCAGCCATTCCCATCTGCAGGACAGAGCTGCTGCAGCTGGTCTGGGTGTGACCCTGCCAGGACCTGCCCTGCCCTGCCAGGCCCTGCCAGGGCACACACACACACGGGGTTGGGCTAACGGGGAGCACTGGGCCCCCCAGCAGCAGCTGCCCAGAGCTGGGAGGGCTCTCTGCTGCCACGGGGCACCCCACAGCCTTCACAGCTCCTGCTGGCCAAGACTTCTGAAGTCACAAGCAAACTGTGCCCAGCAAAGCTGGCATTGCCAAGGAAAGTGGGATGTACGGGAGAACTGCTACTGATGTGCAATTGTATTAACTGATAATAACAAAAAAAGACTTGCACTATTCAAAGCCACCACACACTGACATGTAAAATATTAGCAGTGTTATTTCTGGAAATACAGTAAGAATAGGAAGTGTATGCATGTATTCTTAAATGGAAAGCTAACGAGATGGGTGCCTCAGGGTGTGAATACTAGAGCTTATAAAAGAGAAAAAATTAAAGTGTATATTAAGAACAGTTCCCTGGAGTCTGAAATATTACGGGGCAGGGGGAGTTCATCCAAACAGTATGAAAAAGCCATCATTTTTTAAATTTAGAGAGTGCTTTTTTATAAGCATGGAATGTATAATTTTTCTTTTCTCAGGTGTCAGTAACCTCCTGAACTGCCACAAAGGTTTCAAAAAGCCAGTATGTCA
Source organism: Onychostruthus taczanowskii (assembly GCF_017590055.1). Taxonomy (NCBI): domain Eukaryota; kingdom Metazoa; phylum Chordata; class Aves; order Passeriformes; family Passeridae; genus Onychostruthus; species Onychostruthus taczanowskii. The sequence goes on from NW_024496526.1 coordinate 17,699,973, forward strand.
GGGGCTGCAGAGGGAGGTGGGAGAAGTTCAGGTTTGCCCAGGGGCTCCATATCATGTATTCCCAAGCCAGCAAGAAGCACTGCTGTTCACGTTCTGTTGGGATGCTGATGGCAGAGGCTGGAGATGTCCTGCTGTCTGTGCTCTGTGATGCAGTGCCTGCAGCTCTGGGGTCCAGTATCACAGCCTTCCAAACCCTTGCAAACCCCAGCCTGCCATGAAGGGGCTGTCTCCAGCCTGCTCAGCACAGAGAAGGGTGCTGGGAACACAGCCCAGCTCTCCTGTCCTGGCAGAGAACTCGTCTGCGCTCCTGGACTCAGTCCTGGCACCAACAGTCACGGGTGAAGCTCTGACATCAGCAGGTACACACAGCCACGTTGTCAACAACAAACTCGTGTGCTATTAACAGGTGGTGGTCTGAAGTTTCCAGTAACTTTCAGCTATAAAAATCTGCCCCTTTCTCTCTAAACTGGGGATTCCTCAACCCTGAAAACTTCTGAATGGCCCCTGGAATCACATCCTGACTCCACAGAGTCTTGAACGATGAACAATAAATGGTAAAAGCTAACAATTTCTGTATCTGACTGACCTACACAAGACATACAAGAAGAATTAGAGCAGCATTAGAGCATTTGGCAGTAGGATAATTAAGAAATAATACATTTACAAGTTTGCTAATCTCAGGAGATAATCTTGTTCTGGCTGTGGTTAGAAGAACAATGGAGGTTCACATCCCTAATAGATTTTTGACGGGTACTCTTGAGCATCTTGTGCTCCACAGGCTATCTCTAAGAGGTTAAAAAAATAAATACCAGAAAAGTAGTTAAAAGTAACTGTTTTGATCATTAGCAGAATATGGTCTTCAGCTATTTAAGTGTTTAAATCTGAAAAAGGGATATGAAAGAAAAGCACTTGAGCACAGCCCTCAGTCATGACCTGAGGAGGAGCACCATGTACCAGTTTCAGTGGGGGCTGGGGTCAGCACTGGTAAAAGTCAGGATCCAGAACAGGAGCAGTGTCAGTTCCCTGAGGTGACAGCACATCACATCAGCTTTGCTCAGGGCAGTGTGTGAACAGTTTATTTCTCACAGCTTGTCCTTGCAGTTCCTCTCTTTCCTCATCCAGCATTACTGGGAACATCTTTCTGTTCTTGACAATAGGAATGTCAACATTTTATAAACAAGTGTAAATATTATATAGGCTTAAATATCCACACATGCATAACCTTAAGCAGGCTGCATTTCTATTTACAACTACCTATCCAAACTGCTTCCTTTAGATACAGAATTCTCTCTTCTAGACCCATCTGCTATCATATGGATGAGAGCTCCTTTGATCTTTTACAACTGCAAAATTTTGGCGCAGCTTTGCTTGTCTGAGGTGCCACTTTCCTCACTGAAGATCATTCTAAGAAAACACTGTGGGCAAGAGCTGTCAGCTTGTCTAGTTATCCATCCTCAAGCAGCTTCAGGTGTCACTGGACAATGGCAGCTGGGTTAGAGAGAAGCCTGCTCCAGGTCTCGCTGCAGACAGGCAGCTGAGCAGGCTGCGTCCCAGGCTGGAGTGCTGGGGCGCTGTGGGCTCTTCCAGCGGATCTCAGAGCTCTCAAATCAGCCCATGCTCTCCTCCCACGCAGTACCCTGCAGCCCCTGCTCCCAAAAGCTGCAATGTGAGCCCGGGGATCAGGCACGAAGCCGTGAGCGCGTCCTTGGAGGAACCTTTGGCAAACCGCCCTCGGCAGCTTCCCGGGAGCGCAGGGCTCTGTGGGCACCGGTGCTGCCCAGGGCAGCTACAGCAGACACCAGAAACACAGGGGGAGGAGATTAACAGGAGATGGATCAGAAAGAACATCATCACATGATGGAACACAGGTACAGGACAACACGGGGGAAAGACTGGTGGAAGGGCAAGGCAAATGTGCAGAGACAACCTCTGCAAGTGCTTCACATGCACTGAGCTTGGTCTGACCCAAAAGGCACAGCATGTCACTGCTGACCTCAGACTATTAAATCCAGGTTTATTAGGTCTGGATTGAAAACTTATTATTGAGTCAGAGCTGCCTCGTCTGTGATGAGTGTTAGAGTCTCAGACACTTGCTCACATACATTTTGGAGAAATCCTGCAGCATCCTACAGCTCATCAGTTCACCACAAACATGAGTAGTTACATTTAAAATTTAGGTTATTATAACTTCCTTGTATTTTTTACGTCCAACAAATTAATGGGTCAACTCAGTGGTGAATAGACAACACTTCTGAAAAAGGAAATCATTCTTTTAAGTAGCTTACTATTCAAATATTTATTCTTTTAAAAAGTTTCCTACAAAATGATCAGATTATAGTCAAAGCAATGGATCTAAATTATTGTAACATTCACTTGTAATACTTCAATGTTGATCTCCTGGGATAGTCACAGCATTTAAACCAGTGACTTGACTACACATTGAATAAGGAAATTTTTTTTTCTCCTAAGTTTACTGTCATATCCTTTCCTACAATACACAAAAGGAGAAGGAAAGCAATCTGCAAGATGCTTTATACGATTTGCAATACCCCTGTTAATTCCACCTAATACTTTTCTTTTTGAAATTAATTTATCTTAGTTTCTGCCAGGATAAGAAATGCAAGAGCTGCCATCCCAAAACTCACAATGTGTTGCAAGAGATTTTAGCATTGGAGTGGGGATTAATCCTGGAGCACAAAACACAGGAAATAAGAGATTTAAAGGCAAGCAGGCACACAGCTTTGTGCTGAGGAAGGAAAAGCCCCCCCAGGCAGCACACACAGGGGATCCAACTGCCCTAATGTCTGCTGCTGTAGGCCTTCCCTCTAGTCTTCTTTTAAAATCATTTTCTATGAAGATGGAAAGTACCAGATTACAAATATTTTAAGATAGATTCAATATAAAAATGTTTGGAATGCATGCAGACACCTCAGCTGAATCTGTGATGTAATACAGCAAGTACTCCAAACCCCAGAAAAGATCACTCCTCATTTTGTGCCTTACCTGCCTTGCAACACAGAAAAATTTGCTTCTCTGTGTTTTTAGGAAAAGGAATTTTACAGAGATGGAGCTTGTTTTACACAGTGCCTGCTCCAGAACCCTGGGGGATCAGATTCCCACAGCTCAAAGCACACCAGAGCTCAGTGACTCTTGATCACTCAAAGTGTGACCCCTCAGGGTTTGCTTTGTTTGTTTTCCCATGGCAAACAGGGATGTTAAAGATATGTACCAGGCACATTTACTCTTTAAGAATGTACAGTGTAACCTCCCCAGCATTATCCATTTCACATTTCATTTCCTTCAGATGGCTACCATAGGGCCCTCATGATTTATTCAGTTGTTCCAAACTGCCTCCTTAGGGACTATGATTTCTGTTAAGGACACACACTGATCTTCTGTTAGGTGGAACATGGAATAAAAATTTGAAAGTCCTTTCCCCAAGTAAAAACAGCTATAAATATTAATTTAACTTCTCTGCTGCTTTATTTTTTAATTATCCCTCCCTGTCAGTCACAAGACCTAGAGTCTCACCAATGGCATAGGTGCTTCTAGTGCATTTAAAACAGCTTTAAATCATGTATTCTTTAGTCAGTCTGCTGCCCCTTGGGTTTGTTGTTGCCAGAGGAAGTGAACTGTTTTGTGTGGCTATTGCAGTAACGAAAGCAGTGCACAGCCTGTCAGATATTACATCTCTTTCCGTGTGTGTGCCAACAGAAAAGCTGTGGCTCTCTGAAACCTGCTGCTGTCATGGGAGATCTCTGTCCCCCTCAGTCAGACACAGCCTCCTCACGAGCATAGCCAGGCCTTGCTCACAGGTAAATCACTGCAGCAGCTACACTGCCCCTCTGGGAGCGGAGACAAGGAAGGTTTCCTGATGCAAAACTTCCCAAAATGCAACATGTTAAGTCAATCAAAGGTGGAAAAGAAAAGGTGGAAGAACAGCCCTAATCCCTGATTTCCAGTTCCACACTCTTTCCCTCACTCACTTTTTACCCATCTTGTGGCTCTCTCTCAGGATGGGTTTTACCTGTGTGGATTGGTACAGGACTGAGTTCCATTTACCTGCCAGCAGCTGCTTTCCATGTCCAGCACTCTGTAAAGTTCAGAAGTGCAGAAAGACAAGTCTGTGAAATGAACTATAACTGGGCAAACTATGAGTTTTCAAATGCATATCCTCATCAAACCAAAACAGAACCCAGGGATACATTGAGAATCGTTTCTCTGAAAATGAGTGAGCTCTGTGCCCAAGCTCAGCTTCCGCCCTGCAGCCCTTTCAGCTGTGGAGCTGATCAAAACAAGGTCACAATGATATCCTCCTTTAATGAAAGAAATGTTCCTGTTTCATTCCTCTTTTCTGGGAAACAGGTGAGTTGGTTTTGTTCAAGTGTTCGACATTTTAACGAAGATCCCTTTGAAGTCACCCTTGAAAAGTGTAGGTCTAATAGGTTTGAGTTTCAAACAGTTCCTGGAAACAGGAGGTCAGAATCCAAAAATCTTTCAGACAATGTTCAGTGCATCTGTGAGAATCTTATATGGAGACAACAAAGTATTCCAAAACCAGCTTGTTACTTCTTGTGCAGAAGAAAAGTAAAAGAAACAAAGGGGGAAAAAGTGGCTCAAATTCACAGTTCTGGAGTAATTGGCCCTTCCATCTCTGGTTGTGCAGGTAAGAGACACACAGGCATTCCAGAAAGGAAGGCCTAGGTAAAAATCACCAAACATCCCCTCAGCTGCAGAGAGCCACTCCTTCCTGCCCCTGGCCCAAGGGAAGGCTGACACAGGAGTCAGAGCAGGGTACTCCCCACTTAGTCATGCCCAGACAGTTTCTAACCCTAAAGTGTTTAGATTCAAACCTTCCTACGCCAGACAGCTCCAGAACACAAGACAGAAGGGCTTTTGTGTTATTGCTAACTAAAAACCAGCATCAACATCAAAATCCTGCCTCACAGAACAGGTTTTACCATGCTTTCCTCTCACAGGAAACCTGAATCAAGTGTTTAGTATTTCACTGAAAAGTGAGGGCACAGCAGAGAGAATTTTGGTACAGTGAGAATAACACACCATGCATGCTCTCAGATGTTCATTTCAGTGCAAGTCAAAAATCACAGAGAGAAGTTTAAACAAATCTTAACATGCCTCTCATGCCCAGAAGTGGGATTCCTCCTACAAACACCTTAGGCATGAGCATCACAACATCTTCCTCTTGTGTCCAGCCTCCTCCCACTTTATTCACTTACCAAAACCACACAGGTATTTTTATCTTTTTTCACCTCTTACTGCAGTAAATCAGAATATTGTGAACCTTCTATAACGAGGCCAAACAAGTTATGGGATCCATTGCTTCATGTCTTAAAAAGCATTCTTAAAAAAAAAAGCCAGAAGGACAGACAGATATGCATTACTTACCTGAAAACAGATTAGTGCTAACATAAAAGACTTCATTTTGAATGCATCTGTTAGATACAGATTTGGATTTATAACTGAAGGTACCTTTGCTCTCAGGTCAGCACAGATCTCCAGTTGCCTTTGCCTGGAGTCAGCCAGCACCACTTGTGCCTCGTGAGCAGCAGCAGCTTCAGCAGCAGTCGCCATGGCCCTGAGGACAAAGGCTTTCCTAAGCCGAGCCCAGGCTGACAGCAAGACTCTGTGCTGGTTCCTGATGGAATGGCAGTGATCCAAAGCCTTCTCATGAGCAACCTGAAAGAGGAAGGCGTTTCAGAAAGGCTTAAAAACTATTCGTTAATAAAATCAAAATTCTAGACATTTTTGCAAACCTGGCTGTAACTGATCTAGTTCTTGTATCACCAATATTCCCATGGAATCTGCAGCGCAGCCCAGGGCACTCTGCCAGGTGCCAGGGGTGTCACCATGTCCTGGTGTCCTGGGCAGTGACACCCTGCAGCACCACAGCATCCTGCTGGCCCGCTGCTCTCTTCAGCTGTGCTTTTGCTATGGGAATAAATGGAATGCCACAGTCCCTCCCTGCCCTGGAGGACATAACACATAAGCAGGTCCTTCAATATATCTCCAGAGCTATTGAGCACTTCCAGCAAGATGAGGCTTTTCCTAGCAAAGGAATTCTGATCTGCAGAGAAACAGGACACCAATGACAGCAACTGTACAATAGCAGTACAGGGGGAAATCAGGTTCACTTCTTTTCCAGCAGGAAATTTGGAAATAAAATCTTAGCTCACCAAGCAACACAGTGCCACCACCAGTGCCTCCACCTAGCAAAAATGGGGAGTGTTTAATCCAAAATTCACTTGCTTTGGCCCAATTCAGTGAGGTTCATGAGGATATCCAAGGTTCAAGGCCTTGATGGAAGCAGTACCAGGTAAGGCTGCATAGAATGAGGCAGTAGAGTCTTGAACCTGTCTCATATCCCCAAAATATATAGGGATGAATGAGATTCTAGAGATGGCTGGCTGCTCTCAGGTGTCAAGGGGACCATTCCAGATGCTAATTCCAGGCCTCTGGCAGGGAGCAGGGGAGGCTGACTCACAGATATTCCTATCAGCTCCTGGCTGGCTGAAGCTGCACCTCGAGCTTCCCCACGGCCAAAGCACAGCGCTCTGCCTCTGCAGCTCCCACGGCCAGGGCTGCTGCCCCAGACTGCCCCAGACTGCCAGGCTCAGCCCACCAAGACACTCCTGAGCAAGGCAGGGGCTGGAGTTTGCTCCTCCAAACACAGAGCTCCCCAAGGATCTGCTCTGGGATCAGGCTCCGAGTGCCTGACCCCTGACCACGGAGGGAAGGAGGCGAGGAAGGCTCGAGGCTGCTGTTCCAGTGTGACACAAACACGTTCTAAGGACAGATTCTTAGCAGAGTTTTAACATTTCCATAGTCATCATGCTAATACACGTACCAAGACACATCAGCTCACTGTAGAATTGGGATTTTTAAATTTTAAATGAACCTTCCAAGGTGTAGGGAGACCCTGTAATAGTGGTTGTTCTTAAAACATACCTGCATTCTCCAAAGCACAGGACTATTCAGCCCTATTCAGTCCAGGGCAAAATTCCTGAAATCCACAAGAACTTTATATTTAGTGAAACTCTTGCTAATTAATCACTTCACTGTCATTCCTTTGCACTAGACACTCCTCAAACACAGGAAAGTAGATGGTCTAAAAATACAGACAGAGATAAGAAAAGCCTCCTACTTTCCTTATGACATCCTGAAGTGTTCTGGCCTCAAAATGGGTTTCTCAATTAGCTCTCTGTGCTTATTCACTGTGGAGTGCAAGAGGAATCAGCAATCAATTTGAAAGCATTATGTGTATAAAAATAGCCTCTCCCTTAGAGCGGGAGATAACTTTCTACTCTTCATGCTATATATGTGCCACAGAACAATTAAAATAATTATTCCAAGACAGTGCAACAAGGCTGTGCATCCTCATGAAAAATGAAAACACCAAGAGAAGCAGAGTGGCATAACACAGCTATAAAACTATACAGCAGAAGCAATGCTAACAAATTATTTTTGTAAATTTGGCTGTAAGACTATGTGGAACTAAAAAATCTGCCCAGGAGCTGTTTTGAAGAGAAGATAGGTTTTAAAATACCTGCATTTTTAAAACAGGGATGTTTCTTCTTTACTGTGCAGAATAAAATTTATAATTAAGAAATGTTTAAATTAAAAAATTTCAATAAACATACATTCTTTAATAAACTGTTCACTACATAGTTTAAGAATTTGTATATTTGAATGAATAGGTAAACCAGCACTGACCAGCTCCTGCCTGGATTTGTGGGGAAGATACCTCTGCAGCATATCCAGGTACAAAGTCCTCCTCCTCTGAAGATCACTTGGGTACTGATTGATAACAGTCTGGAAAACCCACTGATCTTCTTCCTTCCAGTCACTGTTCCTATAGGAACACAAAACAATCCATCCCAGTATAACTTAATCACTGCAAAGGAGGAGTTTGGTTCTGGACAGCCCAGCCCTGAGTGGGCTCACAGTCTGGATGATGTAAACTGATGTTGGGTTAGAGGTGACAAAATCAGATTAATGAAATAAAGCAAACATACATGGCTTTGCTGATATGACACTGACTGTGGCATCATTTGAGTGAATTGCTCTGTTTCTAATCTGGCTTTTTACTGGGGAATGTCACTGTGTTTCTCAAACATGCCACATAATTAGATAATCAGTGACCCCACAGGGAAAATACAGTGTAAAAAGAACAAGATGATCAGACTCCAACACTGAGCACTAAATAAATGATAAAAAGGGAATGAATGGACAATCCTTGCACACATCTAAATGAAGATCTAGTTTACCAAACTCCTAACGGCCATAAATTCACCAGCAAGGCATAAGAGTCACCTTTTCTAGAGTAGGAACTGTAGCAATCAGTTTGCATGCCTCTGTCTCAGAAAATGAGAGCAGCAAGAAGCAGCATCCATCTGAAAGAACACCACAGGCTAGGATGCAGATTTTTAGCCTCAATCTGAACTCTTGGCCCTGAAGGGATTAATGTCAGGCTGTCATTGTCAGCATTAACATCCAAGCAGCAGCACTGAGTCAGACCAAAAGGTCTCTAGCCCAGTGACCTGGTTTCAGAAGTGACTAAGAGCCCAGGGATAATTAAAGGAAGGCAATCATGAGACTCTACCCACCCCCAAATTCCTGCTGCCTCCAGCTGCTGCAGTTCCTGGACTCCCCAAGCCAGCAGCCCTGTCTGTGTTCCATAGCACTGCATCCAGTGAGGTGTCAGAACAGCCCTATCCTAATGCAGGCAGGAAGAGCAGGTGCTTAAAAAAGGGGATTTCTGTGAGAAACTGACACGTAATTAATATTAGGCTAGACTCCATGATCTACCATTAAAGAAATCAGTAATCTCCTCTGTGAATCCTGACACACCTCAGTATGGTGACACCTGAACATGCCACCTCAGTGACAGTAGCGAGACAGTTCTAAGAGCTGAGGTTCTGCCTTGCAACGTTTTACCTTGGATATTTCTGCCCATGCAGGCTGGTGAACAAGCAGGGCTCTTCTGCCTACAGAGAGGAGTGAAGCAGGGTGGGATCCACCCTGGTCAGGCACTACCCAGGACCTGGGAGCAGGGGAGATGCTGCAGCCCGGCCAGCTCCTATCCTGCTGGTTTGTGTTCCTCCGATGGCCAGCTAACCAGGGCTCCCTGCACTGCCCAAAACAAGGAGACATTTCTGTGGGAGATCCTCTGGGGAGCAATCAGCTGGAGAGAGAGCTACAAGTAGTTTATTGTAAGCAGGGACACGCTGACTGCCAATGCCTTGGTTTGTCAGCTGTGCCAAAATTTGTCAGCTGTGCTGAGATTTTGTCAGCTGCTCATAGAAAAATAGTGGGGGGGAAACCAACCAAAAAACCAAAAGAGCATGACCCAGCCCAGCATATTCATAGCCACCAAACACATGGAGAATCCCAACATATCCTGCTGAGTGAATCTGAGATGTCACCTCACTCACACTTCTGTAAAACTGCAGAAAGGAATACCTCATCTAAAACAAGTCTGAAAAGCGCCAACGCATTTGACATGAATATTTAAGGTATTGTCAAGTTTCTGCACTGTCAAGATATTGACAAACATTTTCCAGGCCGAATGCCTGACCCAAATTTTAAACGTAGAGCTCGGTTTTCTTGTATGCAGCATTGTACCAGAGCACAGCACAATCTTTATTTCGTTTCAGAGCTGAAACACAGCAATTGTCTCGCACGCACAGCCCCGAGGCAGCTGCTTCCTTTGAAACACATTTCCCCAGCACTAATCCCCGCCTTACACACTCCAAGGAATACCAACAGCTCCAGGAAAGCTCCCTCTCCCCGCTGCAATCCCGCAGATCCCTCGCGGTAGCAGCGGGGACCAGCAGCGCTGCCGCGACCGTCTGCGGGCACACGCAGTGCCACCACACACACAGTGCCACCGTGACAGACACACAGACACAGTGCCACCGTGACAGAGTGCCACAGTGCCACCGTGACAGAGTGCCACCGTGACACACACAGTGCCACCGTGACAGAGTGCCACCGTGACACACACAGTGCCACCGTGACAGAGTGCCACCGTGACACACACAGTGCCCGTGACACCACACACACACAGACACAGTGCCACCACACACACAGTGCCACCGTGACAGACACACAGACACAGTGCCACCGTGACAGATTGCCACCGTGCCACCACACAGTGCCACCACACAGTGCCACCGTGCCACACACACAGACAGTGCCACCGTGACACACACATAGTGCCACCACGACACACACACAGTGCCACCATGTCACCAGAGTGCCATCATAACACACACACAGTGCCACCGTGACAGACACACAGACACAGTGCCACCATGTCACCACACACACAGTGCCACCATTACAGAGTGCCACCGTGACACACACACAGTGCCACCATGTCACCAGAGTGCCATCATAACACACACACAGTGCCACCATGTCACCAGAGTGCCATCATGACACACACACACAGTGCCACCGTTACACACACACACAGTACCACCATGACAGAGCGCCACAATGCCACACACAGTGCCACCATGTCACCACAGTGCCACCGTGACACACACACAGTGCCACCGTGCCACACACACACACAGTGCCACCGTGTCACCACAGACTGCCACCATGACACACACACAGTGCCACCACACAGTGCCACCGTGACAGAGTGCCACCGTGCCACACACACAGTGCCACCAAGTGAGAAGCCAAGCCCTGCTGCCACGGAGGGCACTGCCCACTGCAGCAGGAGCAGCCTGGCAGGGGCCTGGCAGAGGAGCTGAACTGGCTCTGTCCTGCTCTGCCATTCCCCTGAAAGGATGCTGCACAGGATGCAGAGCTGAGCCTGCAAGACTCCATTCATCCTTCAGTGATTTAAATAATTCAGATATCCTTAGAAATTGTGGAAAAAATAATAGTGCTTAGAAAATCATTTTAACACACATCAGTCCAAGCCCACAATTTGTGGGATAGCTCACAACCTGGGTATTTTCCAAACACAGAAATTTGTGTTTCAGCAACATGAAAAAAAAAATTCTATTACAAAATATTGTAATCCAGTACAAGGCTTGAAAACCAACCCAAGCTCTTCTTCCTTTTCTAAAAGTAATGACTACTGCAATGTGCATTCTAGTGTGAATGAAAATCACACAGAATAGGCCAGACCAGAACACTACCTTATTGTAAAGTTTCTTTCTTGAACATTTTATGTACATTTTTCAAACTCTCTGTTCCAGACAGTCTGAACTGCTAAAAAATGGGATGTGCAGTGCCAGAGTAGTATTAACTGAAGGTTTCTTTCCTGTACAATCAACATATGATGACAGAGGAAGTGAAGTGGCCAAGTGACCCAGCTGAAGTGACCAAGATATTGTGTTATCACAGAATCATGTGCTACCGAGCAACTTCTCAAATCACAAAAATAAGAAAAATGTGTTGCAGGAGGATGTGTGGTCTCTCTGGGCACAGAGCAATGACAGTAACTGCAAAGGTTTGTTAAGGATGTATTAACCAGCAGGGCACAGGGGACACACAGCAAGGTTGAGGACCTGTCACTCCATTTCTGACAGCATTATCTGTGCCAGCTGGATCACAGTTAGCATGATGAATTATAGAATACTTCAATCACAAGGCTGCATCTTTGCAAACTCACAGGATATCTCCATGCAAATTAGCCAATATAAATGTAAGGAGTTGAGTTTTACAAACCCATACCTGGGAAACAAGCAATGCTATAGGAACAAAGTCTTTCTTTTTTTAAAACTGAAAACTCATTTTTAATCCTGTTGTGGATAAAACCATTGGAACATAAATGAGCAACACATCAAAGATTTGGAGACCAGAAGGCAAACAAAAGTCCCTAAGGTCTAGTTTTAAATCAAATGCCTGAGATGATTGCTGGTGGTTCATTTATGATTCCCTCCATTTGCAGTTCTCAGGACTGGCACACTGTCCCAAACTGGGTCTCTGACAGCCCCAGCAGGCTCCTGCCCCACCACCAGCCCATCCCCAGCACTGCCTGTTTCCCATCCAGAGATCACACCCTCCTTCCTTCAAAGTGCCACTGCACGTGTGTTCAGGATACAGCTGATTTTCTTTCCATTGCAAATACACCGTTTTAAGTCCTGATATTATTTAATTATTGGTGCAAAATTAGCTAGCTCCAGACCTAAGCTCATACCCTTTTAGATTACAAAATACTGTAATCCTGTATAAGGCTTGAAAACAAACCCAAGCTCTTCTTCCATCTCTATGGCAGACATTTCAGAAATTATGTTGTCTATATCCACGTCTGCCTATTGTTCAGTAGCACACATGCTGCATAAGTCAAGGATTTTAAATTATGAATTTTCACCAAAACTGTGTTGATCATAAACTTTGACACAAATTTTATTAAAACTGCTAGAAAGACCTTGTACTTATTTAGTGCTTTACCATTTGTCACAGGTTCTCTCATTGAGGTTGTTAAAACTTCTTCTGTAAGAGAAACCATAACAAAATATCAGAGAGAACAGCAAAAGAACTGCTCAAATTTGCCATTTGTGGCTTCATAAATCAAAACAATTTGGTGGGATAAATCAAAACAATTTTCAATAAGTATCACACTCTAACAGTGAGGATGCTTCAGTAATAACATATGTTTCAGGTGCCACACCTGAACACACAGAATGTTTGTACAATCTGTACAAAAGATTAGCAGATCATCACATCCCTTTCTATGGCAGCCAGCATCTTCAGCTGTTTCAGCACAGCAGACTCATTCAGCAGCAGGGACAGAGCAAACACTGCACTGTATGTGTACACAGAAAACCAATTTGGAAGCAATATGTGATGGTTTTACCAAGGAAATTCAGAGACCTTCCTGCTCTCCCCAGTTTCTCCTGTCCAGGTTTCAAACCCTTCCACTGCCCTACCCCTTAGTCTTTTGACAACCTGAAGCCATCCAAAGGAATATCAGGAGATGGCAAAAACAAGTCAAAGGCCATGCAATGTCTGCAACTCAGTGCCTCCTGGACTCCAGACAGCCTCAGCAGAAAGGCTAAGCTTTATATTATTAACGCACAGGTTTGTGACATTTCTAGATCATTATGAATACTTCTCTTTCAATAAACATTTTCATTTACAGAAAAATCTCTCCTCCTTTTGGTTATCTGAGTCAGAGCCATACGCATCTTTTACATTTCTCTATGATGACAATTACTGCAGTGATCCAAAATTTGTGAAAAGATTGGCCCTTTTTATCTGCTTGATAGATAAAAGCCCTGGAGGTGTGCCTTGGAAAAAGACTGTACCTGTCTGTCATAACCTTGCTAATTCCATACAGAAGGAGCAATTTCCATTCCTGCAAGAGCATGTGCAAAGGACATTTGATGCACACCAGACTCTGTTCCTTAACCCAAACACATTGCTTATAATTTCAGCTGGTGACTCTGGCAAGGTCGGGCTTCACCCCCAGCGTGAGAACAGCGAGTGCCCAAGGGCTGGGCAGAGCTGCACACAGCAGAGCAGAGCACAGCAGAGCAGAGCGGGTGGCACAGCCAGCACAGCAGAGCAGAGCAGAGCAGAGCGGGTGGCACAGCCAGCACAGCAGAGCAGAGCAGAGCATAGCATAGCAGAGCACAGCAGGGCACATCAGAGCGCAGCAGAGCACAGCAGAGCACAGCAGAGCGGGTGGCACAGCCAGCACAGCACCCAGCACATCCACAGCACACCTCAGGTACACAGCTCAGCCTGCCCAGGGCCAGCACACACGGGCACTACCTAGGCAAAGCTGCCAGCTGCTGCTCCACCTCCCGAAGCTTCGCCCAGTGGCCGCTGGCCAGCTCCTGGTACTCCTGGATCACCAAAGCCTTCAGGTCAGGGTAGGGGCATTCCAGAGACTGCAGCTCGGGGGGAACCTCAAGGAAAAGCCCGTTTTTCTCTTCAGAAGGGTGCACTAATGCCTGCAATGAAGAAATGCTGCTCAGGACACTGCTCTGCGTCGTATTTACCCCCTCAATGAACTTTTGCTTGAACCTGTAAGGAAAAGCTTACATTTTCTTTGTGCTCTTCGAGCTCTCTTTCCAAAGCCAGACTTTCAAGGATGAGACCTTCCAAAACTGCCTTCTGTTGATTCTTCATAAATTTGATCTGTTTCATGAAACATGTTACTGTTACTCTTCCTCTCGCTACAACATGAAAACTCTTATTTAGAAACAGAGTCAGATTTCCAGCCCTGCACTGCTACACTTTTACAGATTTTGGCGAGCAGATTTACACCATGATAAGAAGGGGGGTTTATGGCACACTCTGCATGTAAATTATAGTCTCAAAGTTCAACAAAAAAAATAAACGAAAACGCCAAAAATATGGTGATAGTAAATTGTAAAAATAAAGTGAAAATACCAACCTGCTGTAACACCTCAGCTGAATTGATCTTGGGTTTCTGACAAGATTCTTTTGAGAGGTAACGCTGCACTTGAGACAGCTTGAGTTTCAAATCCTCCTTTAGCTGCCAGACAGGAACTAAAGTGTTTGCTTGATAAGTGTCCCACTCCTCGGATAATTTCTGCTCTGTATGGACATAAAGTTTTCTCAAACACACAAAAGATGTTACACAGCACTGTGGTCTGCAAATCTAAACCTGTCAAGGAAGGGATTAAAAAACCCCAACAAACAACCAAGATAATGTTGACTATTAAAAAAAAAATAGTTAAGGAATGAATAAAAAATTCTTACCCAATTCCCTCAAATCAAGAAAAAAGTTGTTCTTATGGCTTTCTTCATCAAGAAAAGTCTTCATTTCTTCTTCTGCTTTTTGCCTGAAGGAAATGAACACGTGTTTTGCAGAAGATTTCATTTATTATTCATTACATTTGCAAGAATGATGAGCCTCAAATACTCAAATTGAGCCTCAAATTTTTTGTATAATAATTACATGAAAAAGGGGATTCTTTGCCTGGGAAGATATGAAGGGAAGGACTTGGACACAAGGATGGTAAAGAAGCCACAAATGCTCTTGTTGAGTACACGGGGTAATGGACAAGAGCACTGTTAATGTCCCCTGTTTTGTGACCTCAACTCACAGCCTAGGAACAGCCTCTAAAGGAACTAAAAGGATTGAAAACTTTTGATGCTCTTACAAAGACACAGTCTTCAGATGCTGCAGACAGCTGAACACCTCGGAGGCTCCGAGAGCAACATTCCTGCTCCCCCTGCCCTCAGGTGAGCTCTTCACGTCACAGAGCCCTCTCCATGTGGACCACAAACCTTCATTCCCCACACAAAAATACCTTCAGATCAGGTGTTATAGTATTTTTTTTCTCAGTGTCCCTTGAATCAATTATGCCAGCCCAAAACTCTGTCTGCTTGTCTCTTTGGTAACCACTCATTCAGATTCCTCAGCCCTTACCTGCTCTCACTCAGTCTTTTATGCTCCTGCCACCACACCTGGCGATGCTGTTTCAGCAGCATTTGCTCTTTGCTAATTTTTGAAAGTTGCTCTGCTTTTTTAATCTGCAGGGAAAATTAAAGGTTGTGCTTTGAACACATTCAACAGCTTTATCAAATGCCTTCACATAGAAACTTTTAAACACAGAACGATGAACTTAATAGCTTTTTTAAAAACTGTTTTTCCAAAAAACAATGGGGTCAAATGTAACCAATTTTCATTAAATAAGTTCGTTGCATTTCAAATCACAATTAATGAGAGGAGAAAGTGAAAAAAAAATCAGTCAATTTTCTTCTTTCCTGTCCCATCCTTATGTCCCTGGAAGTAAAGATGAAGAAGGATAAGCAGAAGAACAAAAAACATACTTTCTTACAGGTGGCAAGATGAAAGACTGAAAGTATGTCAAGAAAAAGAATTTCAAAAATGTATTACTAAAAAGGAGTTTTTTACAAAATCTACCCAATTAGAGAGGCTCTCAAACTGAGGACTTCACAAAAACATTGCTTCACACTTTGGATAAAATAGGAATACCTGCTTTTGAAACAGATGGAGTTCCTGCTAGAACCAGAGGAAAGCCTGCCAGGGGAAGGCTGCTGAGCTGGAGCCAGGTGACTCTGGCCAGCAGCAGAGAAGGAAAAAGGATCAGAAGCCTGAGAGAGAGGTTTGCTCTCACCCTCCTGCCACCGTGACAGTCTCTGGCCTCTCGGTGCGTGCTGAGGACAAAGCTCCTTCCCACTCTGATCCCTTGCCATCCCTTTCCTCCAGATCTGCACCCAGCAGCTCCCACAGCTCCTGCTCTGACCCTTTTTCCCCCTCCTCACACAGATACATTGTCCTATGGCAAAACAGCAGCAAGGCAAGAAAAATACGAGAGAAAACCTTATCTTAGTTCATAACAGGGAGAAATGAATAAAGATCTCACGCCATCTATTCAGCAAAGGAATGACGTTTCGCGTGAAAACTGCTGGGACTCCACTTCCACAGGTGGAAACAACCTGCACCTCTCCTGCCCAGGCAAAGCTGCCCAGATCCAGCCCAGCCCCTCCATGTTCACACACTCCAGAGCAAACACGCCCAGAGACACCAGCGTGTCCCCCAGCGTGTCCCCCTCCTGCCCCAGCTGGGCTGGGGACACGAGCAGGAAAGGTGCACAATTGCTCCTTGCAGCACTCACACACAGACCAGGAAGGGCTTGAAAACTCTGCAATCCCTCAGCCACCCACCACAGAGCTGAAATCCTGCTTTAGACACGAGGAACACACACCAGAGGAGCCCAGCGCCTCTGGGTGGATGTACCTGGCTCCTGGACAGGCACGCAGGGAACATCCCCATGGGAAGGCGGCTGGTCCTGCTGCTTGGCACCAGGCCTGCCTCGGGGCTGTCACTGGGGGAGAGGCTGCAGAAGGGGCCATGGAGACACTGTGTCCCTGTGCCTGGCACACCAGGTGTTCACAGGAGCTGCACCTGGGCCCGCGCTGGAGCCTGAACACACGTGCTCCACGCTTTCAATCTCTGCACTACAATAGTTTTGTATCAAATCAAAGGCAACTCCCGACGAAGGGGAGAGAATGGTGCATCTGACTCCATTTTATTAAAGGCTAATTAATTACTTTATTATATTATTCTATACTGCATACATTACATCTAACTGAATCTGCCAAGCACTCACTCTGCCCGTGACTGCACAGAATTACACACATTTCGTGACTCTCTCGTGACTTTTGGCCCACAGTCTGACACACACACACACTCTTGGTCCTGACAGGCCAAAGGAACAAAACACCACCACTTTGGATAAACAACCTTCACACTGTATTCCACTTCAGCACAACACAGGCACAGCAAATGAAATAAGAATTGTGTTTCTCCTTTCTCTGAGGTTCAGAGAATGTGAATCTCAGAAATCCTTGGGAAGAATTGTGCCTTGCTTTTCTCTGTGAAGAGAAATGTGGCAACACTTCTGCATCAAAGATAATGTCTCACTTTTATTGCTTACATACCTACACACTTTAAAAGTTACGTATAGTTTCCTCTATTTCATAAAATGTTACTGTTACTTCTTTCTCTTGTTACAATATGAAAACTCTTATATGAAATCAGACTTAAGCAAACAGAATACTGTATTTCAAGCAATTTGAAAATAGTTACATCTGCAAACCAATTCTAAAACTAAGTGAAACAAAAGTTGATGTACTTTTGTATGTAAAGTTCAACATGCTCTTGAAATTATAGCAACAGCATTGCCATTTATGCATAACTGCTGTAATACTATATTTTTCCCTGTTGAGCTGTCTTTTTATTTCATAAGCAGTCAGCAGCTGATTTACCATTTGCTTCTTTGGTTCTGCCTCAAAGGAAGAGGAACCCAGCTCTTCAAAATCTGAATGGCTTGAATCAGCAACAAAAAGTAGTAGGTGGAACACATACTAGTCTCTCAGGAGCTTCCACCATATACATTTCACTACCTACTCAGTTGGAAAACACTTGAGAAGGTGAAAAAACAAAACAAAGATGAAACAATAAAGCTTGAAGACATTTAGTACAATTTGGTATTGCCAATCCATGAAGCAGTATCTGCCAGAATTGCTGATATATGATACCTACATGCACCCAAGAAGCAATATCATAAAGGAAGTATGTAGGTTTTTTCTCTCACTCACCCTTCTCTAGCATTAAATAAGGTTCTTCTTGTCTTTACCCCTTGAGATGTTCTGCACCAATTTATACCAATTTGCATTTTATGGCTATTAAACATTTTTAATCTTTTTAAGATGTACCTCTGCTTGACTTTTGGAAATCCTCACTGAATATCTTTTTTTTGGCTTTTTTTTCAGCCTTCCCTTCTCATTTAATCCCACACATTCTTCATTGCCCCCAGGATTATGTAATAAGTTTGGGTGAATTTCCTCAAGGCAGTAAAATACCAATTTTTCCTGTCTTTCAAGAAAGTAGAATCCACAAATACTTTGCATCCCTGATCTGAAGAAAGTCCCCACATTGACATTAATACACCCAAAACACAAAAAAAACTATGGTAAACTTTCATATTTGACCCTCTCTGGCTGAAAGAAATATGGTCACTGAATTTCAAAAGTATTCAATTACAAACAAAATAAAAAATCCTACCTTTAACTGAATTTGTGCAGAGGCCATTTTTGCCTCTGCAGCAATTTCATACAGATGTTTGTAGTCAACAGGTTTGTACTTCTGGCTGCAAAGAGCATTTCTGGCAGGAACCACCAAATTATCTAGTTATCATATAAAACACATAAGGACATTTCAAATTCTTGAGAAATAACTAAAGTGCAAGGCATAAAATGAAAACTCTATAGATAGAAATCAGAACCATTGATTTCAACACTGGAAGTTTCCATACCAACATTGCTAGTTGGTAAATGACATAGTATATTTGAAACAAACATACTAATATACTAACAAAAATTATATAAGAAACAGTAACCAGTTGTCTGTTTACAAAAAGTTAATTTCAAAAGTCTTTAGTTTACATGTGAATTTAGTTGTCAATTCATATTAAACTGCCTTTACAGGCATTGTAATAACTTCTAATACAATAAATGCATCCTTCTTGCACTGACTGGAAAACTGCCTCAATGTTTTTTTGCAATCTATGGGTTGAGCAACAGGAGTAGATTTTTTCTAGACAGTATAAAATGGAGGTACAATTACAATTGTACATGAGCTACCTGAACTCTTGCCCTAGCACTGTGAAGCCCTCATGCACACATACTCAGTCATTCTACATAAGCTAGGAGGCTTACAGGGATAAGGAGTGGGCATTTCCTCACAACCTCTGCTTCAGTTTTCTTTACTAATGAAATTGGCCATTATGTTTCCACATTCCCTACTAAGCCCCATGGCTGGAGGTGCTGTGCCTGACGTGTGTTTTTACAGAGGGGTAAAAGGTAAAATAAATCCTGCAGAGCCGCCCCACGATCCTCCTCCAAGCCTCCCCCAGGATTTTCATTTGTTGCATGCCTACACAAAGCCTCACAACACATCTCCAGGCAATGCCTCGCTGGGGAAGGGCTTTTCCAAACCCTCCTGCCAGGCAGAGCCCAGGACAGGCAGAGACTGGGCACTGCATGGATGGGAGCAGCCCTGGGGAGAGCAACTTGGGGATCCTGGGGGCAAAAATATTGGGTGTGAACTGGCAAGCTGCCCCTGGAGCCCAGCAAGCCAGCCTGGGCCTGGCCTGCAGGAGAGGCAGCACGGAATTGAGTTATTAGTTCATTCTATGAATGGTGCCAGGGGAGGTGTTCTGCCCCTCTGCTCTGCACCTGGACTTGCAGAGAGCAACACCCAGCTCCAGGCCCTGGCACAGGGGGACAGAAACCTGGCCCAGAGACCATGGAAATGGCCTGGAACATTTCTCCTGTGAAGACAGGCTGAGAGAGGTGGGGATCTTTGGCTAGAGGAGACTCCAGGGAAACTTTACTGCATCCTCTTCATATGTAAAGGGGGCTTATATGGGAACAGAAAGGCTCTTTGCCAGGACCTGTAAGTGACAGCATGAGGGCACCAGTTGCAGCCTGAAAGGAGGGTGGATACAGACAGGAACTAAAGGAGGGTGGGCAGCCCTGGCATAGGTGCCCAGAGCAGCTGTGGCTGCCCCTGGATCCCTGGCAGTGCCCAAGGCCAGGCTGGACACTGGGGCTGGAGCACCTGGGACAGGGGAAGATGTCCCTACCAGGGCAGGAGTGGAACTGGATGGGCTTTAAGGTCCCTTCCAACCCAAACCATGACCAGGGTGCTATAACAGCTCCTACGTGAGGCTATTAATTGCAGAGTGTTTCATAAACAGCTGAGAAAACAATTAAACATGACAGCATACATACCTCCACCACTAATCCTATGAGCTGAAAACAATGTTCCATGGTCCAGTTCACCCATTTTTATTTTTTATACCTGTTGAGAAACAAACATATGTTTTGAGAATACCAACATTGTGGATGCAGTCTAAAAATACTTTCAAAAATACCTATTGTTTTTTTGAGAAGAGGTACATCTCACTAAAAATGTAATTAGACAGAAATTCCTCCAGTTTATCTTTCACTTTAGGAGAGATTTCATGTGCCTCATAGCATTTAGCAGCCAAGAAAACAAAAAACTATTTCCTTGATGAATCTGTAATGCTGTGACATAGCTCATCTATTCTTTGCTTTGTGTTTTTCAACATATGAGTCCCTCTATCCAAATATAAGATCAGGTTTTGAGGAGTCCTTTGCTTTATAGAAATTAAGCCTGAAAAGATCCCACTTTCCTTCCTTTGGAGACTGCCTTTAACCCCCTCTGCCTAGGTGCCTTTAACCCCCTCTGTAGTAGCACCTGTGAAACCAGGTCAGTTGTTCAGGCAGCAGTGGCTCAGCTCTTGGTGAGCAGCACGTGTCAAGCACCCACATCATCATGGGTCAAGATGCAATGAGGTACACAACACAGTAAAAAAAATGTCCTGTATGTGTCAAACCCCTTACTTTCAATTAAGCATGCACTGGTGTCATCCCAGGTCTGGCACAGAAATAAAAGCAATAGATCCATCTGAGGTGTTCCAGCTGAACTGAATCAACAGCTGAGTCACACCAGAAAGGAAAGGCCATGTCCAGCAGGGCTCCCCATGAACCCTCCCTCAAACCCAGCCACACTGCCAAAATTTCAGACTCACAAAATTCCATCTCTTTGTCATACCTTTGATGCTGGCCTGGTCCCACAGCAAGCAGCAACACAGCAAAGAGTAGAGCAGCAAAACTTATTCATTTGTGGAATTATTTCCTCACTGTTCTAGTGAGATGAACTAGTTTATCCCTACAAATTCCAAGGATGGCACAATGCAACAGGAAGGTGGGAAGGAAGACCAGCAGAAGAAATTTAAAGGGGACTACCCTGTCAGAGAGCTGTTAATGTCAGTCGTGTAAAAAGGTGGGACTGCAACAGAAGAGAGTTTACAGTGTACTTTGCTGTGAGCTGTTTGACACTCTGCACCCAGCCCTCTGCTGTGGACAGTCAGTCTTCCTCCTGCCTGCTTGTTTGGTTTCTGATCATCTGAGCACTGCTTCTACTGACAAACTTGGGAAGGGAGCACTACAGTGACTCTCGTCTGCACCATATAATGAAGGCAAAAATAACGCTGATGGAAAATTGGGAGTGCTCAAAAGCTCTAAGAAGATTGGATCCATCACAGGCACTTCCCTCTATTAAAACCTTTTATTACAGTTCCCTGCGCAGCTGCCGCATCAGCGTCATTCTCCTGTATTACACATTTGGGGAACCATCATCCTAATCTGGGCCCATCTGGCCAGCTTTAAATGACAAGCTTCTAACACAAGACACGCTGTCCTTTTTGAAAAATAACTATGGATACCAGAAAGATTAGCAGCAGCAGAGCTACCCCTCTGGGTTATTTATTTATTTGTTCATGTGGTGATTTGTCAATGTCTTCTTTCTACTGACATGTTTCCGATTTAAAGTCAGTATTAGAACAAAACTTCACACATATTGACCTTAGCTTCACCTCCTTTTACAAGAAACCAAGAGAATAGATCTGGAGAACAGAACTGATGCAAAATAATTTACTGGCCATTTTCTGTAAATTTAGGGCTACTGTATTTGATGAACCAAGTCCTTATTCACTCCTTGCCAACCCGTTTCTCTCTTCCACAATGATGTCATACATGTGTATTCAATCTCAGCCTTTCACAGGCATTATTTTCTATTATTCAACGTTATGACCTCACACTGAAAGTGAATGCTGAGGTGGTTCTGGAGAAGGACAAGATCCATATAAGTCTGCATTTCATCTCCAGTAACTAGCAAACATACTAATCAAAATTATAAAAGCACTGCCAGTTATATTTATTTCTGCTTTAATGCAGTTATATCTAGAAACCTCTCCAATACTATAAAAGTCCATCTAAGCCCAAATTCCACTACCCTGCCTCAAAGCTTTGCTCAAACTTCATTGCAGGCTCTAGGCTGGGAGTCTTGATGCATCTTAGAAAGAAAAAGTGCACAAGATCAACCAGCCACCAGGCAGAAGTCTCTGTACATAGAAATCTATCCCCAAGAATGCCAAGTCAGCACTGCCTACAGCCAACCACAGCTAAATCTCTTAGCAGTAAAAAAAACAAGGTTTATCAAATCTCTTTTTCTACTCCTTTGACAATTTAGTATTTCACTATTCACTGAACTCCTTTAGGCAATAAAAACACGTTCTCTTAAAAGATTTCATCTCCAATTCAACCAAACTCTTCAGTACATTCTTACAAACTCTTCGTACATTCTTAATGTAAGCCCTTGCTGGTGTCTGAGGTATATGACCTATGTTTATTCTTACATATGGAAATAGCCAATATTGAGGCAAGACTCTCCTTCCTTTCATTTGAATAGAAATTAAACTCCCCAGTGTCAGTCAGCATTCCTGGAAGAAGCAAAACCTGGTGCCTGCCACATACTGCCCCCGGGCATGAGTCAGGTCCAGCCCAGGCCCCAGTTCCACAAGTGACTGCTCCCAGTAAGTTTAACCAGTGATTTTAAGAGCCTAATTCCACTGTCTGGATTCAACAAGTTGTCTGCATACATAAACCTTTGCAGATCTGGGTCACCAGTGCCATTTTTCCCTCCCAGCTAAAGTGCTGCTCATCAAGCAAAGGACAGATGGATTTCTGGCAGGGAGGCATAACGAGCCACACATGCCTTTTGAAACAATTTCTTGTGCATGCTTTAAATCACTCACGTTATTAAATGCAAAAAAATCAAGAATATGAATCAAGCCTTCAGAAAACACAGTTTAGTAGCAGCAGCAGTGGCAGCAGGGCCAGCGCTCCGCGGGTTTGTGTGAAGGAAGGACACAGAATCCTGTGACAGCACATGTCACAGGTGTCACAGTCTCTCCGTGGCTCACCTCATGTACTGCTGGGGCTACACCACCAAAAATCCACAGACACTGAGAACAGCATCGACAGGAACCTGGATTATACATTACAGCAGAGGTTCCTAGAAAATACAAGCTCAGGAAAAATCCCCGAGCTCAGAAGTCCCTTATTCTCAGTGCCCTCTTTTGAGTATCTGGCTATGCCTTGAACATTTTGTGGAAGGCTTTTTAAAGGATTTTAAAGTTTAATGGAAATGTTAATCGCTTAGCTACTTCATGTTTTCATTTCTAAAAAAGGCATATTAATACGCAATTGTTGAACCCTCTGATCCTAATTATTGTTAAGGAAAAGAGGCAAAGATTCACTCCCATTGTAGGGTGTGGAGTACAAATAACAAACAAATAATGAGCTTGATCCCTTAATCAGATCCTTTCTCTTTTAGTTGAACTAACTATCTGAAAATGGCACCCATCCAGAACGTGTTAATCTTGCAGCAGTCAATCCTTTCCACAGGAAGAAAATACACAGTATAACACTTCCATCATTCGCTGTCAAAACAGTTTCTAGAAAAATCCCATTGTTGGACTGTAATTTAAATTTACATTCCCCTAAAGAAAGAATTATAGCTCTCTTTGAAATAAAGTCAAGTCTCAGAAATGGTAGTTCCCAAAAGAGACACAGTCCTTTTTGTCTATGATAATCTCATTACTTCCTCATTAAGTAAAACTTAATCCAAATTAGGAAGATCAATTTGAGTAACACTTAAAACAATCAGCTTCATGGACTGCTCTGTCACACTGCAGGGGTAGGGAATAGCTCATCTGCTTTCTGAGGATGTGCACATCACAAGGGAACTCTATTTCCCCTCCGTTCTTGGAATATTCTTACAAAATCCAAAAGAAAATAAACTTTAGGAACACTTAGAGAAAACGTTGAAACAAGCAGTTAAAAAAAAGGAAGTAAACGATTTAGAAGTTGGTAAGCTGACACAGAAAGGGTAGGAAACAAAGTCACCACATCACCTTGGATCAAGTGAGTCAGATGGCATTTCATGTTGTTTTGTTTTGAACAAAATGTGCACAATCCATTTTCAGTGACCAAACACAGCTGGCCTGCTGCAGTGAGCACACCTGGCCATTGCAAGGTTCACATGAAAGAGGATGAAACCAGAAAATGCTCTGGTGCTTTGAGTAGTTCATCATAGAACCTTTGGGGTTGGATCTTAAAGCTCATCCAGCTTTACCTCCTGCCCTGGCAGGGACACCTCCCACTGTCCCAGGTGCTCCATCCAGCCTGGCCTGGGCACTGCCAGGGATCCAGGGGCAGCCACAGCTCCTTTAGGCAATTCCTGGCAAGTGGCTGGGAAGACCTGGACAAAGTCCAGCTTTGCTGAGCTAAAGGCAAAAATTCTGAGGCATCATTTACAGACTTCTGTAATACAAGAGATTTGCAGAATTTTGTCATATGTTGTTTTTATCAACGGTCTATCTAGATTTCTGTTTATTACCTCCGTGTACAAAAGCTAGGAAATGAAGCAATATGCACAAATATATGAAAGAATAATTGGAAGATGTGAGGCTGAGTTATCCATTATAGGACCCTACAATTTTCTCCATTACTTAAGAAATAATAAATGTTTAGTTAAATTGACCTGTGACTGCCTGGCCCATAAAGCATACCTGCTCTTGGCTAGGCTGTGTGCAAAGGCTTGTTTGGAATGGTGCAGTGAGCAACTCACCCGCTGCTGTTCTGCATCCTTCAGAAAAAACACTTAAATCTACAGAATTCACTTAGCACAACAGAAGCTAAGATGCTGTTACACAAAACTGCAGAGAATCAACATTCTCTGCAACACAACAAAGTACCTGGGCTTTGCACTTCTCACCAAGGGGCAGGAATTACACTGTGCCACAGGAATTGCAGAAACAGATCCCACGTACAACACCACTGGGCCAGTGGAATGAGGATCCAATTTTAGAGGCAGGGTTAGCTAAGGAGCTAGACCTCAAAAGGAGCTGCAGCAGATCAGTGTGTTCTGCAAGAAGCATCACATGTACTAAACCATCAGACACTGAAATAGTCAATACTAAGTAGTAGCAGAAGCTCAATGGAAGACAGTTAAAGAAGCTCAGAGCAGGCTGAAGTCATTGAGTCAATTTCAAAGGAAAAAAAAGGACAAAAACATACTGAAGACTGGATTTAAAAAAAAAAATCTGTGCAACATATCTGGATTCCAGTTGTTAAATCACAGCCTCATTGCTCTCCAGATAACCCAGCCAATGTGATTTTGTTTCCATTGTTGCAAAATGCACAATTGGAAATGCACAGTTTGAGAGTCATGATAGCTTTATTTTCTATATCTAGTTAGATCTCAGATTTTGGCAAAGCAAGAAGGGAAACAGGAGTCAGGTTCCTTATTTAAGGAATTAAAAAGGTAATTTTAAGTTGTTCTCACCTTTTGCATTTGCCTCTGTCTTTATTGTTTCCTTCTGTGTAGTGTTTTTAATGAAAGTATTTCCTCCTACCCCACTTTCACGCTAGCCTTACTGATGGTTTTGACTCAGCAAACCCCAGTCTGTATGGGAGGGTTCCCTGCCCCGCTGCTGGAGGCCTGTTCCCCACAGCCCTGCTGACAGACCAATTTCTGCACACGTTTCCTAATGAGCTGCAGGCAGAAGTCAG
The DNA here is from genome assembly GCF_017590055.1 of Onychostruthus taczanowskii. Taxonomy (NCBI): domain Eukaryota; kingdom Metazoa; phylum Chordata; class Aves; order Passeriformes; family Passeridae; genus Onychostruthus; species Onychostruthus taczanowskii. The sequence goes on from NW_024496526.1 coordinate 17,725,974, forward strand.
CTGGCTCGGTTTATGTTGCTGGCAGAACAGTTTAACAGCGCTTCAGGAACATGACTCTGTCTGAATAAGCCCAGCTCCTCCTTAAGCCAAGACACTTTTCCGTGCTTACCCACGAGGAGCTGTGGCTGTGCGGAGCTGCAGCATCTGCACAACTGCAATTATTACACGTGAGAGCAATTCTGCATCTGAGCCCCCCACACCAGTGCCCACCCCGAGCTGCAGGTGGGACACACAGCAGGGCAAGCACCAAGGGGCAGGGAGAGCCCTGAGGTCCTGGAGAGGCAGCGCTGCCACCACCTGCTCTGTGGCACTGTCCTTCAAGCCAGCCCAGATGAGTTTTTTCTGACTAGTGTAGTGGGAGTCAGAGCAGAACATTTGTCTGCAGCCTGTGAGAGAAGCCAGAGGGACAGATAATTCATGTGATTTAGGAGACACTGCAGCTTATTTTGTCAGGAGCATCAGTATCATTTTGTACAGCTTTTGCCAGTTCTGCTAGGCCAAATTCACAGAGTTATGTGCAGGGAAGCATTTGGCACAATTTCACTTTAAATTATTGCATAATGTTGTCTGATATCTCACTACAGAAAGCAACTCATCCTTGTCTGGGGCCTCTCAGTCACAGCCATCAGAAAGGTACAGTCCGTAAACATGAATCAAATAATCTTTCTGCATACACGTTTTCCTTGTTGCCTCCTTATTCAGAAGTATCCCTAGACTTCAGCCTGACATTCTGTATCCCTGCTCTGGTAAGAAAGATTACAATTTGGTTAATTTCTCAACATTTTTTCTAGCCTCATACACAAACTAGTAAGAAGATAGGCAATATTTTGTTCAGCAACTGTAGCAGTTGGTAGAAACTGCAAAGGATTTTAGCAGACCTTCCCCTGTCCTTGAGCAGATAGAAGCACCTGCATTGCTCAGAACTGGGGTGGTGAGGGATTTTTTATTTCTTTGTGGGCTTTGGGGAGAGTTGTTTTGGGCTTTGGTTGGGTTTTTTTTTTTTTTTTTTTTAAGGTTTTTTACACAACAATCACAAGCTTAGGACCTGAAAACCCACAGAACAGACCAACTGCTGATGACCTTGTCTTTACTGGACATCTCACTCAGCATTTCCTGCCATCTTTTCTCCAAATAATTTTCTTGGCTGTTGCCAGGCTGCCTGCTTATTCCCAGGTGCCGCAATATCCCAGAGGAACCCGGACCTACAGGTGCACACCTGATGAAACCTGATTTCACCATTAGCTGGCTTCAGCAGCACAGCTCACTTAAGGACATCCCTTCTCCTGCTGCCCCTCACACAACACCCTCACTCCACTCCTGGGACCACGCTACCACTGATCCAACTGAAAAAATGAGGGCACGTATGCCAGGGAGGTTTCTGGGGAAGCTGGATCGATTCCATAACGCAGCTCCCTGCACAGTTGCAGGATCCTGTTGCTGGCACTGGAAAAGCTGGAGAGAAATATCATTACAGGGCATTATTGTCCTTCCCATGGCAGCTGGGCTTGAGCCAGAGCACAGGGAAGCTGGTGGTCATGCTGAGCATTGTGCACCATCTACAATCAAATACTCCTACTTGGTGCTTCAAAGCCATGCAAGAAAAAAAAAAGAAAATGCAAGCAACCTGTCAGTATCCAGTAGTTTTCCCTCAATATTTTGTTTTACCACTGGGAAAGAGTAATATCTATCCACAGCAGAGCAGTAATTTTGAATGGCACTGTCTGAAACAGCACATTTCTATAAAAGCCCTCACTGAAAAAGCAAAATGTCAGCCCACCACTTTCCTCAGAAATACACCTGTTAGGTGCCTTACCTCCCCAGTTAAACAATAAAAAGCAGGAGAACATTTAGTGCTTTCTATACCAAGTGAAATTACAGTTTCAAAATTACCCAAAATCAATTGTATTGTGATTGACTGAGTTGCTGTGTCATCAACATAATGGTTTGCAGTAACTTTTGAAATCAAACTGTAGGTTTTAATGAGAGGAAAGAAACCTACACATCTAAATAACTCCCCCTGTGAGCACTAAACAGCTGCTCATGTGTTAGCCTGCCATGAGCATCACTCTCTCCTCCAGGTGTTTTTTCCCCCAAACCTTCATAATTTCAGTATCTGGAAGAGATTACAGTTAAAGTGGGTAGCATTAACTAGCTTCCAGCAGAAACCAAACCACAGCCCCCAGCCTCCCCCAAATAACCCCCCAAAACCAAACCAACCAAATTCACAAAAACAAAATAAAAAGCAGAAAAAAAGAGGAAAACAAAAGATCCACCAAGAAACAAAGCAACACTGCTTTTGTGAGTGATATTTATCACTAAAATTAAAAGATAGGCATGTCAATGTTCTGCAAGGGCTGTAAACATCTGTGGAATATATTATATATATAAAGCACGACTCAATTATGGATTAATTTCAGAATAGATTAAACAAAGCAGAAAAACATATCAATGACTGGAAATGCTGAAGAAGCACAAGAGCAGCAAGACAACTAGCAAATACCTGTCAACAACATTGCCATCTGAACCACAGCAAGAGGAGCACAGTCAGTTTAAGGGGTCAGATTAAAGGCTCTAGAGAAACCAGTACAGTCCCAAAGGAAAACATGAGACTAGGTTGTTGCAAATTGCAAACAGAGTGGAATCATGGCTTTCCAAATGAGAATGATACAGACCATCTCACTTGCAAGTTGCATCCAGAAGAAGGTGAAAAAAAAAAATAAAAAAGAAAATGGACTCTTGTTTGCGGCCAATTAAAAAAATTATGTAAGAATTTAAACGTATATTTGACAAAGGCCACTTTCAGCTAATAGGATAAGAAATCAAGAATCACCCCCCATGACATTGCACTGGCAAGTTAAAATGGGGCTCTTCCCATAGCCCATGTCATCCCTGTTGGACAGGACTGCTGCACTGGGACACAGCAGTCAATTAGATAATGTATTGGCTGCTCGGGGTGCCAAAACAAATAAACCAGCTACGAGGGTATGACGAACACCAGGCAGAATGAAACAGCTTTTCCCCACTGACAGTCCTTCAACATATTTCCAAATCTGACAGGACCTCTCAATTCTTTCTTCTACTTCTGTGCCAAAACAAACCCGCTCCAGATCCCTTTCTCTTTCCCAACAGCACTTCTTATCCTTTCCCATCTCGCCCCAAGGGGAAACTGAAGCACAGGGAGCCCTTGCAACGCGGCTCCGCAGGGACGCGGGCACCTGGAGCAGCCTGTTCCTGATCACCTGGAGCAGCCCGAACCGGGGCGGGCTGGGGATGGCATTGTGCCCATCCTGCCCGCAGGCTGTGCCTTCCACAGCCCCCACAAGGACAGCCAGGAACAGGTCCATTTACTGAGGGCAAGTCAGCGTCCTCCTTTCCCCAAAGCTGTTATCTGTGAAAGCCAAGCCAGCATAATAACACCCAAATTACAGGTGAAAACCAGTTGAGACTGATTTGAAACTAATTTAATTAATCCACTACACCTTTGGTAGAAGCAACCTTGCAACTAAGGAAGGTCACAGTTCTCACGCATCCTGCACTTTCTCTTCCCTTTATTCTAGATCTAGTTAGTTCACATTTTATCTTTCCTTTACTCCAGCTCTCCACCCTCATTTGACCCTTCTCCCACTTATTTTATTTCACACCTGCTACTCCTTATTTTACTAAGTTTCTACTGTTATTCCCCTCAGCTCCTGTTTCCCATTTCCTAGACAGACACCACCCTTTTAGTTTGGTAATATTTTATATGTAGTTCACGTGGTATAACTCATGAGATTTTTCAGAGCCGTGAGGACCCAAGACTCCTGTTTACAGCTGCCAAGCATCTTCCATGTGGATATCATCATAATGTATTCCTACTGCATTATTCAACATACAAACAGCTATGAAAATAGCAACAAACTCCTCAGAGATTAAATATCTTACCAATAGCCGACACGGTTTCCATGTAGCAATTGCATTCCAGTGGGGAATTCAGAGAAGAGACTACATGAGTTTAGAGGTGGCTCTCCATGTTCAGCTACCTCCTCCTTGTTACCTGCAGTTCCCTCCCAAGCAGAGGCTAACGAAGGACATAATTCTACCTGCAGCATCAGCACCACTTAAACCACATCACGAGTTCACGTGTCCTGATGCCTAAAGTAAAACGACGGTTCACCCCATCAAACACTAAACCGAAAAACTGAGCTGGATGGAAAACAGACACCAGTGACAATGTGGATACGTTTTTCATGTTCCTTTACAGCAGGCTTTCTACACCATCCCATCTAAACAAGAGGGGAAGGGGGTGAATAAAGCAGCCTCTTGAGACAGCAAGAGCTGCTGATTGCAGTGGCCATTTGGATTTGGCTCCTCTGAGCCATTTACAGCGTCATTCAATGAAGTGCAGAGTGTCGATCGCTATCGGACCTGCACGGCGGGAGGAGAGAATAAGTAAATGGAAACCAGCCACACCTGGGCTACACCGGGACAGTCTGTCCGGGAAGGAGAGGAATGGCCCCAGCCAGACTCCCGAGACACACCGAGATGGCGAGTCCAGGACGGGCATGGGATGCAAAAAGCTGATCAAGCATTTAACACGCCCAAAGCCTGTTATTGAAATGTTTTACGGCGGTTTTAGGGATACTGGCTTTTCTTTTGTACGTCTGTGATTCCTCACACGCCATCAAGAGAGTTCGGCTGCTACTGGAAGCTTAAAATGGTAGGATGTTCAAACAGTGTGGAAAGCGTCGTTCCCAAACACCCGGGCTCGGCCCGTCGGCTCTGGGCTGCGCGCTCCGCCGGTACCGCGACGCCGCGGCCCACGGGAGCGGCAGGCCGGGCGGGCAGCCAGCCGGGCCGAGCTCCGCGCCCACGCGGGGCACCGCGGGCCCGTGGCACAGCGTGACGGGCAGGCGGGCCCGGCGAAGCCCCCGGAGCTCCGGGCTGCTCCCCCGGCGGGGCAGGAGGCGGCCGGCACCGCGGGACGGGCACGCCCGGCCATCGCGGGCAGCCCGCACCGGCCATTTTGCAACCGGCTGCTCCGTCCATCCACCCGCTCACGCACCGCTCGCCCCTGCCGCGCTCGGACACTCACCGCGATGGGTCGGGCGGGCGGCGCCGGAGCAGCCTCCCGTCCCCACGGGCTGTCCCGGCGGAGCTGCCCCAGGCACGGGTCGGGGTGAGGTGAGGTGAACTGGGGGTGGGTTGGGGTGGGTCGGGTCGGGTCCGTCCCGTCCCGTCCCGTCCCGTCCCGTCCCGTCCGCGCCGTCTCCCCCACACGGCATCGGTAACCACGGCAACCTCAAGTGGCGCCGCCATTGGCGGGTTTAACGCGGAGCAGCAGCCAATGGGGAGCCTCCCCAGGCCGCGCTTGGCCAATGGGGGTGGGCGCCGGGCCGGGCGGCGCGTGACGCGGCGCGCGGGCGGGGCCCCGCAGCGCCGCGCGGCCCCGGGCGGGTACACGGCGGGGGCTGCGGGGGACGGCGGAGCGGGGCGGCCGCGGGGCCCAGCGTCCGCTCCGGCGTGCCCCGGAGTCCCAGGCTTCGGCTGCCGCCGCGGGGTTCCCGGGCGTGCCTGGCCGCGCTGCCGTCGCGGTGTTCCCTGCGCCGGATTTAAACATGGGTTTTTCACCCTTCGTGTGACCGCAGAATGAGCCGCGCTCCCGCCGCCGAGTACCGGGAGCCGCGGAGCATCCTCGGCCCGCGCACCGGGAGCACGTCTCTTGGGGCCGTGGTAACTTCTTGCGGTGTTTTCCGCCCGTCTCCGCTCACATCCGCGGGGCCGGCGGCGGGGCAGCGCGTGCCGGGTGCGGGCACCGCCGCGGCCCGCGGGGCCGGGTGGCCGTGCCGCCGGCTGGCCGTGCCTCGGGCACGCTGCAGTGTGTGCGGGAGCAGAAAGTGCTCTGCAGGTGCCGGTAACCGAGTGCGACTGCCGCGGCTGGGGCTGGGAGAGCTGGGAAATGAAGTCTCGCAGCAATAAAATACATGCTGATGCTGAACCCAGGCTGTTTCAGCACAGAAAAACCAGAGTTGATGACTCAAGCCCCCTCTGGTCCATTTCTCCTCCCGGCACCAGTTCACCGGCAGAGAACTGAGTGTTTCTGAAATGCCTCTGTTTGCCCCATAGACCTTTGTACTTTTTTTTTTTTTTTAAATAGCCTCCCGCTCCCTGTTAATTTTACATTAGTCATTGCTTCCAGATTCGCCTGTTTGAAGGAAAAGGTGTGGTTGGACTGAGAGCACTAGTGTTGCATGAGCTGGCTTTTCAGTTTTTTCAGCATTGTCAATTTTTGATAAATTGGAGTTTCGCGATTAGGAGATGACAAGGATGATAATGTTTTCCCCTTAACTAATAACTGTATTTTTGAGGTCAACATCAAATACTTTGTTCATTGCGATAGAGATATGGGGAACCTGCTAAATGTGCTTGTTTAGTTTATGAAGAGAGAGTAATTCAGTCAGGTTCATCACGTTTAAAGTGGAGGGAGTGTGTGTTGGGGGCAAAAGCTTTTTGTTGGCATTTATATCCTGCAATGTTTCTGTTAAGCATTACAATGTTATACGCAAGTAAATGTAACCTGACTGTGGAAAGGTAGGTGCAGTAACTTTCTCCTTCTGTTGAAAATGCCTGTGAAGCGCTGCTGCTGAAATAAGATGCTATTAATATTTTTAATTAAGGTAGAAAAGCTGATAGGCCCTTTCCAGTAAAAACTGTGTCTTTTTTCCTTTCATCCTGTTAGATGTTCAGCACAAATAGCAGTACTGATACCAGAAGTTCTGCTTTGAAACACAGTTGGACAAAGTTTTGTGGGAATCATCTTCTGTGCGAGGGGAGAATTTGTTCTAATTTTTCTTAGAATGTCAACAAGATAACGCCTTTTGGAGTTTGCATGTTTCAATAGTAATGCAGGATCCTTTTATAATGAGCGGTTGCATTGAGTAACTCAATGTAAACAAGGAAAGTTATAGGATACACCACCTTTTTATAGAAGCTTCTTGCAATAGCAAAACAGCATCTGTAGTGCATTTTGAGGTATTTTTGATATTCAGCATATGCTATGTACAAATAATAGTAATCTTAATTAGTAATGTGTTTGCTGTTTAGTGTAGAAATCTGCATGCACTGAGAGAAGACTCTGGAGAAAAGCTGCATTTTAAATGAACAGCAAACATAAATAAGAAGTTCATGTACTTCTGCTTCACTTTATGTAGATTATTTCAATACATTTAGTACAGACGAAGAGCTAAAGCAGTTCTGAACTATGGGACTGTGTGAGTAATGCCTACATTTTGTTATGGGGAGGTTTGTTTTTTTTCTTAATTGCGATGCTGAAAGTAATCAAGTCCTGCAACATTTGGTTGTTTGGTGCAGGAAAGCGGTGGCTAGTTCAGTGAGCTTTACAGCAGACCAGGGCAGTGCCCGGGATGAGAGCAGTGCCCGGGAGCAGAGCGTTCCTGGCAGGCTGCCGTGGGTGGGACCCCGCTGCAGGAGCCGCGTGTCCGGAGCCTGCCCTGCTGGGAGCAGCAGCTCCGTGTGCCAGGCTGCGTGGGACCCCGCTGCCAGGAGCTGCTGCAGGCACTGCGTGTTCTGCTACCTTGTACAACACGCGTGCCGACGTCTCCCGGGAGCTTGTGTTGCTGCGGGTCAGAATTCTGGAATTTTCAGCATTTTTGGTTAGGTTTGGTGGTTGTTTTTTGTCTCAAGCAAAAATATGACGTTAAATCCTTATGAATATGGCATGTACTGCCAGTCCAGAGTTAAACTGGTTTGAACTTTAGTAATGAAGTGGGAAAAGAGAAAGGCCTGGCATAGCTTTGTGTGCGAGTGACCAGAGACCAGATGTGAACCTGGGCTGTTGGGCATGGCCAGTAGCTATCGCTTGCTACTTGCCTCCGCCTTGATTGCAATATTGCTGACAACAAGGCAGTTCAAATGCTAGTGAAGATGGGGAGTGAACACACAACCACGGCCAAGCCCAGCGCCAGGGCCTGTGGAAATGGCCCTTCCCAAGGGCCCTGGCGGCAGAACTTGGGAATGGAGCTGGAGGGGATGATGGCACCGAGCAATCTCTGGGCGTGCTTGGGAGCTTTGCTGATTCTCAGCTGCTTTTCCTAAGGCCTGTGAGATGTCCTAGTTCATTGGATAACTTCTCATGTTCTTTTATCCAAACAGAATACTCATTTATTCTGCTAGGGGGAGGTTTGTGGAGGGAGGGGAGGAGGTAGATAAAGACAGCCAAAAACTGCCTCTGGTGACCTTCCCAAAGCTTTTGCTTGCACGGAAGAAAATCCCAGTGTCTTGTCAGTTAAATCTCTGCAGCTGGCAGCAGCGTTCAGACCTTTGCTCCTCTCTGCCTTGCTGCCCTTAGTACCTCTCTCCTTTATTTTGAGGCAGACAGGAGAGGCCTGGATTTCAGGAGGAAGCAAAGAGTCCATCATTTTCACACAAGATTAATTATTTTCTTTTTTGGTAGTGGAGTCTCGACTCTGTCATTTGAAAGGGGAGGCTGAAGGAGAAGGGTCTGGGAGTGGTGTGTCATGGTGGCTCAGCTGGGCCGTGGGAGGCTGGAGGCCGTGGTTGCATGCCATGGAGCAGCTGTATGTCCACGCCCAGGGCAGCCGTGGGTCCAGGCCCAGGGAGGCTGGGGAACGGCCATGTGTCCAGGCCCAGGGTAGCTGTGTGTCCAGGCCCAGGGAGGCCACGGGGCGGCCATGTGTCCAGGCCCAAGGTGGCCATGTGCCCAGGCCCATGGAGGCTGTGGAGCAGCCGTGTGTCCAGGCCCAGGGCAGCCATGTGTCCAGGCCCAGGGTGGCGATGTGCCCAGGCTCATTGAGGCCGTGGAGTGGCCATGTGTCCAGGCCCAGGGCAGCCGTGTGTCCAGGCCCATGGAGGCCGTGGAGCAGCAGTGGGTCCAGGCCTAGCGAGGCCCAGGGTGGCCGTGTGTCCAGGCCCAGGGAGGCCCAGGGCAGCCGTATGTCCAGGCCCAGGGAGGCTGTGGGGCAGCCATGTGTCCAGGCCCAGGGCAGCTGTGTGTCCAGGCCCAGGGAGGCTGTGGGGCAGCCATGTGTCCAGGCCCAGAGCGGCCATGGAGCAGCCATGTGTCCAGGCCTAGGGAAGTGACTCCAGCACAGGCTTGTCCTCCTTTCAGGATGGGCTGTGTGAGTCAGCCCTCCTTCCTGAGGAGCGAGTGGTGTCTGCTGGGAACCGGCCCGGCCAGTTCCCTGCTGCCTCTCCTTGCCTTTCCTCCCTGCCAGCAGGAAGGCAGAGCCTTTGGCTGCCGGGATCCGTGGAGAATGTCTGGGGCTGTCTTCAACTTTCTGGTCCTCTTCATGGCATCCCACTCTTACAGGAAAACAAAGATGATTACAGAAAGCTGGGAAAAATCCATTCTTTGAGTATGGCGTTTTTAAATAAGGTGCCATTTTAACAGAGTTTATATTAAAAGGCATGCTTTTGTTGTACATGCTTTCCTACATTAATTTTAAGCAATTTTACTATATTAAGAAAAAGAAATTGCTATTTTTCTCCAAAATGTCTCTGTGACCATCTATTATAGATCTTCCCCCCTTTTTTAAACTTTGCACAGCATTTTAGAGATTTTACCTAGGTGAGTAAGAAATTTCCTTACTAGGAATTGAAGACCAGTCAGCTTCCTGTTTAATTTATTTTAAAAATAATTTAAAATATGTCTTTAGTGGAGAAAATAAAACCAGGAGTTGTTACTTTATTTGAGAGTCATTAAACTATTTTTCAAGAAATAAGTAAAATTAACTCTCCCATGTAGTGTTCTAACTGAAATGTAGTGTGGTTTTGTGAACCTTCAATTAACATTGTAGTTGATCTAATGTTTTGATTGGTGTTGTGATGAATTCATTATTAAAGAGCAGAAAGGAATCTGTTGTTAATTCTTTGAAGGTGCACAAGTTGAAACTTGCATTCTGCATCGCAGCTCAGTGGGGGGATTTTTAATGTATTTACTGTTTGTGCATGGGTTGGTGGTTGTGGGCAGTGAATGAAATCCCCCTGCGGCTATGGGATCTATGGGATGTGTGAGGGAGATGGTTCACAGCCCCTGTGCAGGGATGAACTGGCCTTCAGGGTTCGCTGAGTTTGTGCAGAGGAGCTTGGGGCTCCAGGCCAGAGGAGCTTGGGGCTCCAGGTCAGAGGAGCTTGGGGCTCCAGGTCAGAGGGGCTTGGGGCTCCAGGTCAGAGGAGCTTGGGGCTCCAGGCCACCATTCCCTGACGAGGGAGGTGCATCTCAGAGCATTGCATGGGGGAGTCCTGATGGGGTTTGCTTGTCTTGGGGCACCTGTTCTGGCTGGCAGTAGGGGTAGCTCTGCATCAGGTTGGTCCAAGAAATGCCCTTAGACTGACTGGGGCCACCTCCAGAGGCAGCAGGAGCAAGAGGGAGAATGTCCCGGGAGGAGGTGGTGGGGCTGAAGGCAGGAAGGTAGGGGCAGTTTTCCTAGTGCAGGTAGGGCAAGGAGTAGCAGAGATCTGGGAGCAAGTGAGGAAAAGAAGGAGCTGTGGTGTGATGCCAAATATTGCTTTTTGTCCTATGAGGTCCAGCTGTAAGGAACAAGGAAGAAGCATTAAAAATTTTCTGGATTTCTGTTTGTTTCTGTAGGTGCCAAAAACTTTTTCTGTCTTTATCTTCTTATCAAAAGCTCCTCATCTTCTGTCTGTGGTGTGGCAAGCCAAAGACTATCATCTGGGCTATGCTTTTAACAGATTTTTATAAATGGACTCAAAAACATTTGCATTACACGTGTCCGAATAGAAAGCACCTAATCTATCCCTTGGTTTTCTCTATATGGTCTTAATGCCATCTGTGCTAGAAATCTGATGTGGATGGGAGATTTCCATCTTCTGGTGGATTTCTGTCCTCTTCCCCAGGAAGGCAGCAGCAGGCAGTGCATCCTAGGTGCTCCCAGAGGAAACCTCTTCAGTTCCAAACCCAAAGGAAACCTCTTCAGTTCCAAACCCGTGTTCTTCGCTGTCTAGCCTTGGCAGAACTTCCTGTTGTGTAGCCCAGCAATTAAGTATTGGCACATTTGTTATCATACTGGTAAATCTGATTGGTGAAAACTAAAGCCACAGAAACTCAGCTCTCTCTGAAATGAGTTCAGACAAATGATAATTCTTTAACTTCCATGTCAATGTGACAGGCTTAAAGCTGAAGCATCTTGTATCTTTCACAAAATGAACCCAAGACAGTGTATGTAATGTAGCTGATTTCAGTGGCTTCTGGACAAGTGGAGCACTGGACTGTTAACTGGAGACATTCTGTGTACAGGTATGTTTATGTAATGGTGTTTAACAACTGTCTTCTGCTAATTTGTGCTCAACTCTTGTGTAGTATCTAAAGGTACATAGGGAAACAGATCTCAGAAAGACTTAGTATTTTCATAATGTTTTTATTTAAAAACAAAATTACCTATATTCTTATTGAGAAATAACACAGCAGTATTGAAATTATAGCCTATCATGAAAGGAGATTTAATTTGTATCATACTTGTGCCTAAACTCCAAATTGACATGGCCCTCTGTGACGTAGAGGGGAGTCTGTGCTCCACAGAGCTTACAGGCAGAAAGGCAAAACTTTTGAGACAGCTGGGGAAGATACCAAGAACGTGCCTTTCTGTAACACACAGCTTATGCAGGGTGCTTGTGAGCCAGTACCAAACCTGGGCTGTGTAATTTGATTCAGCCTTAATCAAAGATATACTGACAGAGCTTGCCACCGTTGCTGCTCCATAGCCTTCATATCCTGCTTTGTCCTCAAAACTAATGTAATGAAAATACCCAGTTCCATAGTGCAGCTGAAATTTAAAATGTTGGCAGTCAGATGACTGATACAATGCATCACATGTTCCTGGGAGCATGTTTATATTTTGGACGAGAGATAAAAAAACATTGAACCCAGAAATCTCAGACTGGCTTGTGACTTGTGAGATGTGCCCGTTTGCTCTGTGTTATTTGGACTATCACACAAAGAAAGAAAATTCTGAGTTTTCTTAGTTTTGCTACTGTTCCTCAGCATAAATCATAGCAACAGCATACACTGAGATTTGGGAAATTTCACTGCCATTAAATACATTCTTTTCCAGAAGATAGTTTAAAAAAATTTCCTATTTTAATGTTTTTCACAGAATAGACAGACTGGCAGAAAAACTTCCTGTGGTTCAAGAACTTGACACTTCTTAAGGAAGTTCTGGAAGAGAGCATGCCTGTTGTGGGATGCTTTTTGTTCAGGGTGATGTAGTCAGTCTGTCAACACTCAGAGTTTTTTAATTTAGTTGTCGAACCCAGGTTATTTTTAAGCAGGAAAAAAATTCACTAGGTCATGTACTGACAGTGAGATAAAGTCAAAAAACTGCAACAACAAAAGACCCAAATCCCAAAAAAAAAAAATAAAAAATCCTGAGGATATGCAGTTAATAAGTGTTGAATTAGAAAGGCATACTGAATCCAGGAACTGGACTTGTCTGACGAGCTACTGAGTTTTATTTTGGCTAACTTGAGTGTTCTGAAAGGAACCACCCACTGTCCATTGGGAGCTGCTGCTGCATTGATCCAGTCTGGGAATGTAGTCACACAGTGGAGGAGGATGACATTTTTTGTTAAACATAATGCATTTGTTGCTGCTCATAATGGGTAGGTTTTAAATATCTTATTTACTGTTGTAAATATAGATACAAAAGAAGATATCCTGAACCACAACTTCCTGCTTTTAAGAGGTGTGAAGTGCATTAGATTTAGGAAGTCTTGCCTTGTTAGAATACAGCAAATGCTGTTTTAGTGATACAGTTCATTGTATTAGTTAATATGGTAATATTTAATTGTTTTATATTACTAGTATATTGTTTTAACCTATGATATAAATATTAATATATTTCAGACTGAAATTTGAAATACTAAAGGAAGTTACTGGTTTTTTAGATAGCAAAGATAATTCAGCTTATTGCAATTTTTCCAGGATTTTCCTTTGTTTTCTCTGTGTCTCAATGCGTCACAGCAGTCATATTGCAACAGAACAAAAATATTGCACTAAGGCAATATTCCAGGGTGGTTGTTGTTGTGGGTTTTTTTGGGGTTTTTTTTGGGGTTTTTTTGGGTTTTTTTTTTGGTTTGTTTTGTTTTTTTTTTTTTAATTTTTTGAAAGTTGAAGAATGTGCTTTATGTGCAGCAGTGCACACCGTGGGATGATGTTTCCCCCTGGTCAGGTGTTCCCAGAAGTGACCATGTGGTGAGTGAAGGCTGTTGGAAGGCTGTGTGCTCCTCTCCCAGGTAGAGCAGCTGTGGAAGTTCCAGCTCAGAGCACCCATGGCTGCATGAGACCCAGTCTGCACCAATCCAAATAACAGACCCTGCGCCAGGCTGGCCTGCTGGGGCTGCTGCAGGAACACCTGGGATCCTCCGCTCTTGGCTGAGTGCTGGAGCTGTTTTCCCAGAGTTCGCTGAATCCTGCCTTTCTAAACCGATTGTTCTCCAGCTTGGTGTTGTGATTGAGCATGGTGAAAACAAAGGACTCTGCTGCCCAGACACTTGCTGTGTTTTGAAGCGTACGCATGACCTTTTTCCTTGGAAAAAGGAAGATGGAAGCTGATTGATCGCGCTTTAGAAGAATGCCCTGGTGTGGAAAGTTCAGACAGCCCTTCCTTCAGCTGTGCAGCACTCAGGAAGGCCTCGTTCCACAGGCCAGCAGCTGCCTTCTGCTTGTATGGAATGTCCTCACAAAATGAAGAGCTGCTGACTCTGAGCAGATCACTTCTAGTGCTGCTCTTGCTTCTCTTGGAGCTGATAACTGGCTCTTCCTTCCCCCAGGTTCCCTGACACAGGCAGGCCTCTGGAAGAACTTGTTACTGTTGTCTGCATGGCAAATAGCCACCTGCCTGTGAGGGTTTTCTTTCCAAATATTTGGCATGTCTGTCTCACTTCCAAGTCTTTAGTGGGCAAACTTAAACATGTTGGAGGAAGGGGAGAGAGGCTGTGCTGCTGCATGGATTGCATTCGGCTGTTTCCCTCCTTGCACAGGATCTCACCAAGGCTACCTTAACTTTGATCTCTGGACTTGAGACTATCCTCTAGCTGACTGAAATGGTTTGCATCTTGCACAGAATTAGAGCTAGAATAGAGATTTTTATCTTGGAAAATTTTTTATCTTGGATTTTTATCTTGGAAGCAAAAATGCCTTGTAAGTCCAGAAATTCAAGGGTGGTGTGTCCTTTTCCCTAGTACAAACATAAATACTACATGTGAAAGCTCTGCTATGTCATGCTGGTAATGCCCAGGAACTAATTAACAACCAGCCCCAGAACCTCTGCTCTGGCAACTTATAACAGCCTGGGGCAGGAGGAGAGCAGGGGTGTAATTGGGATGTCTACACAGGCTTCTTAACTTTATACATTTTTACAGCATTTATTTTATCAACCCTTCCATTGTACTGCTGTCTTTTGGATTTACACTTGTCAGTGTAATTTATTATTTCTTACACCAAGGTATGAGGTGGAAATCCTTATAGAAGAGTTAGTCTGTTGAAATTCAAATCTGTTAAGCTTGCTTGACCTGTATTTCAGAATCAAGTTTTGGTTGGTTCTAGACAACAGATGAATAACCACTGTTCTGCAATTACTTTTGTTGCAAGAATCACTTGTACTTGGAGCTTTTAAAAGATGCCTTACAGACTATGGGAAAAAAACTTCTGGGAAAGAGCTAACGCTTGGTGTTCCTTCAAAGTATTTGTCCATTTTACACAACTTTTAGAAAGATATTGTAAGTTGGACTTTATCTCCTTTACAATTACGTCCCCGTAATTTAGCTGAATCTAGTAATTCCAGACTGGAAGATGGAGTGTTTGTGCAGCCAGCTCATTTCCTAGTGGAGGCTGGGAGAGAGCCCTGGGGTACAGAACACCCACTGCTCAGGTCCCTGTCCGTCGGGATTAGCCAGAGGGGCCTCTGCTCTGCTGCACTGGAGCTGTTCTCAAGGGATTGTGGATAAACCCATGTGGATAGCTGGGTTTGCCATGTGCTTGTGATACTTGGACCTTTTCAGTCACTGAAGTGTCACAATTCAGTGGGAAGACAGTGCTTGTCACTGAGGATATGCTATTTTTTGGAATATAGTGCTTGCTAATGCATGGGCTGATCTCTCACATCGTGCATGGAGTGAGCAGCTCTGTGTTCTGTAGTACTGGGGACTTTGCCTTTCAAAGGCTCTTACTGGTGGACAGCCTTGTGTGCTCCAAAGTTCAGAATTCTTGCCAATGGACTTTTTCAATATGAACGTGAATCAGTTTGGCGTGTTAAATCTGTGAGACTTACAACTCCATAGATTTATGATCACTAATGGCAACCTTTCAGTTTTAGGTGTGTATCAGTTTTTCACTCAGTTTTCCTTGAAACGAAAGCTGGTGTTCAATATGATCAGTCTTGTCCAGGATACTGGCAGTGGGCCTGTGAAACTGTTGACTGAGGTGGTGCTAATCCCTGGCTTGACTGAGGTGTGTGCTAGGAGATGCCTCTCACCTGGCCAACATTGATCATTTCTTCTTCTAGATGAAAGAACACATCTGTCAAACACCCTGCAGTGGAGGATCTGTGTGGGTTTACATGGCAGATTCAAAGAGAATTGTGACTTTTGTGTGCAGAGTGACTTGGGCAGGGGACAATCAGCATGTCCCCCAAGTTATTGTTTATCTTGGCACAGCTACAATTGTGTTACTCATTTGGGTGGGTTACAGCAGCTGTGGCCTTGACTTGCTCCTGCACTGGACTGACAGGATCAGATCCCTCTTTATCCCAGGTGGACTTAAACCAAGGTGGGAAGTCTTGACACAGAACTAGAGGAGGGAGACAAAGTGACTTGAACTAAAGGTTTTCACGTGCCAGCTTGTACTTTAAATGAGGTGGAACTTGGACGTGTGATTTTGTGGGTATGCAGATGTTCCTGGCATTGCTGGAGTGCTATGGGTGGATGCTAAATGCAGTAATAGCTTTGTTTGTTAGTCGAGCTACTGAATGAAGATACAGGTGTATGTTTTATTAGAGTCCTCGCTGAAACGGGCCTACCACAGGAGGAAAGCAAGCAAATCACCTTGATTTGACCTTAACATTTTCCAGCTGCAGAGATGCCAGCAGAATGTGAATCAAAACAGTACTGCCTGTAAACACATCCCAGAGGAGCCAGCTACTTTCTGCTGGTTTAACTCTGATTGAAGGAGTCTGACTTCCCTTAAGGTAGATAGGATTTCATTTGTACAAATAAGAAAAAATAAGTCAGAAGTACCAGTATGATAGGAATCCTCTCTATGGATCCTAACAGTGCAATTACAGCAGTGGAGAAAATAGCCACCAGTAATTCTGTTCTCAAATGGTATATTCACTATACTTTTTT
Organism: Onychostruthus taczanowskii; assembly: GCF_017590055.1. Taxonomy (NCBI): domain Eukaryota; kingdom Metazoa; phylum Chordata; class Aves; order Passeriformes; family Passeridae; genus Onychostruthus; species Onychostruthus taczanowskii. Next base: position 17,742,348 of record NW_024496526.1, read on the forward strand.
ACTTTTCCAAAATGTACATTTCACTGGGAAATTTCCTAATTTGTAGCTACAGTGACAAATTTCTTTATGGTCATTTAAGACCTGTTTGAGTCTTCTCTCAAATGTTTCTTATCCTCATTTTTAACTCAAGTATTCATGGAAAACAGAATCTTCTTAGTTTGTATTTTGAAAGGTTTCTGGTGATGAAAAAGGAGGATTTGGTTTCTTTATCATCATGACAGCCTTTGAATTCAGGCAGACCAGCAGAACCAACTGCAAATGTGAGAATCAAGGCCTGTGCCAGGTGCTGAGTTAACTTCCATTTAGTTCTAAGGGGAGCAGCACTTCAGATTCTCTGCTGGAAGTGTGTTTTTGACTCACTCTACAACAGCACGTGCCATCACTGTGGCTATCTCACAGGAGCAGCTATGTTCTTCTCTCCAGTTACCTCTTGGTGATGACCTTGTTGTCTGTCACAGAAACTTTCTTTGGTCACTGTCTGTGACTTGGGTAAAGAGCATTGGCAAGATTAATGCCCCATGTCCTTCTTGCCTACCAACCCCCCCCAAATCTGGAAGATATGAAGGCCTGTTGTTTTGCCAGTGTTGTGTGCTCAATCACAAGGGAATTCCTAGTGGAGAGACTTCTCTCGGGATGGAGAAGTTGATTCTACTTCTTTGTCTTCCTATCCCCCAGCAGGCTGCATACATAGTGACTGCCATTTGACAACAGAGGCTGTGCTTACCTTTGGCTGAGGTACCTGCTGGGCTGTTACCTGGCTGTGTTTTCTCTGCAGACAGATGCTTCTGTCATTCTTAGTTGCTGTGCTGCTTTAGGTTGCTTGTCTCTAGCTTTCTCCTAACTCCATTATTATTTTACTTGGAAAACAGCAGCAGACAGGTAGATTTCTCCTCTCCCCTTAGGCTAGGAAGGGAACATCAGCCTTCTTTTGCATTTGTATCTCTTTTTAAAAGTAGGTATGCTTCCCAGATAAGGACTCCTCTATTAGCTTAGTTACATGCCTCAGTGTGTCATCCCTTCCACTGTTTTGGATAGCTATGGATTTATTTGGGAGCAGGAGATCAGCTCTGCTGGGTTCAGCTGGTTCATATCACCACATTGTTTTCTATTTCATAAGAGTGCTTCTCAAATCCACCACTTAAGTTACAGTTCTGCCTACTTGAATTATCTTTCCATTTAGAAATTGAATCAGTCCATAATGATGTGCTCCATGGCAATTTTGGCAACTGATTTTTGTCTATTCTGTCTTTTAGGCTTAATCTTTTTTATTTAACTGCATTTTTTGGTCACCATATCCATTAAATGAATAGCTGTGCCCTCCCACTGTGCTGATTATTCATGCCTCCACTGATGTCTAGAGCAGCTGGGTCTCACAGGACCAAGATTCTGGTGGTGTCTGTTTCTAACAGAGCTCGCACCCCAAAGTGTGAGTGGCCACGACTAGCAGCTGTCTCTGCTGTTGGAGATTGACTGAACAGCGTTACTATACTGTAACCTCTGTCCTTTGTCATGTGAAGGAACTCCAGTTACAAAACTGAACAGCCTTCAGAGAGGTAATTTACCTTCTATGACTACTCTTGGTGATGTGACTGTTCCTGTTCTTTGAATTTTGCTTTGGTCAGTGGTCTTACAATTCACTGATGGATTAAGATTGTAACTAATAAATTACAAATATGACAGCAGTCTTATTGGGAAGACAGTGAGTTGATAGCTTACTAAGGAAGCCCTTTTTTTCTGTTGAAAGTTGGTGGCTTTGAGCATGCTGTACTTTGTACCAGCATAGGTTTTTCAATCTTTTGCTAGCGGTTGTCAGTGAGGTTGGGTCATCAGTTCTTTAGAATTCATTGTGAAACCTGCAGTTCGTATTGCCATTCCAGTAAACAGTTTCATTTTCATGAAGGCTTACTTGAGGATAATGGAGTCTAAAGACTTGTCCCACCCTGCATGGTGTTTGTTGGTGTGGAACAAGTAACCAGCCTCGTGTCAGAGCTTGGTCCGCTGCCAGCTCTACCACCTTTTCCTTTCTTTAAATTCTTTCATTTCTTATTCCTGTGCAGGGCAGGGGTGGTGATGGTAGTGATCTTGGCTTTGAAAGAGTATCAGACTGGCTTCACCAAGATGAGGGCTGGCTTCCTGGCACTGCTTGTGGCCTCAGAGGCACAGGTGTGCCAGCAGTGCCACAGTGCTCCTGGTGCCGGGGTCACAGCAGCAGTGTGTGGCCAGGACAGTACTCCTGTCCCAGGGAGGAAGCCTGGGCTGTTCTGGGCTGGATTATCAACCTGGCATGGTTCTGCTCAGCCCTCGTGCTGTGTTTGGGTGGTGGCTGCCCTGCCTCAAGGGAGCTGTGCTTGGGTCCCCAAATGCCCAAGGACAGCAGCTCTCCAGGATGTCACCCCAAGACACATGGCCAGGGTACTCTGTCAGTTCAGTTGTATGTAAATGCTGTCTTTTAAGGTGACCATAAATGACAAGGGGCTTCTTGCTTATTCCTGGTCATATCCTTTCTGTAGCTCACCAAGAGGATGATGATGGGCAGCAGCAGCATCAGTATTAAGAACAGATAAAAATGGGACAAGGTAATGTGTGTGCATGTTATCCTGCTGTATGGGAATGTGCTGATCTGAAGTCTGCATTAATAACCTTGCTGAAGGCTACTTTTAAAACATACAAAACAAGATTCTGACAGTATTCATCAGAAGATGTGTGCTGAGTGTTATTTGGAATTAACCAGCAGCATTACTGTAGAGAAACAACTTATGAAATGTATTTGCTGTTTTAAAGAAGCAAATTATTTGAGAATCTTATTTGAAGTAATAATGTGCAGACTCTCTCTCTCTCTCTCTCTATATCTATATCTATCTATATATATAGGACATTTTTCATTGAGTTTTTATTGGGCTTTAGTTTGACAAAAGTGCAATGTTACACATTTCTTTTAAACACAGTATGTGTAAAGTAGGTTTTTGAGCCTACTTTTGCCCCTCCTTGCTGGGCATGTTCACATTTGCTCTGGTATTTGCAGCTTTACCTCTCAGGTCGCATGAGAACTGAAGTAATAGAGAATGTCCTATATTATATTAAGTTAAAGAATAAAAACCAATAGTTTGAGCCTCTGTAGGACTCCCGTGCTATTGCTGAAAAGCTCAATTTTAAATGTTTTGTGTTTGAAGCGGTCTCTCACAAATAGACAAGAAAATGCTATTGGGTGGATATGCATTCTGTTAGGATCTGTAATTTGTCCTGCTGTCTGAGAAGATAGCTAGCAGCTGCCTTGGAGCACCTTACTGAAATGGTTCATTTTAGGTGGCATAAATGCTTTGTGCATTTTGAAGCTGTGCAGTGCAGTAATTGGGGTGTTGGTGGATCCTCCCTTCCGCAGGGGCCGGGGTTCAGTGCTGCATCCTGCCAGAGGCCGTTCCTGCACGGCGCTCCGCGCGCGGAAAGGACGCTTCAGTGGCAGCTCCTGAAACTGTGCATATTCTTATGGAGCTGAAGTAAGACATTCTAAAAATGGAACGATATGCCTCTAACTACAATTACCCCGTAAGCCTTGCATAAAAGAGCAATAAAGAGCAATCTCGCAAGTGGTGGAAGTGCATTCTTTTCTGCTGGTGTCATCCAGGAGTGTATTTCCTGAGTTGTTGTATTGACATTCTCCTGGACTTGCAGAGAGCAAGCAGGAGCAGGCTTTCTCAGGTTTGAAAGTGGAAATCCCCTAAAACACTAATTAATTGTTGTATTTTTTTAAGACTTAAAATCGCGTAGTTTTCCAACTCCCTCCTTGTTACTGAGAGGCTTTGCTTTTAGCAAAGCTTTTAAACCTTTCATTCTGAGATGTGTGTTACAGCACAGTGAAAATAACTGTTTGAGTTTGTATCTTCACTGTTGGTAGATTTGCTTATTTAACTATATCAGTATTAATTGTCAAGCATATCTAAATCCTAAGTGTGGACATTTATTTTTTTTCTATTACATGCAGATGTGATCTAAAAAATCATGTTTGTTTGAATTTGGAAGGGCAAAAAAGAACCCCTGTATTCCATTTAGAGAATACAGCAACACTTAAATAATTAATGTCATTTATATTGTCTGATACTGGCAAGAAGGTAGCTGTAGCTCTTTTAAATATTATTCTTGATTATTGTTTTGTGTTTCCTGCAGTGACTTCAGTATTTTGGCTGTTACTGCTTTTCCCAAAATCTCTGCTTTACATCCAAACACAGGCAACTTCTGCATAAAATTTGCTTTGCTTTAGTTGCTTTCTTCTGACTTTTCAATTGATCCAGCTTGAAATTGGGTGCACAAAACTTCCGTGAAGCAGTCTGGGAAGATGATGCGTTTTCAATGCAGTGCAAAATGGAAAAGAAGCAGGAGGGATCAGTGAGGTACCATTTTTTTCTTTTCCCCCTCTTTTCTTTGCCAGGGGAAGGTACTTTGATTACAGGCTCCCCAGCTCTGTGCTTTCCTCAGAGCTGTTGTTTTGCTGTATCTGCTTTGATGCAGGACTTGGCTCTCTGTGTCACCTGCATCACCTGGAGTGTGGGTGAGAGGGCTCTGTGTGGGACATGATAGGAAATTTGGTATTGCTGGGGTCCATGGGCAGACTTCAGCGTTTGGTGTGTTGGGGTCAGCAGGTTTTGAGCTTGCTGTTTGTTTTAAGCTGGATTCTCCTGTAGCTCCTGACCTCTGCGTGGTGGCCCACCCCTCCCTGCTTTGTGTGCCCCCTGCCCCAGCCATGCCCTATGGAATGCCTACGAGTGCCAGCTTCTGCTGCTGTCCCAGGGAGCCCGGGCACAGCTGTGACAGAGCCCACTCCCAAGCTGCCTTTCCATGCAAGTGAACTGCTGCTTTGCTTTCAGCTTCCTAAGGAGGTGCCCTGGTCACCTCTCTTTTCCCCAGTGCTCTCACCTGGCCTTTCTTGGTTGCATCTCACAAAGCCACATGGCAGTGTCAAGATTTTACACCAAATGTGTTCTCTAGTGCTCTTGTCGTTGAACAAAATTTGGTACATTTGATAAAACAAGCCCATGCTCTTTCCTAACACTTGAAATTCTAGTGCCTGTTCCTGGTTTTGGTGTGCTTAATTGCCCTGCTCAGGAATTAGCATGTGACTAGAATATAGGGCAGGGAATTAAAAGGTAGAAATAAGGTTGGTGTTGTTGTGACGACTATTTGAGATTCCTTTGATGTTAACATTTAAAATACGTTTGAGTCATACTTTCAGTCTTTCAGGAACTGAGGCAGGAAAGCTATCTAAATTGCATCTCCAACTGGTAAACTTCCATGCAAAATGTTGTCATCTCATGACAAAATTGCATGCCTTTAGCAGATTTTACAGGAAGAAATCTTTTTCACTGTGAGAAGAAAATCGCATCTTAGGATCTTGTCGTGCTGCATAAGGATGCAGCTCTGCCACACAGCAGGAAGCCTGTGAATGCTGTTCTTAAAGTTTCTCCTTGTTTTAACTGAGCATCAGCAAAGAACCATATGCCTTCATTCAGTATTTGTTTTGCTTCTTGACCATTTCCATACTTAATCTTCATTCCTTCAATATATCGTTTTCTGTCTCTCTGAAATTTTTTGTTGCTGTATGCTGGATTGCCTACATTTTGCACTGTGGATGTCTGTTTTGGAGTGTGGTTACAATTACTGACATTTTTTAATGTACCATTGACCTGGCTTTTCCCCCCTCTGGCACTTCTGCAAAAGGTTTCCCTGCCTAGCCAGGCACTTTAACCTGAGCCTGCCTAACTTTGTAGCCGTGTTTCTGTCACTTACCCCTGCTACAGGAAGGCATATGTGTCACTTGGATGGGAGCAGTTTGTGTGTTTTTGTGTTTATCAACACCGGCTCATTCACCGTTCTTTGTGGTTTTCCTCAAATTAGTCAGTTGTCCTTGATCTCCTCTAATTGTGGTATCATTTGTAAATTTTGGTCTCTTCATCTCTTCAAAAAGCATTAGTAAAAATACTAAATTATCTATAGAGTAGAGTTTTGTGTAATCCTACTATAGTACTTTCAGTTTTGAGGGGTGAAGAAAATCAAATACACCTCGGAAAATATCACCTTTGGGATATTGGAGAACTGATGGAAGTATTGGTAACTGTGCCCTGAAAACCCAGATGCTTGTTGTCTAATTCTTATATTCATGGGGTTTTTTAGCTTCTAGCTTGGAGAATGGAAGAGGCAAGAGCTACATTTGCTTAAATGTAAAAGTTTGCAGGTAGAGTGTTCTTGGCAACAACAGAGTTTTGCTGTGCTGTTCTACTTCAGAGCAAAAGGAAGAGTAAACTGCAGTTTAGTAATTGATGGAACTTCATTTTAGTAAAATCTTTTGCTCATCAAGCCATGTTTATTGGAAAACAGTGGTATACCTCAATTTATGTTTATGGTATGCAAGAATTTGACATTTCTGTGGTGGTCATTTGGGCAGGAACATCCACCGGTGGCACTGAAGAACTCCTAAATGTATCCTGAGGAAAAGCAGGGTTTCAGCATCATCAGTTTTTCCGTTCTGCAGGGCACAGTCGGGTTGCCGTCGCTGCGGAGCGCGGCTCGTTCCCGAGGCGCGGCTGGCCCTGCAGATGTGCAGGCTGTGGTGCCAGTGAGCACGCAGCTGTGCCAGGGGAAGCGCTGCTCGCAGCTGCTTGGCTTCCAAAGGCAGGATGTGGCTGGTGGTGTCCAGCTCCAGACCATCTCAGGGGTACGTGTGACATCACATCGCTCAAAAACTGCCATTGTCCAAACAGGGAGCTGTGGGAGTCTAACTCTCCAGCTGTCTTTTGTCATGGGGATTGTAGCTGATAATTGTTACCGCTGAGAACTTTTTTTTGTATAATGATTTTTTTTCAAATGTAGTATATGGCAAAATTGAGAAGAATACTTTTATAAAGGCATATAACATATGTTTGGGTTGCTAATACTTCCAGCTGAGGCATGTCTCCCTGCAGGGAGTGAGCATTCTCTCTAGCAATAACGTAGTCACACTTCAGCAATAATTTTGCTAGGAGAAAATACAAGTAGAAATTGATCAGCAGCTGCAGCCATTGTTGTGGTTGGTAGTGGTCATATCTGTACTTACAGCCATTCTCATTTTATTGCCATTTGCTTGTTTGTAGTTTTCAGGTGGGAGATGGAGCAGGTATGGGTTTGGAGTTGGGGCACGGGGCAGCAGTGCTGTCAGCACAGCACGCCTGTGCTGCAGGTTCTCAGCTGTCAGTCTGCAAGTTTTGTTCTGTGAAATTCATTCTGAAGGACTTCATACCTACATTAATTGCGTCTATTCCAACACCAAAGTGAGAATTTATCCTTCTGTGCATGGTTGAATGAGTGATTGATGAATGCCCTAGCCACCTGACAGTCTGTTTGTTTGGAAAACCTAAAATCCTTCTGTGATGCTGCGTGTCCCTCCTCCCCCTCAGTCTGCAATAGAAGAGAGACTGAACTTCGTCCCTGGAGATCTGCTGTCTGCTTGCTATTCTGCAGAGCTGGCTTTGAGCACTGTGCTCTGATGAGGCTGTGCTCAATGGCAGTGGATTTGGATACTTCAGCAGAAAAGAGCAACACAGATGTGGGATGGCCCAAAAGGAAGGCTCAGATTTGGGGTCTCTTTTTTCTTATAAGTCATGGAGCCTTGTTGACTTAAACTACTGAAAAATCTATGGCCATTTAGCTTCTCATACTTCATACATTTGCCAAGTGTAAATGCTCTCCAGACATCCTTCAGATGACAAAGAGGCTTCTTTTCAGGTGAGCTACAGACAGTGCCTCAGGCTTTGAAGGACATGGCTATAAATATGTCTTTATTCAAAATGGTTGTCTTGCTGTACATGTCTGATACCTTCTGGTGAATGGTTAGCTTGAAAGCTATAAAAGATATTAGTCTCGTGGGCATGTTACAACTAGATATTTGTGGATGTAGAATCTGCTTGCTCACTGGAGTGGAGTTAAAGCATGTAGCCATCAGCCAAAAAAAAAAGCAAAAAACTGTATTTTCCTAGAAACTGTAACAAAAATATTTTTATCAAAAAGCTAGGGTAAAAGCTAGATGTACGTTTTAAGATTTTAATCAGGACATAGTACCAAATGGTTTTTGAACTTGCATATATTTAAGTAAAAAACCAAAAAAACCACACACCACCCCCCCCCAAAAAAAAAAAAAGAGGAAAAAATATGTCTTGTAAAGAAAAAGAGATTAGGAAGAGACTAAATTTAGTGGTAAATCAGTTAAACACATCTCCCACATTTCTCAGGCAACAGGTCAAGTGTGTGTAGGTTTCTTTTTTGACTATGGGACTCAGTCTGCACAACTGTGCAGGTGGTTTTTATGCTGCCATTACTGAAGTTACTTTCTTCCATATTTTCATCAGGTAACGTGTTTATTTTCTTGGTTTCATCCTTAAGTCCACATGAACTTGTGCACCACTAATGTCCATAAAGGAAACATGTCTTGAACACAGTGGCTAGCCTGCAGTTGATGTTTGGAGTATCTTCCCCTGCTGCATCTGGAAATTTCAAACCCTGTCTTTTATGTAAACACTGGAGCCATCTTTCACAGAATCCATTTTTAGTGGCTTGCATCATCTTTGCAAGCGGGTAAGTTGTCATCTGCTGCCTCTCCCTCCAAAGACATTCTGCAGGCTGGCAGACAGAATGCAGAGCGTGGTTCAGTCAGTTGGTTGCAGGAAGCTTGAGCGTGTGAATCCTGCCTGCTTCTTAGCTGAGCAGCACTCTGGCCTGGCAGCAGGGTGGAACCAATGGGAACTGCTCCTACCTGGAAGTCTTCTGACAGCTCTGTGAAGGAACCTGGAAACAGATAAATTTTAATCATATCATCCTGTAAAAACTAGAAATGTAGTATGTCTTGTTCAGCTTTTGACTTTTCATGCACACTGTAAAGGATGAGCAGAGTCTTCGACCAAGAGCTGAGATTTGCCTTGTTGCTCTTAGTGTTGATAGACAAGAATAACTTTGTCATGTAGCAAATAATGTTAGTGTCCCAGCAAGTTGATTTTAGCTTATAGGAGCTTTTCCCCTCTGTACTAATTTGTCTAATATCATTGGTAATTTACTATTGTTGCCTGAGTTACCCTTGTAGCTAGATAAATATGAGGATTTTCAGTGATGAGGGGTTGCCCATTGTTTTTCTCATGTTGCCCTCATGAAATAAATACATGATTATTATTATTATTGATCCATTATTATTATCATGTCCTAGCAGGACATGCCAGCCTCGAGCTAGGTTATCACTGCTTTTGGCCTTTACTTCTAAACAGAGAATTTGAAAATTCATAATAGGTGTTAAGAATTTTCTTGGACTTACGCTACAAGATGAACTATTTAAAGTGTTAAGTATTTTCCTGAAAATTTGTCTAAGTGACTGAAAGACATTATTTTTTACCAGAAACTGAAGTGCACAGCAAATTCTCACTGTCCTCCATGTTTCCAAGCTTCTCACATTATACTCTTGAGCTCCATTAGAGCCATTTACACCATGCACACGTCTTTGTTCTGCAACATCCACCAGAAGATCATTCTAGAGCATTTAAGTCTTCCAGTTCTTGTGTATTCTTTGCAATAGCAGAGAATTTAGTGTGTAAACTTTGATGTTCAGTGTTGTTAAGAGGTAGTCAGGTGTGCTGCAATGCACTGAAGAGAGCTATAAACAGTAAAATACATTTTCTGAGTTTTCATTGTGGCTATAGAGATCCTAGATCTTCAGCGTGCAGGAGCAGTTTGAGAGTTAAAAGAACTGGAATGCAAGAAAGCATTGAGGTGCATTTCTGATGGTGCTGGCCGATCCCTCCATGGCCAGGGCTTGCAGAGAGCAGCCCAGGGCAGGACCTAGGAAACCACAGCATGGGGCTGTGGGGAATGAGGGTTTGGACTGCCAGGGCAGTCTCCTGTTCTGGGTGATGGCTGACTGCTCAGCCGGGACAGGCAAAATAACTGTGAACCTAAATTTTTATGGTATGAAATCTGGCTGCTAGTTTTACAATAATGAGTTGTCTATCCCCAAATGAGTGGGAGCACAAGTCCAGAGAGTATTTTGAGTGGATAAATCCTAGTTTTATGTAGGGAAGAAAGTGGGTTTTGTATTAGCTCCTCTCAACTTCTTACTCATAGCAGATTTCAAGGCTCTCACAAAACCTACTCTTGCTATTTCCTGTTCCTATAAAGTGAAGATGAGAATCTGCCTTGACTTTGTGAGTTCCTGTCCTTGAGCAGCATTCCTAGACAGAGCTGTGGGGACTGGGCCCTGGAGAGCTGCTCCTGCTCCCTGACTCTCCTGTGCTGTCACCCGAGCCCACGGGCCTGGCAGGAGGGCGGGGAGGGGATGAGCAGACTTGTTTATTAACTCAAGTTTGTACCTAAGTGTTTGTAGGATCAGAGCCAACAGTTATTTAATGTTGGAATCAAGATTAGAAAATCAGTAACCTTGCCAAGAAATGTGTTAATTGAAGGAACATCAGTTGAAACAACTGCCTATGTGAAAGGATGTAGGTCTGTGATTACATCTCTTAACACTGAGATAGATGTACATTTAGCACTGACACCTTCACTAATAATTAATTTGATTGGTTTTATCTGGATGTTTTTATTATATACTCAATACTGGGTGTATTTTCTGCTCCAATGAATTAGCACACCTTCCAGCCAGCTCAGAGGAATGTTTTCTGGACTGGTTTGTTACAGAAATCTACTACAAATGGATTGAGAAGTTATTCACAGTGTTGGGGTGAGAAGAGAGAGAGAAAACTATGGAAAAGCCAAACTGAGATTGTTTCACTGCTGTATTTTGTACTTCTCTCCCGGAAATCCCAAACAGGATCCCTGCCCAAGCAGGCACTGCCCTGTTACGGGCAGGTGGAGACACAGTGGGGCACATGGACCAGCAAGCAGCTCCCTTCTGAGAGAAGCCCATGTGTAACTTGTGAGTTTTTGAGACTTGTCCTTTAGATTGCTTAGCAGGTGTTTCTAAATGAAGGAAAGGCTTGATTGGGTAATTTTATTACTTGATATGCTTGCAAATTTATCAGATCATTTAGAAACCTGAAACACTGAGTTACAGTCATAAAAGAACTATGGTAAGTGATATAAAAAATCAGATATGACACAGGGAATAGTGGCATGTATTCTGTGCTTTGGGTTCTTACTACTTGATTAAAGAGTTGGTTTTTAGCAGTAAAACTTTGAAGAAACCATTTCTATTTTCTAAAACCCTAAAGTTGTGCATTTGACTTTTCCAAATCCTATTATACAACTATTAGAGGTAGTTTTTTATTCTGCTTGCTTAATTGCTGTTTAATGGGTTCTGTAGAAATGGTCCTTGAAGCTTTAGTTGTGTGCCCACCTGACATGCAGCTTGTGATAGGCTCAGTGTGGCAGCCTTTGTATTTGCAAGCTGGAACCAATAAAAATAGTGTTTCACAAATAGCCAGACATGTCTGGGTATTCATCTGTGGCACTGGAACTGAAGGAGCATTTAATGACGCTTTATTTGTCCAGAGTGAGTTCTGTTCCAGTTGCAGTTGACGGAGGTCTCCCATAGCCCGCACCCCGCGGGCTTGGAGCATGGCTGAGCACGGGGAATCCCTGTGGGAGCCGTGGGTGAGCGCGCGGGGCCGTGCCCTGCCCTGCTGCACCCCGCGGGCCTGGAGCGTGGCTGAGCATGGGGAATCCCTGTGGGAGCCGTGGGTGAGCGCGCGGGGCCGTGCCCTGCCCTGCCCTGACCGTGCTGGGGCAGAGGGAATGCTCACCGTGCGCCGCGGGGCTTTGCGGGGCCGTGCCCTGCCCTGCCCGTGCTGGGGCAGAGGGAATGCTCACCGTGCGCCGCGGGGCTTGGCCACGGGGCGGACAGCGTGGCGTGGTGGTCCTCAGCGCCATGTCTGTGGTGAGGGGAGACCGTGTCTGTGGGCAGGGAAGGTGAGAGGAGACCCGCGTCTGTGGGGAGAGAAGGTGAGGGGCGCACCATGTCTGTGGGGAGGGGAGCCGAGGGGAGCGCCATGTCTGTGGGGAGAGAAGGCGAGGAGAGCACCATGTCTGTGGGGAGGGGAGCCGAGGGGAGCGCCATGTCTGTGGGGAGAGAAGGCGAGGAGAGCACCATGTCTGTGGGGAGGGGAGCCGAGGGGAGCGCCATGTCTGTGGGGAGAGAAGGCGAGGAGAGCACCATGTCTGTGGGGAGGGGAGCCGAGGGGAGCGCCATGTCTGTGGGGAGAGAAGGCGAGGAGAGCACCATGTCTGTGGGGAGGGGAGCCGAGGGGAGCGCCATGTCTGTGGGGAGAGAAGGCGAGGAGAGCACCATGTCTGTGGGGAGGGGAGCCGAGGGGAGCGCCATGTCTGTGGGGAGAGAAGGCGAGGAGAGCACCATGTCTGTGGGGAGGGGAGCCGAGGGGAGCGCCATGTCTGTGGGGAGAGAAGGCGAGGAGAGCACCATGTCTGTGGGGAGGGGAGCCGAGGGGAGCGCCATGTCTGTGGGGAGAGAAGGCGAGGAGAGCACCATGTCTGTGGGGAGGGGAGCCGAGGGGAGCGCCATGTCTGTGGGGAGAGAAGGCGAGGAGAGCACCATGTCTGTGGGGAGGGGAGCCGAGGGGAGCGCCATGTCTGTGGGGAGAGAAGGCGAGGAGAGCACCATGTCTGTGGGGAGGGGAGCCGAGGGGAGCGCCATGTCTGTGGGGAGAGAAGGCGAGGAGAGCACCATGTCTGTGGGGAGGGGAGCCGAGGGGAGCGCCATGTCTGTGGGGAGAGAAGGGGAGGGGAGACCTGCGTCTGTGGGGAGGGGAAGGCGAGGGGAACGCCACATCTGTGGGGAGGGAAGGTGAGAGGAGACCTGCGTCTGTGGGGAGAGAAGGTGAGGGGAGACCTGCGTCTATGGGGAGGGAAGGTGAGGGGAGCACTATGTCTGTGGGGAGGGAAGGCGAGGAGAGCGCCATGTCTGTGGGGAGGGAAGGCGAGGGGAGCGCCATGTCTGTGGGGAGGGAAAGTGAGGGGAGACCCGCATTTGTGGGGAGGGAAGGCAAGGGGAGCGCCATGTCTGTGGGGAGGGAAGGCGAGGGGAGTGCCATGTCTGTGGGGAGGGAAGGCAAGGAGAGCGCCATGTCTGTGGGGAGGGGAGAAAGCAGTAGAGTGGCTCTTGGTGTGCCTGGGATAGCATGTTCAGGTGTCCTTGTGCAGTGTCAGAAACCTTTGTGCAGTTTCCATTGCCTTGTTCCAGAAGATAAGTGGTGTACATGTATGGTAAGAATGGGCTTGTTCATACAGGCTCATTTCAGGGTATGTACAGGGCAGCCTCCCTGTGCTTCACCTGCAAGTGCTGAGGGGAAGAGTCCTGCCTTGCTGAGTTGGGCTCCTTCTCTGATGTGTTTGGGAAGCAGCTTTTCTTTCTGCATTTGTAGTGGTGGAAGCTGGTGGGTGACTAGGCTTCTGCACCACAGGCTGCCCCCATGACTGCTCCACTGCCTCTCATCACTCATCTCACCTGAGTTTCCCCAAAAACTCTTTGTTTCCCTCAGTGGCTGACATGAAACTGCACATGAACCGTGTCTCAAGCTCTTTTAGCAAACCGGAACAGGGTGGTTAATAAAGACTCAGTGCTAGTGCCAGAAGAGCTCATGGGCCTGAAGAGGAGGCATTCCTCTTACAGCCCATATGCTGCTGTACACAGAGTAGAACAAAAGCACTTTTTCTTACCCCCTCACCTTTTTTGTTATCACCTCACCTCTCCATTAGCAGCAGAGCACTCCTCTGACAGCACAGGGCTTTGCCTTTGTCTGGGCTCTGCATACAGGGTGAGGGAGAAACCTCGCAAGAGGCCAGCGATCCCAGGAGAGATCCCTCCAGGGTCAGGTCAAGTCCCCTTTCAACCCTGTGAGAAACATGCAACTCTGCAGCACAGGTGTGCGCTGACCCTGTGCTCATTCAGGTGCTCATGGCTGATGCAGCTCCACACTGAGGGGTCTCATGGGTCCATTCCTGGCCTTGGAGCCTGTTTGCAGCCTAAGCATCTCCTCACCCTTTGAGTAATGAATGGAATGGGGAACGACTCTGTTCCTATTTGTCTGCCCTAGGAATATTAGGTGAGTTTGCTCTGAAAATCTAAAATGGAATACGGATTACTTCTAACGTTAGACCTCACAAGCTTTATTTTCTGAAGGAAATTAAAGCATGGTATCTGTGTAGAAGCTTTGTGAATGCCACTTACTTGCTGTTTTCAAAGCATTAAACACACTTCGTAATTATCTCTGTGATATTGGTTAATAGTGACTTTGATAATTGAACAAATTAATTGCTCTTTTCCATGGATTGGAGTTGCTAGTGTGCTGCCTCTGCAATAACACAGCTTGGGATTATTGGACGCTAATCCTGTCAGTACTTTCCACACTATCCATAGCCCAGGGCAATTGCTTTAACTTTAGCATTTTAATTTCCTCTTTTGCAAAAAGAGCATTAGAAGCATTGCTCCCATTAAGCTTTTATTACCATAATTAGTCTCTTCCATAGTTTGTTCCTGACAGCAGAGCATTCTGCTGTTATGTGTCATTCTTCTGTGACGAAAACTGCATGTGGTGAACTCGTACTGATCCTGGGTGTGCTTAATAGTTAACACTAGTATTTTTCATGCATCTTGAATTGTGCTAGTTTTATTGACCACCTCAAAATAGTATTTTTACACATTACCTCAAAGCATCACACAGGTTGCTTGCTCCTGCCCAACCCTTGAGTTGTGTAGGTGATTCTGGTCTCCATTTGTGAAGGTGAAACACAGTCACACAACATAGGCTGAGTAATGAAATAAAGTTCTCTGCTAATTTAGTTAAGCTTGAAAAGCTTCTAGAAAAAAATGAGTATAATTCATAATCCTGAAAACTTGGATATTAAACATCACTGGCTGAAAATGTAAACTATATTAAAATCTTGTTATTGCAGGCAAAATGCCAGCCCCTGAGCAGAGCCCAATGGTGGAGGAGGGGCTGCTGCAGACAGCACAGGAGACTTCCACAGGCCCAGGCATGGAACCAGAGACTACTGCCACGACCATTTTAGCTTCTGTAAAGGAACAGGTATCTATCTGCCTCATTTTCAGCTATTCCTCAGTTCAGAGGGTGTGTGGAGATAACTGCTGTCTCTTACTGCATTGCTGCAACAACATCACTGTTTGTTTCTGTGGCATGTCACCTAGTGTCACCATAGTCTATTGCGGGTATCAGTTTTAGGATCTCAGTATAAGGGGTTCAGTTACCTGCATTAAACAGAAGCATCATTCTGGTGTTCTGTGTCCCTTGGAATGTCTGTACTGCTGTTATAAGTGAGACTGGAAATGCAGGTTTAGTGGCAAAGAAAAACTAGTGTAGAATTGATGCAACATTAGAATCCGAGTGTTCAGTGCTGCAGCGTCCTGCACGTACAGATTGGGTATGATTAATTGTACTTTATTAAAAAATGGTCTTTAAACTCTGAGTTTGTTTTCAGTTATCAATACCAAGGTACTAATACATTTTAAATGTGAAACACATTTATGGGTGTGTATCTAAAGTGATAATTTCTACAGGAAAAATACAATTGCATTTGCAATCAAATTCGGCCTTAATTTGTAAAGATCATTCAAGTGGAAAAAATAGCAGTTCTATAAGGGAAACACCCCAGTTAGAGTTTTTGTTGGTTTTTTTTCTTTTTTAAATTTTAGGAACACAAAGGGAGAAGGGATACTTTGGCTTTCATTGTATCATACTGAAAAATAATGATCATCTTTGTTGCATTTATACACAAACTGTAACATCTGAACCTCAGAATAAATCTGCTTTGCTGTCTCTGTTTTGGAACTTCCTTGAAGATGAATCACAACTTGATTCAAGATGGTGGCTCTGAATGCAAACGATGTAATAGTTCTTATGTTGTCCCGTATTAATATTTTTTTCAAAAGGTGAGAATTAGGAATATCTTCTCCAGGCAGGGATCCTGTGCCCTGGAGCCGCAGGGGCAGTGTCAGAGCTGGGCTCTCCAGGCAGGGATGCACCTCCCAGGACAGCTGTGTGCTGAGCAGGCAGGGCAGTGCTGCTGGGAGCAGCTCCAGACATGAGTGTGCACTAAAGGCTTTTGTTAGTGTTCCTTTGCCCAAGCAATGTTTGCATCTTTTTATTTGTCCTGGAGAAAAAATTATCATGGAATATTTCTTTCTTTTGAAAAGGAGGTTAAAACCTCTTCCTCTTTCCATTTATAAAAAGACTATTAAATATGTTGCTATTGCATAACTAAATTCTGATGAAAGGTAAAAAAATTAAATAGTAATTTATCATCAGCGTTGCACGAACTTCAGAATTGGAGCCTTACTCTGAAATGTACAGACACATAAAATGAGTGTGAGGGGAGGAAGATGTAAATTGTCCTTCAGTCTTGGAAGTGATAATATGGAAGAATTAAGAGCTGAACTGCTGCTTTCTGGTATTTTTTCTGTTGATAATAATTAAGGACACTGACATGTTCAACACCCTTCCTGTGTGGCAGAAAGCCCAGAACAGAATATTTTCCAGTGAAGTTCTTCACTGTATTAAGCTTGAACAGAAACTGCTACGCTGTTTGCTGTTTCCTTTGGTACAGGAATTGCTGCGAGGTGCAGCAGGTCAGTGTTTGTAAAATAGAGCTGCCACACCCTGACCCAAGCACTTCAGAAACACTGCAGTGGAAACACAATCAAGACAAGCCTTCATTATTAATTGCATTGGGCAAGATTTTAACTTACTAAAAACTTTTAAAATTACTTCAGTAGTTCTAAGATAGATAAATGTATTCAATTACTTCAAGCTTTCTGTCATAGCCATGAGACAATAGTTATGATTATATAAAAAGTTGCACTAATTAGCCTTTGAACCCTACAAGTTGCTTCTAAATAAAGTTCCCATTTGTTTCCATTTGTTTCCTAGTACCTCAAATCAATTTAAAGCAACTGTTTTACCAAATTGGAGTGTGTAGTCTGTAAACTCTGATCAGTCTCAGTCTCTTGTTGAGTTAGGCGTCAGGCAGCTGGGTCAATCTCCCTGGTCATGTTTTGGGAAAGGAACATTTGGATTCACTCACAGTGTTATAAAATAACACAAGCAGAAGAGGTGTAACCTATGAAGAAATTTAGATCACTGTAGCTTTGTGCTTTTCTGACAAAGCTGAAGATCTGTTTTAAAGTGGATGTGAACCCAGGTGGGCAAGAAAGCCAAAGGCACCTGGCCCTTGTCAAAACTTGTGTGGCCATCAGGACTAGGGCAGTGCCCTCCCCTGTGCTGGCACTGCTGAGACATCTCCAGTTCTGGGGGCAGTTTTGGGTGCCTCAATATAAGAAAGACATTGGGGGGCTGGAGTGTGTCCAGGGGAGGAAACGGGCCTGGAGAATTCCTGAGGGAGCTGGGAAGGGGCTCAGTTTGGAGAAGAGGAGGCTCAGAGGGCCCTTGTGGCTCTGCACAGCTCCTGCCAGGAGGGCACAGCCGGGGGGTCGGGCTCTGCTCCAGGGAACAGGGACAGGAGCAGAGGGAACGGCCTCAGGCTGGCCCAGGGCAGCTCAGGGTGGGCACAGCAGGAATTTCCCCATGGAAAGGGGGCTCAGGGATTGGAACTGCCCAGGGAGGTTTGGAGTGCCCATCCCTGGAGGTGTCCCAGGAATTCCTGGAGGTGGCACTCGGGGCTCTGGGCTGGGGATGGGCACAGCTGGGACCCCATGGGCTGGGAGGGCTTTTCCAGCCTCAGGATTCTGTGATTCTCATAGAAGAATTCCTTTTTGAATGCAGGAGAATCCCAAGGCTAATTGTAATGAAGCTGTAACATATTTTCATATTTTTGTCTTTAAGTGAATTTTAAGGATGGATTTCGAGTATTTTGGGTTTGTTGTAGTTCTTTGTTTTGTTTTGTTTTGTTTTTGGATTTTTTTGCTTTGTTTTGGTTTGTTTGTTTGGGGAGGGGATTGTTTTCTGTGGGTTTGTTTTAGGGGAGGGTTGGGATTTTTTTTTTCCCTAAAACATGAATTTCACTTCTAAAATGTTACAAGGCTTCCATACTATCATGGGTAGAAGTATCTTAGGAATTGCTGAAACAAGTTTTAGATAAAAGTAAAACATGTCTATACTTCTGAATCCTGGGGAGTTCTGAATCCTGCATAGACATTTAGTTGAGTTCTGTAGGGAATCTCTTATCCAAGTTAAAAGTAAATTGAGTATTTTCATACTAAAATAACAATTTATCAGAAATTGTAGGGACAGCATGGTATTTTGGGGGGTTTGTAATGTAGGGCAGCTAATTGCCAACTGCTTCTTGTAGGTTTATGGAATCATTGCTATTTTCTGTGTTCAAGCTGTATACTGCTGGATTTGGAATGAACTGCTGCTGAATTGACAAGATTAAATGGGATCATTTGGAATTGTGAATTTCATGCTTAGCACATTAGTTTTCAGTGGTTGGGCTGAGAAAAGGTCTCGCAGGAAAAGCCACTCATCAATGCAGTTTTCAAAAGTAATGGGAATATGCTGATTTTAATGTGTTTTCTAAGACAGAAGCACTTGCAGCAGTGGCTGTTTTTTTAGTTTGTTCTTTGGTCTATCTGTTTGTGACACTTAGAGATGGGCAACTTGTCACCGTTTCTTTAGTAAATAGGTGACAGAGTAAGAATGATTGGATATGCTTTCAGATGGAAAGTATTTGAGTTTCTCTACATGTTTTTCTAGAACATTCTGTTGTTTGTTCAGGACTTCAGCAAAATTTTTTCCTTTTGTGTAAGTGTATTGAACTGTATTGTATAAATAGAGAATGTGCACCTCACTTTTTTTCTTCATTATTAAGTACAAATTTTTACATTATTTTTGAGATGCTTTTTATAGGGTGTGGGAGCAGGGAGCAAACCTCTATGTTTTTCAGATGGAAACAGAAGGAAGAATGCATTCTGCCGATTTTTTATTGCATGTTAAAGCATCTTTTTGACTGAGAACTATTGATATGAAGTCTTGGAGATTGCTTTACAGTTCAGATGGGTAGTGCTGTACGTTCAGTAGTCTGTGTAGGCATGTCACTTCATGGAGATACCTGAAAAGAGACTTATCAAATGCACTTTCAGTAATTGGGCACAAACTTTGAAATTCTGATTTGCATGCATCTAGTGATCAGTTAGGTGATAAATGTGTGGCAGTTCTGAATTGAAGGCAGTACTTTTCATTGAATGGACTCCCAAGTGTGGCGTGAGTGAAACAAAAGTCTTGGTCAACGTTTTGTGAATGGCTGGAAGAACTGGGGTTTTCTTCCAGCTCTCTTAGTGTTGTGTTCAATTGCATAGGTCACTCTTGCCTACTTAATCCTAGAACTTTGGTTTTTAGACTTTCTGCTGTTTACCAGCATTGTAGGTTCAGTGAGTCAAGTCTGAGATGTCAACTTCCTAAAGGTCTTGCTGTAGAATAAATGTAATGCCACTGCTGTCTCAGGTGAAATAGCTAGCTCATTTCCTTAATCAAAATTCTCTGTCCTCCTTTATCCATATGATGACCCAAAGTTAATTTGCCTTTCTCCTTTGTACTGTTAGGCTTGAGAGGAGAAACTCCCCTTGAAAAAGAGGCTATCTGGAACCTTGGGGGCCTCTGACAAATGCTGGAGTATTGACACCTTGTGTAGCACACTTGGTTTAGATTATCAGCTTGTCTGCTCAGCAGCGACTGAACCCTGGTGCCCAGCTGGCAGCGCAGTACCCTTGGCTCCAGCACTGACTCGAGCTGCCCGAGTGTTGTCACAAAGCTTCCAGAGAGGATGTGTCACAGGCAGTCCGGGAATGCCTCCAGTGCCATTCTTCCCTCCTGCCACTGGCAACAGTAAGCTTTTTGTAAAATGCTCAAATTTTGATCTCTCGTCAGCTAGAGCAGCACTAAACTGTTGTACCAGACTAGTGAACAATGCATGCATAAAAGTATTAAGGGCTTTAATGGTCTGCTGCTGTTGAATACAGAGTAAGTGTGATCAGCCAGTAATTGTAGCTGTGTCATCTCACATCCTGGAATCTGTGATTCTCTCTACACTGTCCAATTTTTTATCTTTTGTCTTCTGTTTTGGAAGATACTGAGATTCTGAAAGCATGCAAATGCAGTTGTATGCGTGAGTAAACTTAATTTTTACAGAAAATATTGAGGTTGCTCTAATATGGTTAGTTAGAAGTATAGGCTTTTTCTGCAATGGATTCTGGTAGAGAATTTAAATATTGGGTCACTATGGTATGACATCCATTTTGGAAAATACAGTATTCAGTGTGGGTTTAAGTAGTCAGTTTCTTGATCTAGCTCTGAATTATGGCAGTTAGGAACAGAGAACTTTGCACAGATGAGTGAAAGAGGTTAATTTAAAGGAAGGTGTAAATCAACTTCTGTTTTGTTTGTCCTCTTCTTTTGTTGCACATTTATATCATGAAAATATCCAAAATATAATAGCCTTTTCTGTATCCCTGTGTGAACTTTCACTGGTGATGGAAGTTGTGTGGCTCTGCACTGCGTTTAAAGTTGAATAAGAAATAGTAAACACAAGGTAAAAATATTCCTCTCAAATGCAGGCTACACTTTCTTAGATGAGTAACGAGCTATTGAAAGAGGCTCAGCTCAATTGTTCAACATACAACACTTTTGTGATTAGAAAACATTTTGTAGTTCAGCTTACAATTACCTTCATAATGTTTCATAGACAGTGACATTTGGCATTTGAAGCAACTTAACATATCCCACTGTAACTGCAACTGGGAGTGCCAGCCCATCCTAGCCCAGTCTTCTGTCACAGCAGCCACTGAGAACTGGTCAAGTCAAGAAGCTGCAAGAGATGCCTTTGTCTGTTGGAGGCACTGTCTCCCTCTGATGTCCAGCTTCCCTGTCTGTGTCTGACTAGCCAGGCATGAACCATTCGAAAGGAATGTGTGACTTTTCTTCATTGCTTGTGCAATTGCTACTGATTCTTGCAGAGCTGTCAGTAGCAAACCTTTTACTAGCCACCTGGACCACTGTTTGTTTAAAGTTGTCTGTGTTTTTCCAGAGGTCCTCAAATCACAACTGGGCAGGAAGAAAGTAATTTTTATTTTTCAGTACGGTGAATGTAAATTCCTCATTCTCATCTATGTTACTGAGGGATAAATGTTCTTCGTTAACATAAATAAAAAAGGTGAATCTGCAACATGGTATCATGATAGGATGCAGACAGAAGGAACAGAATTGCCCCTAAACCCTCTTTTATTATCCAGTGCCTGCAACAGGAGAATGGCAGTCTTCATGGTCAGTTGTGCAAACAGCATTCCCATTACTTACTTGTTTTCAAATACTTGCTGGCAAGAGTCCAGCACAGTGGTGGTTGTTGTCCCTTGCTCTGGAGCCACCAGCCTCTCAGAGACAGCGAGCTTTTACATAGAGAGAAGATTCAGCTGCTGAGGTTGGTGTAACTGGCCTTGCCTGTACCTTGGTGCAGTGAAATGTCATCCCAAGTAAGATTCCTGCTGGGCAGAGCTTGCCAAGGAAGAGCAGTTGGTCGCCTGGTGTGAACACTACAACACCAACACAGGGTTTGGCCCTCCTCTGAAAAAAGCTGCAGCCTACAAAAGGAGATTAGACAGCTCTCTAATGTTCTGGGCTCTGGTTTTCACTCACGGCAGCCTGTCTGCCTGCAGCTGGTACCAGCTGCTTTCCAGATCCAGCTGCTTTCTTGCCCCGTGTATGTGCGCTTCCTGATCCAGACCTGAAATTGTGCTTAAAGCTGTTAGTGTAGTTTCGTATTAAGAATGATGGCCTGGGGCTTTGCAGTGGAATTTTAGGTTATGAATGTAAAAGCTGCAGTTTGATAAGGTGATTAAGTAGTTGCTGCTAAAGAGGTTTATAGAATTACAGATTGCTTTTTACCCCCTCAATGTATGTTGAATGATTTTGAGTAAAGGTAGTTCTGGCTGAGCCAGTGTAGTGTGTCTGTCTAAGAAGGTTTGTTTCCTCCTTGGGATGCAGTGTGGCAGTGTGTTCTGTAATTTTATGTCTGATTTTACTATGCGCTTGACACATAGATGTTCTGCTGCAAATGCTGATAAGCTTATTAGGAGTTGTATTTGAATCCTGCAATGCCATTTTGTCAGTAGCCAATGCTGTAGGAGTCGGTGAGTTGTGGTTTGTGCCCAGGGCAGAGCTCTGTGCAGGGAGCATCCTGTTCAAGAAGTGAGCTCTCCCACTGCTCCCAGAGAAGCTGGAGAGAGAAACAAATTCCGATAGATTCCTGTCAGCCGAGTGTGCTGTCTGATAGATACCCATTGTGGGGGTCTGTCCAGTGTACACTCAGAGTGATATCAAATTTCATTATAAGGAAGCATAAACTGGAAAGGTGATCAATTTAGAGCTGGTTAGGACTTAGTTTTCTATAATAATAGTAATATGACTTAACGTAAAAGAAAAAAGTTTTAAAGCATGAGGTATTCCAGCTGTAAAAAAGATGGTAGCTCTGAAACTATCCATCTTGTGTATTTATATAGTTATGTAAGACACAGCACCTGCTGCAGAGCTCAAATTTAAGAAGGCACATACACAAGGCAGCACTCATGGTTTCAAAGTTTGTAAACTGCTGCTTCATTGGATTCCCAGGCTGGGCATGCCAGAATGTAGTCAGACTAGAAAATAGAGCTGGAATTTTTTTTTTTTTTTTGTTACTTATGCTTGCACTTGCAAAAGCACATTGGATCTTCCTAAGCATCAGTGTGATTTAAAACTGGCAGATGGGTTGCAGGCCTCTTACCCCTCTGCTGTTCAGTGCACTATGCCGTTTGTGGCTCTCTGGTCAAGGTCAAGATAAAGTGAGGAACAATGTGAATAGACAGCTGATGGTATTGCTCCTAACTCAGCAGTGCAAGTGTCTCTGAAGTGGACAAATGAGGCTTGCTGACTTTTTCTCCTATTTCTCCTTATCTCAGTTTTTTTCTGATAGAATACAAGTGAGTTTTGCATTTAAATGTAGTTTAAATAAATGAAGTAAAATGTGTTGCTCTGTTGTCCACTTATATCATTCACCTCTTCTACTCTCAAGAGGAATAGAAGTTTAGTTCTTCTGTTTTAATTGCCTTTGAATTTTTGTAGTGTGGGGCAAAAAGCAGGGATTTTTATTTAAATGGGCAATTTATTACTTGAGATGTTAGGCAGCAAGACATTTTCTAGAATAATGTGTTCATTAATGCCTTTTCTGTAATGGAAAGGGAAATTAATAGAGATTGGTTGAATGGAAGCAATTGATGGCTAGCATGTTTAATTTTATTCATCTAATTAAAAGATGAGTAAATAACAATAGATTTTCAGATTTGCAGTTTGCATCCATGATATTGCTTTTAAATATTGGTTTAATAGTAAGGAACAGGAAGCGTGTCCTGGATGCAAACCTACATTTTCTGGCCAAAACTGGGGATATTAGGGTGTTTATTCAGTTTGGTTAGGGAGTTTTCAGAAGTGTTTGGACATATCCACAATGGCATGTATCCTCTGGAAGGGCAGGAGTGGAGAGTGGTTGGTGAAAGGGAAGTGGTTCCGCCCCGTTCCCAGTGATGTGGGATGTGAAGGAGCAGTTTGCAGGAGCTGATATCCCTGGCTCCAGACAGCTGCTGGGCAGTAAACCTCATCAGTCATCTGAGCTTTCACATCAAACGAGTGCTCCGTGTGCACTTGACCTCTGTATAAGACTTGCTTGGTGCTTCACCTGATTACTAAATATTGGTGTTCATCTATTTTTAGGTGGTTTACCTAAACTTCAGAGGGTTTGCAGTATCAGTTTGAAAAATAATGCCATTGCTCAATAGAACCCTTTTCTCTGGTCAATAAAAACTAACTGAGGGGAAAAACGCCCTCAATATCCTTTGATGTGACATAGTCTGGAGTTCAGAGAGCTTTAGAAAATGGTTCCAGATTTCAGTTGCGCCCGTCCTGTGCAGCACTGGTATTTCCCACATCACCCTTGCAGTGTTGCATTACAAAAGCCTCTTAAAAAGGCTGAAGAACTTTGGTACCCTTGACTAAGAAATATAAAAAAAGGTGAACTCAGAAAAGGTGAAATAGCACATCTCTACACTCAGCCAGTTTGAAGTTATAAATCTTAAGGTTTCCAAATACAGTCAGAATGTAGGATAGCTTAGGATTTGAAGGTTTGTAATTGGAAAGGTTAGGATATTTTCCGGTTTCCTTGTTTATAGATTAAATTGAAGACTGACTTTATAGGCACTGATTTTGTTAGACTGTGGTAACGTAAGAAAACCCAAAAATTTTAATTGCAGGAGTAATAAAACCCAAGAATGCTTAAACGTGTTTTTCTTTCTGTAACAGGTGATAAATCAATATCTGCATGAATCACTGATATAAAGACACATTTAATTTCCACTTTTATAGTTTATTCACCTAAGGAAGAGTCAAAACACAACACACAACTGTGATGAATCAGTGATTGTTTCAGAGTTAATCCACACCCATTTTTTAACATCAAGAATGCTTTTCTTTTTATTTTGAAATTTCAGGAGCTTCAATTTCAAAGACTTACCAGAGAACTGGAAGTGGAAAGGCAAATTGTGGCTAATCAGCTAGAGAGATGTAGGCTTGGAGCAGAGTCACCAAGTATCGCCAGCACAAGGTACAGGTCCTGATGACTTTACTTTCATTTGTCCCATAAATTAAAGGCTTTTTAGTGGTGCTTATGTCCTCTATACAATATATTTTCACTGATAGCTGTTCACCTCTATTAATATCTGAAGGATTAAAAAATGCAGATTTGCTGTAAAGAGTTATGGGACAGTTTCAAGAGGCCTCTCTAATGATAATAGTTTATTATTCCAGACACTTTCTGAATTCACACCTGGAGAACTAGTGGTTTCTAGGGTCGCCTGGAAACAGCCAGCAAGTCCCAGGACTACCTGTTTTTGGTGGCAGTGCTGGTTAATTTGTTTTGGGGGGGAGCATAGGAGTGCTTAGGCTCCCGGTACAGGGTCTGGCAGAGTGGGTAGAAGAATCAGTTATATTGGTGAATTCAAGAAGATAGGTGTTAGAAAAGTTGAAGACTGAAACTTACATCATTTTCTTAAAATACTTGTGTAAATGTCTGCTTACCTGTCTCAACCAGAAAAGTAAAATACTGATTTTCGTGGTTGCTTGTAAGGGGTAATACAAGTTTATGGAGTTTAGTGCATGACATTTTATTAGAGAAATCCCCCTATAGTAAGAATTTAAGGTGACACTAAGTTTTCTGTATAGTGTATATAGCTGTGGATGTGTGGTTGCTGTAGGTGTTTAAAATGGAGGCTGAAGGACAAGTGGAAAGCTCGTTCAGTCGGGGGGCGCTGGAGCGTGGCGGGCAGCGCGCCCGGCTGGCCGGGAACGGCCCTTTGCTGCTGCCCCTCACAGCACAGATGTATTCCAACGGTGGAGGCGTAGCCACAGGGAGCTGAGACACTACAGGAGTATGTGTGAACTACATACATTTTTAACTGAATTATGTTTTTAGCTTTTTACAGCTTTTCACCATTTTATAAATATTTAATAAATAGTACTTAATTTTTTCATCTGTTGCCTTTTCTTGATGACAGCAGCAGTATAGCCAAGCAGGAAAGTAGGCGATGGAAATCACTGCTTTTCGCTCAAGTGGTACTGTTTAAATCAGAAATACTTTTCACCTTGTGGAGTACTTGCTGAGATAAAAGGCTTAAGCTGGTTCATGTCATGCAAAACCTGCAAAAGATACACTGGGAATTGACCTGTCCAGTCTAGGAACTGGAGATCATAAGTGTGTTTACATAATTTTTAATAAAATAGCACACTGCTTAACAAATTCAAAAATCTGCAGTTTCCCTAAATGTCAGTGTTGCTCCTGAAGGCCTGCTGTGCTGTGTACAGCTGTGGGCTGAGACCTAGCTGGGACCTCCACCAGCCCCTTCTGCCTTAGCAGAGTGGCAGAGCCATTTCACTGAGAGAGATGCTGGCCCCTGTTCTAACCTGGAAATTCAAAGCTGGAAAGTGTTTGCGAGCTGCCACATGAAAATGTAAAGCAGTGCTGGTGACCCTTAGTGTGTGTTGTTTCTAAATGTTTTCATACAAAACCTTTTCCATGTATCAGATTTTTACTTTTTCCAGATTGGCAGCTGGTTCAATTTTGTATCTAAGATAGCTTTGAACTAAAACAGTGAAATGGCAAGGAAAAGGTGTGAAATTAAGACAAACAAACAAACAACAAAAAATCAAATTAATCAAAACCTCAAACAATAAAAACCCAAACAAACCGATCTAAATGTACAAACCGATACGTGAGCAAAACCATCAAAAGGGTAAAAAATCAAAAGGCATAAATGGATTTCAGCACATTTTGTATGCATGCTGTGTCTCCAGTTACCAAATATTTGTGTTACTGTCATATCTTCTCTAATTGAAATGTCATGTATGTCATACCAAGCTGTTATGATATTTCTGATAGAGGAATATTTCTGCATTTCTACTCTACTGACCTAATTCTTTTTCAAGGATAGTAGTGGGCTAAATTAACATTTTCCAAAGTTCAGCTTGCCACGTGTGGGCTCTCTTTGGATATATTGCGTGCTGCTGTCAGGAAGAGACAGCATTGTGACTAATTCCAGCAGCAGCTCGGCATGGGCCCTCCAGTGTGTCATCACAAAGGCTTTAAACACTGAAATGAAATGCACTGGAGTTACTGCTCAAAGCTGACAGATTTGCTGTTTTCTAAACACTGCACCTGCTAGTGATGATATCAGTAGGTGATGTATGCTAGACATGTTCCAAAATCATTTAATAAGAGTCAAGTTAAATGCTTGACCAGTTGAAGTGTTGATGAAGCAGCTTTCTTCCTGTGACCCACGGTCAGAGCAGCCTTTTTCATTCCTATGTTCTGTACCTGTAAAGGCAGTTCAAGTAGTCAGGTATGTTGGGCAGGGATGTGCTCTGGGTTATAGCCTTGCGTGTGTGACCGTAGAGTATCAGTGTGTATCCACTGCCAGCAGCACTCAGCCATCTTGCCTCAGTGTAAGGAACTGAGTTCCCAAAAAGTCTCAAGAGCAGAGCAAAAGGAAAAGAGTGGAAAATTTGGTATTCAGGTAGCATGAGAATTCTGGGGCCAGAGGTTGACTTTCAGACACCTGAAGTCTGCATTGGAATTCTCCTTTTACTTGAAGTCTCATTGAACTCCAGTTCAGTTTGTGCTAGCATGTGTCTTTAGCGCTCTTGTACAAATATTTTGTTTCCAAAAAGGCTCCTAAGTGCTTGTTTTCATTTTAGAAAAGAAGTGTCTCATGCTGTTCATGTGGCCAAGCTAGTTTTTTGTAATCAGTAGCTGTGGTAGAAAGAAGTAAAATAAAAGTCATTTAGAAATTGCTACATTTTACCCAAAATCAGTGTCTCATGCTGATATTTAGACACAATCAAATCTGATGGACTTGCCTATTGTTCCTTTGAAGAGCTTTTTATTTGGAAAACAGTATCTTGTAATCACTGTGAAAAATGATGTATTATTCATAGTTTGGTATTTTATATTTTGAGTGAGGAAATATATTTTCCCATAAAAATATTTAGACTGAGGTTAATAACACATGGATGAATTCTGCATTTGCCTTCATCAGTACTAGTGTGAGCACAGGAAAGCACATGACTCAGTGGAAGGACAAAAGGGTGAAGATAGTTTGATAAAAAATCAGTATTGGAAAAATGCAGGAGAAGGTTGTGTTTTACACTGATACCAGACACCTGCTTGGACTGTGCTGTAGTTGATTCTGAAGGCATCTTGCTAACCTGGACAGTGTGACATCTATCACCTCACTCAGAATTGTAGCTGTGTGTGTCAGGTGGTTTGACTTGCTCTGTACAAAGAAATCTCTCTGGAAAGCTGGAAACTGAAAAAACAGTGAAAAAATGAACAGAAAGAGACCTATGATTTTTGAACTGCTTTATATGTGGAAGCCAGATGCTCTCAAGTGGTGATCCCCAAACCTCCCTTGCTGGACCCTGCCACGAGCAGTACCTGCTGCTGTCCGAACAAAATGTTTGGTGCTGCTGGTACACGGTGTCTGCGGGCTGTGCACGCTGGTTGTGCTGTGCTGCTGGTGGCACACACTGTGTGGGCTGTCACTGACAGCATAACACCTTAAACTGCAGTTTGTGTCGTAAGGGGTGCTCTCACCTGTCCTGCTGCAGACAGGTTGCACTGCCTGGTGCTGTGCTGTACAGCAAGTTACCATCAAGAATTCCCACAGACTAACAGAAAATTGAACTCGATAGCCAGTGGTTTGGTTGTCAGGTATAAAGCACTGAAGAGTGATATTTAGATCACTATATACGTTTTCTCTGCTGGGGGGTTTTGTAAAGGTTTCTATGATTAATTAAAAACAAAATGAAAAGTCCAAATTAACCACATGGTTCATTTGTGTGATAATTTTTTTTCTTTCTGCAGCTCTACTGAGAAGTCATTTCCTTGGAGATCCTCAGGTATTATCTTTTATGTACAATCTGCTTTAAGCCCAAGTAGATTTATTTTCTTGGCATTCATTGCTTGTTTTGACACAAATGGAACATTAAGCAGCAATGCTACATATCTTTGCCAAGTGTCCTTTCTGAAGTATGACATTAATGGTTAGTTTGTCACATATGAGACATATGTGTTCTCTATGTTACTGTAAAAGGTGCTTGAGCTTATAGGTAGTTGCAAGTACTTTTCTTGTATCTTTGTGCCTTTGCATTTCTGTGTGAGCTGTGACTCTAACACAAGGCTTGTCATGTACTGGGTCTTCCTTGCAATTAAGTAAAATTTACTTGTGAGTCTTCCCCTTGGCAGGTAAGGAGCATGAAAAAATACTGCATGTTTTAAGCTTGAAAACTGTTTGTTTGTTTCTTTCTTTCTTTCTTTTTGCAGATGTTCTTTCTTAACTGAGAAAATCTCTAATAAGTTGAGGTTTTTCTGAGAGTGCTTTTTCTACTTTTGTACCTTGAGATATTGTGAACTTTCTTTCCAAAATAAGCATTTTTCTTGTACTGCTACATCTGCTCCTGGTTATATTGGGGGAGCGGGTAGGACTGTATCTTCAAGGTGGCATTCCCTGGTCTGTTGGAATAACCCTTCTGGCCCTGACAGGCAGAGCACAGAGCTCTGACAGGTTGTGTGCATCAGTTGATGTTTGACATTGCAGAGTTGCTCTCTGAACTCCGTGGGCTCTGGAGTGATGGGGGCATGTGCAGGAGCCACTGCAGGATAGGCACGGACAGGGCTCCTGCAAGTCACTTGTGCTGGGTGACCGTGTGCTCTTGTCATGCTGGCCAAAATGCTGCAATCCCAGTGCAGCTGGCATTGCAGGGTGAGCTGCATGAACCCCGTTCTGCAGAGCCTTCCTGTCCTGCTCATGCAGGGTGCTGTCTGCCCTTGGAGCTGCTGCTCAGGGACCCTGTCTGCTGCTGCTTGCTCAATCAAGCATATTCATAATTACCACCATTGGCATTGCTTTATACAACATTCCTGGGTTTTATTTGGAAATTAAGTTCTTAAACTTGTGCATAATTGTATTTTCATGGTTTCTGTTGCTGCACCTGAGGTGAGGCACGTGTTAGGTTTTTCCTTTATTTTAAAGCTAATATTCTCAACAGCCTACTTGCACTGCCATTTAACTTTTGCTAGTCATGGTGGTGCTTTTCAGGTATTCTTTCAGCAGTGGTTTTAAACAAAAATCAAATTTGTTTTTTTCATGTAACTGAGAAACAAGTCTTAAATATTTTTTCAATGTGAATGTTGGATTTGTGGGTTTTGTTTGTTGGCGATTTTTTTAATCACATTATTTCCTCTTGCTCTATAATGTCCCAATGATATTTCACAACTGGTACAGATTTTTTTGAGAGCTCTCAGGTGTTGTTTTACTTATTTATTTCAACCAGTTGCATTCCACTGCTTTATTTTCTCTTCTGATTTTCCCATAGCTTGCTCACTTTCTTCCTTGACCTTCTATTAGTTTCTCTCTTTCTCTCTCTCTTTCTCTCTCTCTTTCTCTCTCTCTTTCTCTCTCTCTTTCTCTCTCTCTTTCTCTCTCTCTTTCTCTCTCTCTTTCTCTCTCTCTTTCTCTCTCTCTTTCTCTCTCTCTTTCTCTCCTTCTTTCATCCAGCTCATTTTTTTATTTTGTTCTTTAATTCTTCCTTCACATTTCTGCATTTTTCTTTAGCAATCTTATGTGCATCTCCCTGCTAAGCAGTCATTTGACATATGGCCAAAAATTCTACTTCTGTTTCAATGTTCTATGTGTTAATACAAACTTAGATGTGTATTCCACACATCTTTATGTTCAAAGTAGCCATTCCTGAAGTAATTGCTCGGAAGTGGGCATGTTGGGAAAAACCCCTATTTCTTGTTTAGAAGTTCCTAATGTGGTGAAGAAGGTCCAATGTGATCTACATTTCATTTCCTGTTTACATTTATGCTGTGATTGTGGTTTGATTATAAGTTTTTATTCCCCAATTCACCATGAATCTTTGCTTTGTGGAAGTGTCACTAGTTGCTTTACGAACTCTAATCTGAAAATACTGAAGATAAAGACGGATTAGACCACTGCCTTAAATCACCTTTTCTGTTACTGTAGGTAGTGGTTTATGTCCAAAGCATCAGTGTATGATAAGATGTGACTGTAGCTGTAATTGCTTTCTGCATCAGTAGAATTATACAGAATTTTTCACAGAACTATAAAGTGATGTTTTTTTGCAGGCACTTATAAATAGAATATTAGATCAGCCATTTATAAGAAGGGTATTATTTTATTCAGGGCATTCCTTCTGTTTTATGGTAGTGGAGTCAGATAGAAAGACAACAATTCATTTTATTGTGCATTCTTGCCTTTGTTAAACAGCCCAAACAATCTTTATTTTTTAGCCCTATGAAGGCTTTGGCCTGGTGAGTAGTGCGTGATGGGAGTGAGATTGGGCTCAAACCTCTGTCCTGGGAACATCTGCACTGAACAGCACAATTGGACCTTATTCTTCCTGTGTCTCTTCCCAAACTGATTGTCAGTTTGACATTGATTTAGTATCATGTAATATCCAGTAACTGGGATAATAGGGCCTTGTATTAGATAAACAAAAAGATTGAAGATTAAAGTATTGAAGTTGGATGTAATCCTAATGTAAATGTCCAAGTCCTCCAAGTGTTTCATTCCGAAGAACACGGAACACCCACTGGTGGCTGTTACCATCTGGTGTTGAGCTGGTGTAACAGGCTGTGAAGTCAGTTCTGGCAGTGTTGGTTCTCTGGATCATTTCTAGGCATACTGATGATTAAACTAATGGAAGTGTAGTAACACTTCTTATTAAATCTTAATTAAATTTGGTCATAATACTCCTAGTAAAATAACTAGCCTCAAATTTTACAAGCTAGTTTTGACCTAAGAGTGTACTACTGCTAAATAACTGCTGACTGCCTAGGATTTCTAGGATTTATTGATTTTTTTAAAACTCTGACTAGTGCTCAAGCATTCTTCATAATAGCAATTGCTGAGTAACATTTTTAGTATGAATGTTCCTTGTGGCTCGTTATGCAGGTAGTGAGACACCAGAATTTTGTGTGCAGCCACTGGTAGAAGCCAGAGTATTTCTGTGCATCAGGCATCGCTGCCCAGGACCCACAGCTTCTGGCACCGAGCAGTCCTTGGGGCTGGGCTGGTGCTCCTTGGCATGTTCCAGCTGGATTTGCTCCAGGCTCTTTCATGGGTTTCTGTGGCAAGAATTTACCTTTCAGGTGTTACCTTTAAACATAACCTCCATTGCCTACTCTGCTTCCTCAGAGAGCTTTAACTTGGATATTAGGGAAAATTCTTCATGGTAGGGCTGTCCAGCCCTGGCACAGCTGCCCAGGACAGGGTGGGGTCCCTGTCCCTGGAGGGATTTAAAAGCCACGTGGATGTGTCACTTTGGGATCATGGGGCAGTGGTGGCCTTGTGCTGGGGGAGCAGCTGGGCTCCATGGTCTCAGAGGGCTTGTCCAACCTAAACCGATCTGTGGTTCTCTACTGCACCTTTGCTGCCTGCTTAACATGATAACTGAATGCTTAATATTTCTGTTGAAATAATGTTGATTCAGTATCCTCATCTTTTTCCTTTTCTTCCAGACTCTTAACTTTTTCCTTTCTTCATAAAAGCATTGCTGTGCCTTCTTTGCCTTTCCTTACTACACTGTCATTTGTCTCTACAGTTCATCTGGCATTCTTGGAACTGAAGTTAGCTTAAGAGGCAAATATTTAGATATTAGTTTACTAAAAAAAATATAGAAATTTTCAGCAACTACTGTTCATAGTACACAAACAGGGATGAAATTCAGCTCAGCCTTTTACATCTGGAGGTATTGATTACAGGCCCTTAAGACAAGGGTAGCTATCCACTGGGCACTGCAGCACAGTGGCTCAGTGTTTCTAGTCTTCAGAGTCTGTAGATAATTAACTAATTTGTCATTAAAATAGGTTGGAACATATGTTTGAAAAATTAGAGCTGTAGAGCTACATCAAAACTTTCAGGTAAAAGAATTCTCAGAGATTTATATTAACATTCTATTCATTGTGTTTGGGAGATGATACCTGTCTGCCAGTAAACTGATTCTGTTTGGTCCTCCATTAGTATGTATGAGGAAATGATCATTATTGAGTTTGCAGGAAACTTGCATATGAAACACTGGATTTATCTAAATAATTTATTCTTTCAGATCCTCCGCCCACCAGTGTAAGCAAACCCCAGGTGTCAGAGGGTGTTCACACCAATGCCTATGATATTAGGACAGAAGCAGAGCAAGGGACTCTCTACTCACCAGAGCAGACATCTCTCCATGAAAGTGAGGGTCTGTTGTGTGCATTTTAAATATTAGAATATATTTCTGTTTTGACTGTATAAAAATGTAATACAGTTATGAATGCAACAAATAATAAAGTTATATAATACTTTGTGAGCTTGTTAGATGATTTTATTCTTATGCTGGTTTCATGTTTACAGGGTCTGTAGGTAACTCAAGAAGTTCAACACAAATGAATTCTTATTCTGACAGTGGTTACCAGGAAATAAGCAGTTTCCATAACAGCCAAAACTTGAACAAGGCAGAGATCAGACAGCAGCATTCCCTTGGTGGACCCCTCAGCAACCATGACGTGGTGAGGAGCTCGCGCGCCGAGGGGCAGACGTCAGTCCAGGTACTCTGACCAGTGCGCGGCGCACCTCTGGCTGTGCACGGCCTCCAGCAGGGTTTAGAGACAGCAGCTGTTTAGCCGTGCCCCCTTTGTATGGGCTGGAGTTAATGTTACGAAATTAGTTTTTGTTTAATGCTTTCACTGGACACAAAGCGGGAATGGCTTGCAGCAGAGACTCCTTTGCTGGGATCAGCACTTGTGATCTGGGTCGTTCACAGGAGCTGAAGTGAAGTAGCACTCCTGACTGCACAGTACGCTGCTATTAGCATGTCAAGAAAGCATCACTCACTCAAAATTCATTGTGAAATGGGGGAAGACCTTCCTAGAAGCTAGCCTGTATGTAAGCATAGTTCTTAAAGGAAGGTGCTACTTGTGTTCCTGTACATTCTGTGGTTTCTAGCTTTTCCCTCCTTTTTCAGTAAGTGGAATGATGGTAAGACAGTAATTGTTAGAATATTTCTGGATTATACCAGAACTCTTTGCATTACTGTTCCTGAATTTCCAGAGTGGTTGAGTAGTGAGGAAGGAAAGCATAGGTGAAAATTAACGTAGCAAGCCAAATGAGAATGAGAAACAGGTGGGTTTTTAATGTTAAATTGTCATTTAATATACTAAGAAGCATTGCTTAGAAAAAAGTTACAGGGAAACTTGAAGGAATTAGGTTTAGGGTAGAAGGTACACTCCAGCCACCTGCATACACCGTTAAGGTGTGTGCATTTCCTGCTGACTTCTCTGTCTTACAGGAGAGCAATATCCACTCTGTGACCTAAATTCTAAAACTCACAAATGTTTCTGATTTTCAACAGCCTTCAGCAAACACCGCTCCCAACCGTGTGATGAGACGGGTCAGTTCGGTGCCATCCAGAGCGCAGTCTCCCTCCTACGCGGTCAGCACGAGCATGTCCCCGTCGCGGGGGTCGCTGCGGACGTCTCTGGGGAGCGGCTACGGCTCTCCCAGCGCTGCTGAGCAGAGACCGCTGCCCTCCCACGCGTACTCGTCCACCACGCTGCCCGTGCAGCGGGCGGGCTCCCCGTACCACAGGCCTGCCTCCCCCTCGGCCGTGCGCCGCGTCGGCTCGCTCACCTCGCGGCAGGCAAACCCCGGCAGCGGCACCGCCCCGTACCAGACCGCGGGCAGAGTCGGCTCTCCTCTTGCCCTTACTGATGTGCAAACCAGAGTGGGTTCTCCGTCCCAAACTCAGCTGGGGTCCTCTTCCCCGAAGCGCTCTGGCATGACGGCAGTTCCACAGCACCTGGGGACGACGCTGCAGAGGACAATTCATGACATGGAACAGTATGGACAGCAGTATGATATCTATGAGAGGATGGTCCCCCCGCGGCCAGATAGCCTCACAGGTGAGTAAGGGGCGCAGACCACAGCTGTGGAAAACCCAGAATGTGGTCCTGCTCTTGTGGATGAAGTGTTGTAGCACTGGGGCACAGTGGCAGTGCTGGTGTCAGGTCAGTTGTAAATATTGATGTCAAACATTGTGTCAGTTGCAAGTTCCTCATGAATACTGGCTTTATGATTATTAACTGCTAGCCATGCATTGAATTAAATCCCATTATTTAAGTTGCTAAACGAAATTCTAAGTCTTACAAAGGCACGTCAGCATTTTCAGAGGTAAAGTACATTTAAATGTGTGTGCAGGCTAAACAAAGTAAAGCATACTAGCCTGGAACTAATTTTTTATCTAGTTCTTTCCTAAAATATATAGCTTATTACCACTGAATATTAGGGGGTTTTTCCACTGATATTTCTAGACTATCTTATACTTCAAGTTAAATATAGGGTAACCATTTTAATACTAGCTTAAAATAGAGCCCTAAAAGGTAGAATCTATTCATCTGAGAGGTAGTTCTTGTTAGCATGCTTTACATTTGAAGTTTTGTGTGTTACTGATTTTGTTCTGACCTTCATCTGAATGAGCACAGACAAGGTGATTTTCCAATTAGACCATGTGCCCTTTGAAACAGATGGCAATTTCTAGTTTTTCTTTTGAACCATTGTAGTGCAGGAAACTCCAAAATGCTCTAATTCCTCAGTAAAAGAGAAAATGTGTCTTCTCCCTCACCTCTGTTTGTAAGACTTAATAATACGCCAGTTTGATAAGGGGTTGGGAATGAGTTTGATGGGAAAAGCCCTGCTGCCCTCTTTGCCTGCTCAAGTCCTCTGCTCTCACCACATGTAGATGTGTTGTCTTAGTGACGGCCCAAAGCTTTCCTTGCAGACACTGTGGCAGAGTAGGTCTGGGATTTTGGGGGCGGGGAATACACAGATGAAGGATACATTTTGTTACACATCACTACTCCATTGTACTTTTGAAGTTGTTCTGTAACCTCCATCATTTCATCATACTTGCATAGCTCATTTCACATATTCTGCTGCTTTGATAACTGCCAAAGCTTTAGTGTCTGCAGTGATAATGCCAAAGTTGACAGAGTTGTATATGTTTTGCATGAAATATTAAATATATAGCAAGGTGAAAAATACAAATCCAGCTGCAGCATAGCTG
Organism: Onychostruthus taczanowskii; assembly: GCF_017590055.1. Lineage (NCBI taxonomy): Eukaryota > Metazoa > Chordata > Aves > Passeriformes > Passeridae > Onychostruthus > Onychostruthus taczanowskii. The sequence continues at coordinate 17,778,041 of NW_024496526.1, forward strand.
TTTATATGTACTCACATCATGGGCTATTTAAACCTTTATAAAGGTTTTTCTAAATGTGCTTACATTTCCGCTGCCACTATCAAGCAGATGTTTGCTCTTACTGCTATGGACTGTTTCAGTTTCAGGATTACAGCCCCTTTAGGCTGGGTCCTCTGTCATGACAGGATTTCTGTCAGGTCCATACTTACTCTGTTATTGCTGAATCTGTGCACCACGCGTGCTGACTCAGTTTTTATTCTCTGTGGTTTAGACTGTAAATGATACCAAAAAATTAAGTCAGAAAATTTCAAGTTGTTAGTGCATGGACAAAACTTTTGGTCAAGGAAATGCTGGTTTGGCAGCAAGCCTTTCAGTATGGGCCATTTAATGTACTGGTAAGTTTAAACAACACCTTTTCTTGGCTAAAGGAAGAAAGCTTCAGGCCTGACAGCTGTGTTGCTTTGCTGAAGATGGGCCACGTGGGCATGTCCCTGTGCTTGGTTGCAGGCCTGCGGAGTTCGTACGCGAGCCAGCACAGCCAGCTGGGGCAGGAGCTGCGCTCGGCGGTGTCCCCGGACGTGCACATCACCCCCATCTACGAGGGCAGGACGTTCTACAGCCCCGTGTACCGCAGCCCCAACCACGGCACCGTCGAGCTGCACCACGGCTCCCAGGCCGCCCTGTTCCGCACCGGCTCCGGTGGGTGACGGCCTCGGCTCGTCCGAGCCCGCTGTGCCGGGGCACGGGGACCGGGGAGGCTCACGGAATGCCAGTGCAGAAGGAAGAACTACAGGGTATCAATGAGTGGAGACAGAAGCTAGGTTGGAAGGACTTAAAATAACCTGCAGGAATTAAAAGGCTCTTGTGATGTTCGCAGGGAATGCTTGGGGCTATACATCGCTGTCAGGCTGGGGTCACAGTGTTTTCTGTTTGATAGCACATGCACGGGTACATCCCAGATAAGTGTGTCCATGACACACAGAATTTATTGCTTCCTCTCTTGCATTCTCTGTGCATCTCTCTCTTAAGAACTGAGTTGGTTCATGGGGTTTTTTTATTCATCAATACAGTAAAACAAGAGCTTGCCGCTAAAATTACCTACTGCATCTTTCACAGTAAAAATACTGTTTTACCCATCTTCTCAACAAAGCATAATGGTAAATGCTACAGCTGAGGATTGTCTATTGAAACCAAAATATTCCTCTAGTATCTCACAGAAGTGCCACTCATGTATTATGAAGAGCATAGGCATTAGATTAGTATTAGGATTTATTTTCTGTAGAGAGAAATGTAATGCATGTTGCAATGCAGTTTGTTCTTCAAGGTTGATTGATAATCTGTATAGTGGTTTCCAAAAACTCTTAAAATATTAGAGTGATTTAGTTAAGCAACTCTCTAGAAGTATTTATAGAGAACTGTCCGATTCATATGCCATGTTTTCACACACCTGAAAATGACTTTTTAATGTTTGCTAATGTAACTGTAATACCAAGAGCATAGCGCTGAAGGAGCAACCAGTTTTTGCAATTCTCCTGCTTTCCACAACCTAGAATAAATGGAGTTTGTCAGGATGTGCCAATGAAGAAATATAACTAGGAATTGGAATTCTTTGTTTACTTATCTACTTAATACCATTTTCCTTGGAAGAATAAGAGCCACCACAACAGCTTTGTTCAGATTGGAAGACACACGTTCTTGTTCCCGAACTGCTCAGTTTCATCTTTGCAATGATCCACGTGTTTCCTTTTGTCAGGGGAAATGTATGTATGTAGTTAGGAAAAGCAAACTATCATATAAACAATATGAATTTTTATTTACTTCTTTTTTCTTTCTGGTACAGTTGGTGAATTGATATTATGAACTTTGAAAACACTTTGCACCCAGATTTCTGCTTGTTGGCATGGGATAAATTTCCTACTTTAAATATTTGTTGAGGGAAGCTGAGGCATGAGTCTGATCCCACGAAACCTTTCATTCTGTAACTAACCTCTCCATTTCCATGAGACACTGAGAAATTGCTCCATGAAATCTGGCATCAACTTGCAACGTGGAGCACAGTACACATTTTCAAGACGGATGGCTTTTTTGCTTGCACTGTTAAGTAGGTGTCGCCCCTTGTCTTCAGCAGGCACTTGTTACCTGGTTGTTTTTGACGCTGTTTTGTCCTAGGCATGGGTAACCTGCAGCGATCCTCCAGCCAGCGTAGCACCCTCACATACCAAAGAAACACCTACGGGCTGCCCACGGCGGCCGCGCTGGCCGAGCCGCTGCGGGCGCTGCCGTTCCGGCTGCCCGAGCCCGGCTACGGCCGCCTGCACCCCGACGGCGGCACCACGCGCTCGCCCTCCATCGACAGCATCCACAAGGACCCCAGGCAAGTCCCCGCGGGGCATGGCACAGCCTTCCCTCAGTCCGCCCCGCCTCGTGTGAATACATCTCCGCCTTTACTGCCGAAACAGTAAACACGGCTGCTTCTTGCCCTGAGAAAAAACAGCTGTCACACGTGTTTGTTTTTGTGGAGAAATTATTGCAGGGAGCACAACTTTGATGAGATTGGACTGGATTGTTGAAAATATTTTTTAGTAACCTCTAACACTGTAGTGAGTTTTCTTTTTCTATGAATGGGAATTGGGGCTTGAAAATTCGAAAGTACAGACCTAATTTATTTGAATGAATTTTTTATGAACAGCTTGCTTAAATTTCAAAACAAAATAAGTGTTAAAACTATTTATAAATGTTCCATTTTGAAAGGGAACACGCATATTTCTGCAATAATTACTGGTTTGATGTTGCAGATGTCTGTGCACAGCGTGAGCCTCTGACAAGCGTAGTATCGTCATTCTCATTTACTCTAAACACTGTGCACTAAAACCTTTTATTTAACCTGGGAGTATCAAAGTCCTGGCCGTGCACAGCTTGGAAGGACTTATGTGCACATTCGGTGTGGATTTGGAATTAGTAGGAATTTCAGTCCCTCCTTGGATTGCTGATTCACTGAGAAGCCAGCTCATCCTGGAGGAGCTGGGCTGAGCCATGCCTCCAGGACTGTCCTGGGGACATGCTGGGCTCCAAAGAAGCCTCAAGCAGAGATGGTGAGACTGGAGCTTTTTGCTGCATTCCCCTGCTCCCGTCTACAGCAGGCTCATAGCACCAGGCAGTTTTCTAGTCTGGGCCAGTCCTGTCATCTCGGCAATGGAAATGCTGCTTTAATGGATTTTGTTATTCTATTTATTAGTGGAAATTGATATATTTAATTTGTTAATAGATATTGAGAGATGGCATTAGTTTCATTTAATTGAATGGTGCACTCATCCAAATGATGTTAATAGGGTAATCTTAGCTCTAGGTAGTAAAGCTTGGAGGCTGCCTGCTCTGGTAGGGTGGCAATAAGAGTTATTATAGCAGGGATGCTTCCCATTCATAGCAAGGAACTTTAAAGAAACTCTGACTCTGTTGTCACTGCTGATGCACCTTCTTAGCTTGTTACAGAGGAATAGTTATTACAGAGGAATAGCTTTTACCTTAATCTGTTCCAGTTTCTGATGTGCACACCAGGCTGTGGCAGGGGAGCATGTTACACAGCCTCAGAGTGGGCTGTTAGGAAGCACCACTCTGGAATGAGAGGGAAAGCAACTAGTTTTATTAGAAAGCCAGTTTCCCCTAGGGTTTTCCTATCATTAGTATGGAAAAATAAGCCTCTGAATTGTTGAGCAGTTCAAAGTGGGCACAGACCTGAACTTCCCCTTTGTGTGACTGGGAGAGACCTGAATGGCCAGGCCAGCATTAGTCTTGGAACAGCTTCCCAGCTAATGTTCTTGGAACATACTTTGCTGTTTTTTTCATTTCTTTTGGGTTTGGTTTATGGTTTTTTGGTGGGGTGGTTGGTTGGTTTGATTGATTGTGTGATTGTTTTGGGAGTTTGGTTTTGGGTTTGTTTTAGTTTTTTTTTTTTTACTTGGATTTTTGAGCCTGGGAAAACTTAAGATACTACTTTATCCCCCTCCAGTTCTCTTTTACAGAAGGCAAATGGCCCAGCAAATATTAATTACTCTGTTTCTAAATTTGCAAACTGGGCATGTTTCATGACTTTTCCAGGATTGGTCTGCACAAGATCATTGTGGTTTAATGAAGGAGATATTATTTAATGATTTTAAATTTACAATCCCTGAATAACTCAAATCAAGCAAACAGCATTTGATTCTGACAATAGCACTTCAGGATGTGCAGGTTTTGTTGAGGTACAATTGGCTTCTGCCTAGGGAGAACACCGAGCACTGAGAGAAAAATGTTGTGTGGAAATGATGCCCCTAAGCAGCACTGTTGCGGGGGTATCTTTTGCATTATATATTTAACTTTTGGGAGATTTTTGTAGGTTGAAATGTTTGAGTCCATGTTACTTTAGTGATTATTTGTATTTGTGTGGTCCAACTGAAGCACACGGATATAGTGTTCCTTTTCCAGCTGGAAGACTAAAAGCTGATGTGACCCACTGCTATCCCATTATACCTGGGTTTCCTTCTAGCCCTCTTACTCCAGAAAAAGCGAATTGTTGGAAAGCCGTTAAGGTGCTGCAGTAGTTGTGCTTAGTAAACCCCCCTCCTCTGTGAGTAACGCCTTCTCTCCGTTGCTGTCCGCTGAAGGGAGTTTGCGTGGCGAGATCCGGAGCTGCCGGAGGTCATTCACATGCTCCAGCACCAGTTCCCGTCCGTGCAGGCCAACGCAGCTGCCTATCTGCAGCACCTCTGCTTTGGGGATAACAAAGTGAAAACTGAGGTAGGTGCTGCTGCAGGAAAACCAGGCCTCTTGCCTCCTCCCTTTTTCTTCATCGTGGCACAGTATGTGTGACCCGCTTGTGTTCCTGTGCGTACCAGGTGGATGCGAATATTGAAGTGCCTGGGGGTTGTAATTATGCACACTCAGATTCTTCCTGTCATAAGAGCTGCATGGAAATTCTATGGAAATCTTTTACCTTAAAGTTGTCATCCAGCACAACTCTAAAGCAGATTTGCCAGAGCCTGGCTATGTGTAACCTGTTGGTGACTGGAGACAAGAACAACCAGGAGCTCTGGAGTGCTTTCACTGTTTTTTATCAAGGTGTTTTACAGCATCATAGGGAATGAGTGAGCTGCCAGGCAAAGGAAAGGAGCCCAATCCTACAGAAAATGGAGGAAACTGTTTATGCCACTGTGATGTGGGGGCAGAATACATCTGGGTGAACATTCAGATTATTACTGAAATCTCTTGAAACTTTGCATTCAAAGACCTGCTGTTTTTGCAAAGCAGCTGTGACCTGTTGATTTGAGGGAATTTGCCTTTTCATTTGCATGCTCTTTGTGTGTGTGATAGATGTTATTTTCAGTATAAATTTTATTTTTGTTAACAAAATGTTGGTGCAACTTTTGTAAGAAGATAGCCCACATAATTCACTGTTGCTGGGAGATGGAAAGGTGGTAGTTTTGATGATCTGGTGATGATCACAGTGATAATCAGCTCTTATTTCCAATATTCCCTAAAAACATATTCTGGGGTATAGGAAATCACTTTTAAAACTGGGAACAAAGCAGATGCAATAACAATTCTTTGAACACAGCAAGTGTCTGAAAAAGACCCTCAGCCATTGCAGCGGGGTGGGGGGAGAGGTTCAGTCCCACGTAGCAATCAAGTCAATAAGGTTCTCATAAAAACAAAAGCCTTTTACATCTGTAGAGTGAGGTGGGTGAGATCAGTGGGTGCTGATGGTCCTCACATTCCACTTTCCAGGTCTGTAGGCTAGGAGGTATCAAGCACCTGGTGGATCTCCTGGATCACAGAGTCCTGGAGGTTCAGAAGAATGCCTGTGGTGCGCTGAGGAACCTCGTTTACGGAAAGTCCACTGATGAGAACAAAATAGCCATGAAGAACGTGGGAGGGATACCTGCCCTTCTGCGCCTGCTGAGGAAGTCAGTCGATGGCGAGGTCAAAGAGCTGGTGACAGGTAAGCTTGGAAGGGAAATTAGCAGAGAGCTGTAATGCAAGGTATTTTTCTGGACACTTATCTTGATCAGTAGAGTCATTGGGAGAAGTGAATGCTGAGGTAGTTGCACTAAAGCTCCACTTAGGGTGCATTTTCCCTCATATGAGTCTCCGCACACACAGCAGGTATTTGTTTATTGATTCTGAACATTCGTTTTATTACAGGCTTTTTTTATCTTTTCTTGACAACAGTTTTAAGTAAGATCTTGCAGAATTCGTAAGATGGATCCTAACTACGTAAATGTGTATGGTATTTAATCTGAATTATGATCAAGGATGACTTCTTCAGAAAAATTATTTAAGCTGTGTTTCATGATGCAAAAGAAGATTCAATGCTGTGTTCAGCGTGTTATTTGTATATACAGTTCTACTGGTAATTTACATCAGGTTTCATACTTCTGTATCTGAATGTCATGTATGGAGACTTTCCTGGCAGGGGACTAGGGATCTCTGCCCGAGGATAAAAGATGGATAGCAGTTCCACGTGGCTGATGGGTGGATGGGACATGCTCTGGACTTGTTGCTGTTGTTTCCAGGAAGAAAGTTTCCGCAGGATTTTTATATCCCTTCTTGTATGTTCAGCTCTGCTCCTTAGTACCTGATATCCCTGGTATATGGTGCGAGGTAGAAGGAATGTCAGGGCAAACCATCCTTATCATTGGCAAAAAACCAAACCAAAGCCCTGCCCTCCACGGGTCACTTTGTTCACCTTGCTTTCCTCCTTTTTGGATGCTGGCTCTCCATGTTCTGCCTGCTCTAGAATCACATCACATATTTAAAGTAATGTCTTTTAAGTTGTCAGTGTTGCTTCATGTTTGTTTGCCAAGGCTCTGCTGACTTTTCTGCCCTGGAAATGTCTTCTAAGGGGTTCTCTGGAACTTGTCTTCGTGTGATGCCGTGAAGATGACAATCATTAGAGATGCTCTGTCCACGCTGACAAACACTGTGATAGTGCCCCACTCGGGATGGAACAGCTCCTCCTTTGATGACGATCATAAAATGAAATTTCAGACTTCCCTCGTTCTGCGCAATACAACAGGATGCCTGAGGTATTTGCTCTTCTGGAATACTCCCTTTTAAAGAGTAATCATGTTATCCAGCAGGTCTTTCTTGTATTGTAATTTTAAAGACATAGGAATTGTTTTAGTCTATAAATTACAGAGTTACATGATGTAGACAGCTTTTCCAACTGTCCTTTTTTTCCTAATAGAAAAATATGAAAATTACTGAGTTAGTCACTAAGAGTTGCTAACCAGTTACTAATCAGCTGCATGAAAACCTTCTGCAGACTGTCTAATAAGTGATTATCTGTAAGTCCTTACACACACCGTGTTCCTTTGTCATTCCAACTTTCAGGAACCTGAGCTCCGCTGGGGAAGAGGCGCGAAAGCAGATGAGGTCCTGCGAAGGACTGGTCGATTCGCTGCTCTATGTGATCCACACCTGTGTGAACACCTCAGATTATGATAGCAAGGTGTGTGCATGTCTCATCTGCAGATACTTTAGTGCTGAACTGTGTGTCTGGTCCTGGGACTTTGTACAGCTCAGCTGAGCATGGTGATGTCCTCAGCTCAACTGGCATCACTGCCAGACCCAGGTTACTGAGGCACAGCCAAACTCAGCTGTGTGCACAGGGTCACCTCTTGTTTTCAGCAGGGCTGCTCTATGTTTCTTAATGAAACAGTAATAAGCTCTTATGCTTTTCATTTTCAAACTGTTAAAGAATAAGCCACTATAGCAGAGACCACTCTTATAAATACTGTCAGATTTGAGAGAGATTGCATTTTCCCAGAGAAGCAGCCACAACACAGCCCAAGGCCCAGCATTAGAGTTTAGCACTTGTGCTCCCAGTGCCTCTTCTCCTCTACTGAACTGGTTTGATTTGGTTCGTGTCTGTGTGAGGAAGAGCTGGTGACGTGGTGTCTCTCTGGTTTGGTTCAGACAGTGGAGAATTGTGTGTGCACCTTGAGGAACCTTTCCTATCGTTTGGAACTGGAGGTACCTCAGGCACGGCTGCTGGGAATCAATGAACTGGATGACTTGTTGGGAAAAGAGTCACCCAGCAAAGACTCAGAGCCAAGCTGCTGGGGGAAGAAAAAGAAGAAGAAAAAAAAAACTTCCCAGGAGGATCAGGTTTGTATTTTCAATGTACTGCAAATACCTCAGATGGGTTTGGCTCATGGTGGGGGAGGACACAGCTTGACAAAAACAACCCTACATTGAATGAAAATACAGAGGTTTTGTCCAGTTACAAATCTGCATTCCTTTCTCAGTGGGATGGAGTTGGCCCTATCCCAGGATTTTCCAAGTCTCCTAAAGGGGTGGAGATGCTCTGGCACCCATCGGTGGTGAAGCCATACCTGACACTCCTGGCAGAGAGCTCCAACCCAGCCACTCTGGAGGGCTCTGCAGGATCACTCCAGAACCTTTCTGCAGGCAATTGGAAGGTACGGAAATTCCGCTCCTCCTCCTCTTTGTAGTCCAGCTGTTTTTTCTAGTAAGACCCTGGAATGTGTTTGGTGGGGACATGCCATTTTCTCCTGTGCATCTGAGCATTCCCCTGTTGTCTGTGCATTAGTGCTCATGTGCTGCAGTCGTGTTTCCACAGTGAAAAGCCTTGGCAAAGAGCAGGGGCGACAAGAGCCATTTGGAAGCTGGCCTTTATTTTAAATAAACAGAAAAAGCTTCTTCCAGCTTCATCTTTTGATCTTATCAGAACAAAACAATTTTCTGGCTTCTTCTAGCTGTGAATTCTGGTAGGGAGGTGCTGTTGAAATAAGACGAGGACAAATAAATTTACCTTATTTCCATATTCCATTATTTATTTCCATACATTCTGGCCATTGCATATATAATGTGCTACAGAAGCAGCACATGAGAACACTATTTTGTGTCATGTATTTGTTATGGAGAAATTAAAAAACACAGCAAGCATGAATTGCTTCCTTTGCTTGCAGCAAGCCAGCTAAGCCTTTGTCAGTTTGACCATTATGAAATTGGTATTAAAAAAAACTACGAGCAAAACCCAACCGCCCTGCTCCCTTTTCAATAATCATCATCTATTCAGATACTTTCTCTCTTTGTAAGAGGAATGAGTGAAAAATGGCAAAGAACCAGCTCTTTATAATCACAGAAAAAGCACACATCCAACATGTCATCTTTTACTGGAAATGCCCAGACATGCTTGAGAGTCCCAGTCCAGCCCAGGGCTGTTCCCGTGGCAGTGCTGCGGAGCATTGGTGGGTGACCGCGGTTCTGTGTCAGTTCGCAGCCTACATCCGCGCTGCCGTGAGGAAGGAGAAGGGGCTGCCCATCCTTGTGGAGCTGCTGAGGATGGACAATGACAGAGTGGTGTCATCTGTGGCCACTGCCTTAAGGAACATGGCCTTAGACGTCCGGAACAAGGAGCTCATTGGTACGTACAGGCCGGCCTCGGGAGAGCCAGAAAAGAGCATCCAGTTTTAAGAATCCAACTCCTTGTAACTGTGGAAATACACTGAACTTTGCAAGAACCCAGGTGATAGGGCTTTACTTGGAGTCTGTAGACTACTATGCTGGTCTTGTGGCATTCCTCTCTGCTAAAAAGCTTAGATTGTACTGCATGATCAGTATTATCTCTCATTCAGGTTTACAGTGGCAGAGAGAGTTTGAGTAAGACATTGTCCTAAAAACACCCTTTCCTGTGGCCCATATTTATCAACAGCACCGGGTTGTCAGACCTTGGATGGGAAATCCATGGACAGATTCCACTAATGGGAACAGCACGCTTGATGATTCTGTGTCACATCAGTTGTGTCACATAAATGAGTCCTCCTGACAGCAGCAGCTTTCCAGAGCAATATTGCCACGTTAGTTTGCTGCTGGCTACCTTTCATGGGTGGGAGTCAGCCGAACCAGACAGAAAACCCTCAGTGCCAATGGGATGGAAACACAGCCCAGCCTCCTTGGAGCTCAGTGCTCACCTGCTTGGGGGGTGCAGGTCTCCCCTGTGTTCCTGAGGGATGCAACAGCTCTGCTGCCATGACAGCCATGCTTTTTTAACAGTCTTGAACAGGAAGAGAGGGAAGACATCTTCTCCAGGAAAACACAGATATAGAGCATCATCTGTGTCTTTGCTGAACTAAGGCATCAACAGAGGTGCTTGCTAGAAAAATTTACTGTCTTGTCAGTTCTAATATTTAACCCTTTGAGCATTCATCTGTGCCTGTTTTATCTAGCATTAAAAAACCCAACAAAATGACAATCAGCTTTCCTGCCTTTCCTGCCCTGAGTTTTCTCAGTCCGTTAGTGTTGAACATGCTTCAGCCTCAGGCTGCTGTGAACCCTGTTAACAAATGATGTGATATAAAAAAGTCTCATTTTTGTTACAAAAGCATTTTCTGTGTGTAGAATTGTGGGGTCAAGGATATAGCAACTGTTCATAGAGATAGGAGGATCATTATTCTCAAAAAGAGAAATACATGTGGACAGAACCTGGTTATCTGTTTCTGAAGCTTCTCATCTGGGACATTCAGAGTGTGTTTTCCTGCAGTGCAAGTGTTACACATGAGAAATGTGTAAAGAGAGAATCCTATTCCATGGCACCAGCCCTGTGCAGGTCAGATTCAGGTGAAATTCTCTTGTTAGGATGTTTCTTCCATTCCTGGCAAAGCTTTTCAGCTCAGGAATGGTCCTCCACCTGCTCCCTCTCCCTGTCAAAGCTGTACCTCTGAGAGAATTTCTGGCCTCAGACACACTCTGAGACAGACCATTGGATAAAACATTGCCAGATGTGAAGCAAGTTCTGCACTACCCCATGCTAGAAATCATCTTTAACAATGGGCTCTCAGAGTCACACTGAGGAAGGTGAGAGATGAGGTCTCCAGCAAATCACAGTTTATGTTGGAACGTGCAGCATGTGGCTGAGCTTGCTGAAGGGTTTGCCGTGGCAGGGTATTGCTGCAGACACCATTGTGGGGATCATTTCCCAGTGAGTTTCCTTTTGCCTGCAGAATTCCTTTTTGTTTCTTTTTTTCCTTTCAGGCACATTATGCAAATAGATACCAAATGACTTTGTGCAAAGCTCCTTCATTATTCACTGTTATGTGCAAATACATGTCTACTATAAAATCCATTAATCATTCAATTAACAGTACAACCCAAACAGGAAGAAACCTTGACCTTATCTTAGTTACTGTCCCTTGTGTGCAGCTTATCTCTGGCATCAGTCAGCAACTGGAGCCTGACAGAGCTGAGAGCTGACAGGTAGCAAACAAGCTGAGCAGAACATCCAGAACAAAGCATTTCCAGTTGCTGTAAGGATTCCTTTAATCCTCCCATAGATGAAGCCCAGCAATGTGCATTGCTCTGGCAATCATAATAAGTAGCCTGACATTTTTCCTTGAACAATTCTTCTTTCTCCAAATAATTCTTGTTTAAAATTGTTTCTCTTTTAGGGCAAAATTCAGCTTCTTACACTTTTAAGCTAAAAGGAAAAAAAAATTCAAAAATTGTCATGTGGTGTCCCTTGGCTCTGTAAAATGTGAATTCTTGGCAGGTTTTGGTACTGTGCTGCTTGTCGCTGCCTTCGGCTGCAGTTTTGCGCCGAGTCGTGCAGTTCTGAAGGAGTGACCTGCGGCTTTGCCCTGGTTCTGTGGGTGTGTTTCCAGGTAAATACGCCATGCGGGACCTGGTCAATCGGCTGCCAGGCGGCAACGGGCCGAGCATCCTGTCGGACGAGACGGTGGCTGCCATCTGCTGTGCCCTGCACGAGGTCACCAGCAAGAACATGGAGAACGCCAAGGCCCTCGCCGACACCGGTGGCATAGAGAAGCTGGTCAACATAACAAAGGGAAGAGGTGACAGGCAAGTAGGCAGCAAAGATCAAACCTGAGCTGTTTGTGTCCATTTAAAATGCTTAAGAATGTGGGAAATGCTTTTTTGAGTGAAAAAAAGATCTGCCCTTGCAGTCTGGGTCTGAGGAGCTGTCAGCTGGAGTCTCACTGGGAGGGAGGAGGCACTGGTACTGCTGTCTTGGGCAGTGCTCTCTGTCCCAGGCTTGTACAGCTGCTCACAGTAACCATGGTCATGGGACCTGTTCACATTCAATGAGTTAGCCAGTCACCTCTTCAACACCTACAAGATTGGTAAAATATTTGGAGCTTTTGCAAGTCAGACTCTGTGGGCACCTCTGTCAGGGTGTATCCCAGCAGCTATGCAATGTACCTAGTGCAGCCCTTTGGTCAGTGGAAGGACAACGTGGCCAGGGGAATGCCCTCGAACAGCACTGCCAAGCAAGTGCTGCCTGAGGGGAGCTGGTCCTGCCCACTGTATCAGGGCTCAGGGGGGCCATGAGACAAGTTCTCTGCTGGCACCGTGGCTGTCTAGTGGAAACGAAACCTGTGAGCGTGTGGTGAGTCAGCAGCAGCAGGAGGCCCCGGGGCTGGTGGATGGCAGCAGGAGCCCCATCTGTGGTGAGGCTGCTGGCTTGGCTGTGCTCACGCTGGTGGTGCCGAGCCTGGTTTGCCCCACAGCGGCAGGTTCAGGCTGTTACAAAGCTCAGGAACACTGTTCCACTGAAGTGGAATGCAGTGGCTTTCTAACACTGAATATTCTTCACATATTCTTCACCTCCTCAGGTCCTCACTGAAGGTTGTCAAGGCGGCGGCCCAGGTACTGAACACGCTGTGGCAGTACCGAGACCTCCGGAGCATTTACAAAAAGGTAAATTGTACAATTAGCTTACACTGCAAAATGGTGCCACAAAAACTCCTCATTTACTTATAACTTGCAATTTATTCTGATGTGTTTTTCTTTTTGCCACTCCATAGGATGGATGGAATCAAAGTCACTTTATTACACCAGTATCAACACTGGAACGAGAGAGATTCAAATCCCATCCTTCTCTATCCACAGCCAATCAGCAGATGTCACCTGTCATGCAGTCAGGTCAGTCAGGAAGGGGACTTGCTGTCCATGTTTTTAACTTAAACACCTCTCTATTTCGTACTAATTCCATTTAAAACACAGAGCTCAGGCTGTTGCTCCTTGGTGTTTAAGCAAAGTACTTCACGTGCTCCGAGTGCTCCCTGAAGTGTTCCTGCAAAGTGAAATCCTCAATGAATGGAGCCGGACGCTGTTACCAACCATTGCCCCGTTCAAAGGCACTCCTCCTGCGCTGTGTGGGGATTGGCAGTGGCCTCATGGAACACGGGGACCTCGCAGCACAAACAGCAACACACCCACAGTGAGGAGCTCATTGTCATTCCCAGCCATGTCATGTTCCATGAGAATGCGTAACCAAACCCAAAACCTTACTTTTCTGACTCCTCCTTGTTTATTTCTCACCTCTGTTCCTTCAATGTGTTCAGTGTTAGATTTAGATCTTCAAGACAGCTGATACAAAACATACCTGAAGCCTTCTATTTTGTTTTTGTAAGGCATTTTATTTTACCCAATTTACTCTTCTAGAGACTATCTAGAGCAGATCTCTGTTAATACTGAGAAATACCTAGCTACTGTGACTGCCAAGATTGGTGACCAGTTCCTACAACACTCTTGTTTAATTACTTCTTTACATAAAAGTAACAACACCCACACATTCCTTTATGACATGGCTGACTTGAAAAACAAGGACTCCACCAGGGATTTGTTTTCCTACAAGAAGTAAACCTGTTGTGGTGTTTGTGCCAGAGTTCCTCTCACCCACCAAGGAAGCCAGTACAGCTTACACTCAGGGAATGACTGGATTCTACCCAAGTGTAAAAGGATATTCTGACACCAACTGTCAAATTTCTGTCTCGGCGCTTTCTCTCCCAGGATACACCAGCAGAACAATTGTGTTACTCCAGTTCTTTGAATGACAAGTAGGAAGTAGATAAGCAGCTCTAATTTAATATTCAGAGGATGTTGTATTTCAAAGAGGGTTTAGTAAAAATTCCTAACAGGAAGTGTCTGCTTTCTGCTCTAGAGCACAGCCAAGCCCAAGGGAGTCAGTGGAGGCTGGTGAAAGGCCCACATCCCCAGAGGGGCTGTGCAGCATCGTGCTGAGCACAGCAGATGCCTGTTGGAGCAGATACGCTTGGCCTGAAACACTTGTTCTCGTTTCAGTCACTTCACCATTAAAACAACATTATGATATTGACCCATGTCAGACTTCTAACAACATGGCATGTTTAGCCATGAATGTGCCAGAAAAACACCAGTAATTAAATTATCCATAATAACACAAAATTCTGAGCTATGATGTAACGGACACATCAGTGGAAGAAGATTATCACTGAACTAATATTTTGAAGCAAAATTTATAGAAATTGTTTGTAACTATTTTACTCCCATTGCTGGAGTCTTTCTGAGCCAACAAAGCCCAAGGGATGTGTGCTAAATCCAGGGAGGATTTAGCAGAACAAACTTCTTACAACGGCAGTTGAGATTCAGCTGCTTACTGAGGAACAGTGATCCCTTTCTGGGATCCCCCCGTGGCCATTGGCCTCCCAGAGCACACCATGCCCAACTCACCTGTGTGTACAGGGGTCACTGAGGCCAGGGAGGCTGGACTTAAGTATTGTGTTCAAGTATAACTTAGATAAACCATCACATTTAGCGGAGTATCATCTTCTGCCTGCACACAGGTGATGTCCTAGGCATGGCAAGGTGCCTGAGTGTCACAAAAGTCCTGTGTCTGCCCCTTGCAGTCTCTGGTACCTTGCTGGCAGCTCTAGGGTGTTCACCCAGGAATAGCTCCGGCTCTTCTGTCCTTGCCAGCACCTGGTTGTGAGCACTTGGAGCAGGGAGTGGTGAGGAAGGCTGGCTGTGCAAAAGGCTTTTGTTGTCAGTCTTGAGAACCTCTCTTTTCCATCAGTTGGCAGCACGTCCTCATCCCCGGCGTTGCTGGGAATCAGAGAGCCTCGCTCCGAGTACGACAGGACGCACCCTTCTATGCAGTATTACAGCAGCCAGGGCGATGTCATTGCACATAAAGACATCTACACTGGTAAGAGACCAGCCGAGCATCTTCTGGAGCAGGGAACTATTCCTTGTGGGGAGAGTTCGGTCACACGCAGACAACCGCATTAGCGGGCTGGTTGCTGCCAGCTGCTGCTTTCCCTTTCTGTTCTTTGTATTCCCTGGCTGTGGCACAGGGCAGGGTGTCACCAGTCTGCTGTTCTCTGTAAAACTGCCCAGTACCAGATAAACACAGATCCCTTTCTATACGGGGAGGTGAGGGGAGTTTGAATTATTATTTTTATTTAAAATACTAGTACAGAAAATTGTATTATTATGTACATTATATTATATGATGATGTTAGAAATTTGAATATGCAGTTTTATGTTATTATATTTCTAAATTGTATCAAGGTTTCATATTTTCTCTGATCTCTCTTTTCCTTCTTACGATGTCACACAAGTAGCAAAACAATAGATGACAGTGACTAAAGAGAAGGAAACTGCTCGCTTTAAAGATTTGCAGTCTGTAAAATGAGAAGCAGTAACATAAGGCTCCTGTCTTTGCTGTAACTGCTGCTGAGGGACATTTGCCATCACTCTGATATTACACTGTATCATTAGCAGGTACTGAAATCTGCAGATTTAATAGTGTGGGCGCTACATAAAAGGCAAGATAAAAACCAATAGACTTAGGGCTGAATGAATAAAGACTGAGTTTATGCATTACACCTTTTTCTGGCAGGCTCTAGCAAAGCTTCACCGATTTACATCAGTTCCTACTCCTCCCCAGCGAGAGAACAGAGCCGGCGGCTGCAGGTGAGGCAGAGGCGCGTTCGGGCAGCGCTGCTGCCCAGGCTCAGCAGGAGGGGCCAGCCTGGGGCTCCGGGCGCGCGCCCCGTTCCCACCACGGCTGGCTCCCTGCCCTGAGCTGGCAGGGCCGCTGCAGCCCGGCTGGTTCCGTGCCAGTCACACGTGTCAGCACCTTCTTACACTGGCACCTGAGACCCCTTTTCTGGCTTCAGCTGCTTTGGGATGGTTTTGGTAGGCATGGCCAGGCTCTGTACTTACTGTACTTGAGCTCTAAAATTGTGCACTTTGGGAGTTACTCCCTTTGAGTGGTGTAGGAGGAGACAGGCAGCAAACTCAGGGGCATTTCCTCCATTTCCCTGGGTACATTTCATGAAGGTTTGAAACCTGCATTACTGTCATGGATAGAGCTGCGCTTGGGTAAAGCATTTTCTCTGCTAATTATATTTTTGAAAGTTTGTTTTGATATCGTTTTACCAGCAGCATCAGCACTTGTACTACAGCCAAGAAGATAGCACCAGGAAAAACTACGATGCCTATCGGTTGTACCTGCAGTCCCCACACAGCTACGAGGACCCTTACTTTGACGATCGAGTTCACTTTCCTGCTACTTCAGATTACACAACACAGTATGGACTGAAATCAACCACCAATTATGTAGACTTTTATTCCACCAGACGATCTTCTTACCGAGCAGAACAGTACCCAGGCTCTCCTGACTCCTGGGTGTAGCACCAGAGAGAAAAACCCAGCGTGCTTCTTGTCTGCCTTGAGAAGGACTGCAATGGCCCCGTGTTGTTTTGGTCAAGAAATATGAAAGTGAAAGAAAAGAAGGAAAAAGGATGGGTTGTGGTTTTTTTTGGGCGGGGGGGCTTGGTTTTGCTTTTGGGGTTGGGCTTTTTTGTTTGTTTTTGGGTTTTTGGGGGTTTTTTTTGAGTGAGGAATTGTCAGGAGAAAAAGCTGGCAGGGATGGTTTTGCTCTGCTTAGGTGTTAGGTATCATTACTTGTAGCTCCTGTAGTCTGGTGAGGGTGTGGGCGATGTGATGAAAGGTTTGAGAATTGAGTATGATGAATTTGGAAAGTGTGTAGGTCAGAGCAAATTAAAGCTGATTTTTTTAATGTGAATAAAAGTCTTGTTCTGATAGTTTGTACAGAAAAAATCCAATGGCTGCCCTTGTTTTATTGCTATTACTGAATGTCAGGATTGTATGCTACTGCGTCATGTAAATTTCTTGTTGGTGTAAATATGGAAATGCCACATTGGTCTCAAGTGCCATCCATTTGTAATGCAGTGTGTCATTGGAAAAGGAATTTGAAACATCATGCACAAAAAAAAAATACCCAAAACCAAGAAAGTGTTGTGAATTCTAAGAGGAAAAGAGCCCAAATTTTAAAAAATGAATAGTGTAATTTTGAAGCACAAGTCTAGTCCAGTATATCCACATCTCTCCCATTCCCTGCCTATTTCATAAGGAACTTCACTGCCATTTTCTATGCACATGGAATAACAATAAATATGGAAGTCTCATCCATGGAAAGCTGTTCCCTGTTCATTTTTTCTTATTATTTTCTCCGTGTGATAATCAGAAACAAATACCATGAAAATTAAGTCTGAATGCATGTTCTTAAGCAGGTTAAACATATCAAAACATTTGGGCCATTTTCCCAGATCTCTCCAGTGGAAATGTCCTGAATGTGTCAGGCTGGTGGCCCAAAGTGCTGAATCCAGCACCTTCCTGCCAAGATTCCTCAGACTTGTGTTTTCACTTTTGGTATTGGCAATCCAAGATACTTCAGAACTCTAGCCTGTTTTCTTTCCACCACTCCTCTACCCCTCCCCTTGCTCTCTCAAGGAAATTGAGGTCACCTTACTGTCCTAGAAATTATGGTCTCCATTCTGACTACAGTCTGCTTGGATTTCTTTCCAATCAATATGTTTGATTATTTTAAGTAACTGAATCACAAACTCTCCTGTGCTGTACAGTCTGTTACCTCTAACCTGTCTGTAACCACCATTATTGCTGCACATCACTGCATTTTCCTTGGGTTTCCAGGGTTTCCAGTATCCTGAAGAAGGATGGGAGAACACTGGGAAAAGGCTAATGAGTTTTCCTATCAGAGTAAATCGATTGAAGAGAATACATCTCGGCTAAAGACAGTACTCAAGCATACCTTCTGCCTTTGAGCTACTGTATCAAAGACTAACACTCACAAAAGGTAACATAAACATGAATAAACTATTTTAAAAACAAGGCAAACATCACTTTGTAGCTACAAGTAGATTGCTGTAGCTGTCAACAACAGCAGGCGCAAGAGGAAAGCTGTCACTGAGACGCTGGAAGGTCGGTCACTGCCCATCACAGAGTGCAGGAATTCATTTGTGGCCATCAGGCAGAGGCCAGGGAAGAACTCAGTGCTTGGAAACCTCCCCAAACGCTGCCATGGAGGGGGGGAAGTGGCCATCTGCCTGGAAGGCAGAAATTGGCAAAAAAGTATTTCATTTGCTCACAATAGCATCAAGTGATATTCGTGAGTTCTGTTATCCAAAGACGTCACTACTTTATTAGAGATTCTAAATATTGTGTATTGAGATGGATACAACTTGTAGGGCATTCACTAGTTTAAAATGCATGCATTTTCAAAAAATACTGTGTTTTCTTTTTTGCTCTTATTAAGGTTTTTATGCCATCAAACAAAATATGTAATATTTATTTGTCTTGGATAATAGCATTTTATTTCAGAGTAACCAGAATTAGACAAAAGGAAGGTTGAGCTTGTTTCTTCCCATGGCTGGATGGTGCCCTGCACACAAGTGGCCTGTGGGTGGTTGGACAGGCAGCTGTCCTGGCCTTGCTGGTTACGCTGCTGCCACACCAGTCACATTCTTTTATACCCACTGTATAGACAAAATACAGGAGAAAGAACTTTCCATTTCTGCTTTTACTAGCACACCTGCCCAGGGAGCACTGCTGTGATGAGTGCTGGGCTGTGTTTGGAAGGAATACAAGCAACATTCCAGTTGTCCACATTAACTTGCCTGCCCTCATTCTGTGTCAGCAGACCCTGAGTCTTCAAATAATGTGTAGGAGTTGAATTAAGTTTTCATATGGTTTGAACAGAAAGAAATACTAAGAACATAGAAAGAGAACCAAAAGCTCAGTATAACACATGTTCAGCAATGGAATGGGCAGGTATGTGTGATGGTATCTCTGAAGAAACTGTGATATTCTCCTTTTAAAACTCCAGTAAGTATTCCTGTTCTGATACTTGTCCTCACATCCCCTGTAGAGCTTGTCTTAATGTGGTTAATTCCTCAATTTTATTTTTCAATTTCACTCTATTTTTTAACTACATTCCAAAACAAGGGATAGCTGTTGTCTTAATTGTTTGTATGAGCCATGTCACTGGAGATTCAGTGTGCAGCCACAGTACACTCACTGTCACACAGTGCTGTGTGAAACAAAGCAGGTGTCCCCTGGGGAGACTGCAGCTGTAGCAGTTCTGCAGACACCCAGAGGGCTGGCTCAGCTTGTCAGGGTCAGCTGGTTCACTGACCAGCCCTAGTCCTAGAGCAGGCCAGTGGTACCAGTAAGTATCTCCTCACTGCTTCAGGCCACCCCAGATATCAGTAAGTACCATTACACATACTGTTCTACTGTATAAAACATCACCTTCTGGTCTGTCCAACGTTATACAAATCGTGGGTAAAAGAATAAGACAAGAAGTAGGATATGTAATGTGCTAATTTTCAGCTAGTTCTCAAAGTCAGAAAGATTATGAAATTAACTACCTGCCTATTCATTGGCAAAAAGCAATCGCACTCTGAGAAGAAACTGATCCCCATCAAGATGAAATTCCAAAGGTTGCAACCAAATTCTTTAGAATTCACTCACTTATTCCACTGCCCAGTAATACTTTTTAAACATGGGCACTTAGGCGGATAAAACATGTGATGACAAAGGTATTTCTTTTTAGTCCTTCTGTGGGGAAAAGGAAAAAACCACTATAATTAAAATTAGCCAGTAAGGTTCCTCTGCTTGATGATGTTGCCTTTTACCTTCCAGCACCTTCCAGCCTGGAGACTTCTTTTTCTCCTGTAGTCTGAGAAACAACCAGCATCCAGATCAGAACCAAGACTTGAACTTGTCAGGTTTCCTACAAGAAACAGGCAAGTTTTACAGAAGCCAGACTTATCATCCAGATTTTATCAAATACATAGTATATGCACTAGTGAACAATTACATCAATACAAACCCCACTGAAAACATGTCTGCCTTCACTTCTCCTTGCTCTAGACACTTAACACAAATGATCTCCCTAACATTATTAGCTTTGTGCTGAACTACTACAAAACAGAAAGTAAAACCAAGGGTGGGGGAATTTAAAGCATTATAAACAAACAAAAAACCCCCAAAACAACAACAACAACAAAAAAACCAAAACAAAACAAAAAAAAAAAAAAACCAAAAAACAACAAACCCCCAAACCCAAAAAAAAAAAAAGGCTATATACCTGCCCCAGAATATTTGTTGTCTCCATTGGGCTCCTAGAGCATCTAAAACCAGCTATTATTGAAAAAGGTATTGCCTACCTTTCACTGAGTTTAAGAAAGCAGCAATAGTACTTCACCATTCAGTTGCCAGACATAGAACCAGTATCAGTAGCCACGATTTAGTCATTCTGACATTTGAAAACAAGCAACACTGGAAACAAGACAGAGAAGGGAAAATACTGCAGAGACATGATGTCCCAGGGTGAGGTTCTGACACTTGTATCCCCAGTCGTGTGTTCTGTTGGTGCTGGATGTTATGTTCTGTGCCTTCAGACTGGCTCTGAGCGCAAGGTTTGTTCTGGTTTGTTATCAGCCTGCTCCCCCACGGCTGGGGACAGAGAGACAGACAGTACACAGTGCAGCTTTGCTTTTGGCTTTGCTTTGTGCTGCTTTGCTTTGCCTTGCTCTTGCTCCTGCTTTGCTCCCGCTCTGCTTTTGCTTCTTGCTTCTGTTAGTTCAGCTAAGCGGCCCAGATTTTTCCCTGGACTGTTTTTCCCTTCCCTTTTTGAAGCCATTCAAACCTGCTCCGGACTGGGACCTGGAAACACCGAGAGTTTGAATCTTGTGGCTGCAGCAGCCATCCCCAGCGCCGGAGGGAGCAACAACAGAGCCACCACTCCCAGGAGAGACTTTCTGCATTTGTCATCCTTTTCAGATTGGTGACAGTGTTGCCGTCTGGTACTGTTCATTTTATGTGCTGGGGGTGTTGTGCTTGTTAAATAAACAGGTTCTTTCCACTTCTCTCCAAGGAATCCTTCCCGAACCGGTGGGGCAAAGGGGCTGTGTGGGTTTGCTTTCTGGGGGGCCCCCTTTGGAGGTTTTCTCCCAGATTTGCCCTAATCCAGGACACATGAGCAGTAGATCTTAACAGCAGAGAGATGTGATTTAAAATATGACACATGAGGAAGGATTCCATATGTCTGCATGCTAACTGCTTGTTTTAGATGTGGTCTGTGTCTGGTTGTCACCCCAAGACACTGGTGTATAATTATGCTAATAGCTGTTAGCTGGATTGGAACAGTCTGCTTGGGAGCACAGTGATTCCTGTTCCTGCCAAGTGACTTTTCAAACTTTGCAATCAGCTAATAACCTGCCTGTAGAACACAGATTATAAAGGAGAAATTTCCAGGAAACAGGAAGAGTTCCAGAATGCTGAGAGCACCACTCAGGAAAAATTAAATTACTATTGTCTTTTATCACAGTTAAAATTCTGTGTCTGTCCCTAGGCTTTCCACATCAGCCTCTGTTATGGAAAAAACCCACATTCTGAAAACACATAGAACCATTACAATATAAACTCATCTTTAATTACTATCATTAAAATAAATCTATCCCCAGCATCAGATGAACATCTTTGAAGTTTTGGCATTTATGTGATGGGGAAATGGGACTGAGGATGGCAGGAAAAGCAAGAGATTTCAACTGTACAGTCCCATGGCCACTGAAGGATTATTCTCTTGATGATTCTTCTCACCCAGACAAACCAGTCTAATAATTTCCAAAAGGCAAAAAGTCTACACAAAAACAGAAAAAAAAATCTAAATAAATGAAATCATTACATAAAATCAGGTTTACAAATCTAAGCTGGCACAGTGGCATTGGTGAGGTAGTGCCAAGGGCTGCCTGTCAAGAATAAGGTGCTTCAAAAACAAAAATATTTATATATATAAAAATATGGTTTCAATTCACAGTAGCTTCTGGTTTAAAGATATAGCAAGTGACAAAGAAAATGAAGTAAAGACGGTGGAAGAAAAAGAACAAAAGAAATGGTATATTATATTTAATATGGCAAGAAGTCAATATGAGCTTAAAATTTCTTATTTAAACTAAGTTCCCATGCCTGTCCCAAGAATTCCTAGAACAGATGTACAATGGCACTCAACCTTATTATTAATGCTTTAGGCAGCACACCAAGGCTGTACTCCATGACTGCTTTATGTAAGTAATGAAACTTCACCTCTCCAATTTGTGCAGTAACAAACAGCTCACGTAAACAAACTGAAAAATTCAGTATTTCTCTGCTGGGGCAGAGTAACATGAATATCAAAACCCCTTACTACTGGACTGGCCAAGTACTTCAGAGTAGGGTTCTGTTCTCTCTCCTGCAGGTCATTTTACCTGAAAGAATTTATTTCCCCAATCAAAATTGCCATCATCCACTTCAGGCTAAATGCTTATGGGCAGAGACATGCAGCACTATCGACTTTAATATTTGCAAAGTAAGTTGCTTTTCTAGGGAGGAAATTGCTGCATTTCAAAACTATTTCCTGCCTCACAAATACAGAATTAAATATCAGAGAGATCTAGTTTAGACTGGATGTCCTTTCATTTTTTCTGCTTTAAAGATCCAAGCCAACAGTAGTCACTCATAAGGTGGTGTGCTATAACTACCTACTGGTTTCTTAGTCTATTTTCTCTTCCATTTTTTTTTTACTTCATTTCCCCCTTCTTCAGATTCCACTTAATCACATCCTATTTTTACATTCCCTCTCTCTTTTTTTTAATCATTGAGATCCAATAATAAGACAGTTCCGAATAAATCACAAGACTAACTTTTTTTCCTTCTTCTTTCATGTTTTGCTTCCGGAATCCCTAAAAGAGCAAATTTTTGTGATGACGTGCTTTAGCACAGCATGCTCTCCAGCCCGCTGCCCAGGCACACGCACATCCCCCGGAGCGCTGTAAGGGCACGCATCTCCTGCCCGGCACCGCCACATCCCTCCCGAGACCCGGGGTACCAGGGCGGTAACACAGCATGTCACAGCCACGGACAGCTTTGAGAAAATGACAGCTTCTGTGATGAACATTCCTCCATCCACCGTATCATTCACAACATAGGTGGCAAACATTAAAAGACAATTCCTTCTCTTCTTTTTTTTTTTTTTTTAATAATTTTAAATATCGAAAATGAAAATGTTGAGGAGTTTATGCAGTAAATAATTCCAGATTAGCTGCATCTACTTTCAGTTTTTGTGTTTCTAATATGTTGTGTAAAACGTCAATGTTTGTTAAGGTCATGGATTTTTTAAAAGAGGGCATATGAATGACAATGTTTTACTTGTCTCAAGCAGATGCTACTGATTGAAGAGGGTAAGGATTTACCTCACGAAATCAAGTTCTTTGAAGCTTTAGCAACGTTTTGAAAGTCCCCGCCCCTCATACCGCTCCCTGCGTCTCTCACCGCCCCTCACGCCGCTCCCCGCCTGTCACCTGCCCTCACACCGATCCCCGCCTCTCTCACCGCCCCTCACACCGATCCCCGCCTGTCACCTGCCCTCACACCGCTCCCTACCCCTCACACCTCTCCCCACGTCTCTCCCCGCGTCTCTCAACACTCCTCACGCCGTCCCTCACGCCGCTCCCTACCCCTCACGCCGTCCCTCACACCTCTCGCCGCCCTCACACCGCTCCCCGCCTCTCTCACCGTCCCTCACACCGCTCCCTACCCCTCACACCTCTCCCCACGTCTCTCCCCGTGTCTCTCAACACTCTTCACGCCGTCCCTCACACCGCTCCCCGCTCCCTGTCTCTCTCACCTGCCCTCACGCCGCTCCCTACCCCTCACGCCGTCCCTCACACCTCTCGCCGCCCTCACACCGCTCCCCGCCTCTCTCACCGCCCTCACGCTGTCCCTCACACCGCTCCCCGCCTCTCACCTGCCCTCACGCCCCTCTACACTGCTCTCCACCCCTCGCACCTCCCTTCACAGCGCTTCCCGCCTCTCACTATCGACTTCGTACCGCCCCTCACATCGCTCCGCGCTCTCACGACCCCGCCTCGCCCCACCGCTCCGGACCGCAGAAGGCACTTGCCGCTCGGGTCGGTGCGCGGTTTCCTGCGGGGTTCCGTCGTCCTGCCCTGGCCTGCCCCGCTTGGTTCCCGGCGCTCCCGGTTCTGCCATGGCGCTGAGGAGGAATGTCCCGCCGGGCCGCCGCCCTCCCGCAGGTAGGGGCCGCGGCCGCTCCGGGCGCGGTGTGAGGGGCTCTCCCGCCGCACCGTCCCACACAGATGCAGCTCCTCCGCGGAGAGGAGCGGCCATGTGGGACCGGGAATGGTGGAGGCGGCTCTGTGGTGCGCGGCCCGCTCTCCCCAGCAGGTCCCGCAGCCGCCCCCTCACGGGTGCGCTCGGTCGGCGGGTGTGCGTCTGGCGCCGCTCGGTGATCGGGCGTTATTGGGGGACAGCGAGAGAAATGGCTGTCCGTGTTCAATATGTGTTTAATGTTACAGCCGTATCCCTCGCCTCCTGTAGTAAGGTGAAGAATTTACTTCCCCTCCACCAAGCCCCCCCCACCTCCCCCGCCTCACAGAGATCGATCTCTCTGTGAGGGAGCCTTCGTGCCTGCTGCTCCAGCCGCCGCTCTGCCTGTGTGGCTGCTCTAAGGATGTAGTATGTAGTACCGGGATTTTGAGGATGTAGTAGCGCCTGTGTTTGTTAGGGGAGCGGGTAAATGCACAGAGTGTGAGCAGCTCGTGGGCCATGCCAGGAGCTGTGCGGAGCTGTCTCAAACACGCCGGTGCGTGGGCTGTGTCCCGCCTGTTCTGGGGCACACGCAGAGATGCTGCAGGCTCAGCCTCTGGAGCTGGGGGACAGTCACTGCAAGGACAGCCACTGGAGGCTCAGCCTTTGATACCTGAGGATCTGTCACTACAAGGCTTTAAACCAGTCGGGACTTCCCCTCGGTTCATGAGGAGCAGTTAGTGCCTGAGGAGCACATACTTGAGTGTCTCCCTGCACCCCTTAGAGCGGTTTTGTTTTCTTGGAAATATTTTTTGTTTGGAGTTTGTTTTTTTTTTTTAGCATACTTTTAGATGAATTTTGGATGTAAATAATTCTTTCATCTTGTCTCTAGTCCATTCCTGGATTTTTGTGTGTGCGTGGCAGGGACAGTTGAGCTGTACCTGAAAGGGCATTTAAACAACTGCAGTTGTTTAAAGTACCTTGGAGCAGGTACTTGCATAGTATACTGCAACTTGTAGATTTGCAAGTCTCCAAGTAAGTGTTGGTGAAGCTTATGAGTGACTGCAGTGGGGACCAGCTTGGCCGAGGGGTGGAGGTAGCAGAGTAAGTGGTTTATTCTGACTAGTATTCAGCCAAGCTGTCTTTGTTTTCACTTGGGTTTGTTTTTATGTTGTTTTGTTGTTTGGGTTTTTTGTTTTGTTGTTGTTGTTGGTTGGGGTTTTTTTGAGAGGGGAGCATAAAAGGGAGTGTGCCTCCTTACTTTCTTGTTTTATTTTAAAAATACATGGTGTTTTAAAAATGGAAATTAGTAAAGATTTTGTCACTTAACTGTTAGATTACATGGCTAACAGGTCCCTTATGAAAATAAAAAATTGAACTCTGTATTAAAAGTTTTACATACCTCTCTATTGCTTTGGAAAGCAAATTGCAAAAGAGCTTTGTGGTGCATCCCAGATGCATCTATGTTTAACTCTTCCCCCACCATGGATGTGTGTAAACAGGTGGAACAGCTGTTCCTCGTGGCTAGTTTCAAGTCAGTGCAGAGGTGGAAAGGAAGACGGGTTATTTTTAATCACTAGATAACATTGTTTTGTGGGCCTATTGGTAGTAGACACAATTCCAGACTGTCCCTGTTTCAGTATCTCTTCCCATGCTGGGTATTTGTCTCCTCCTCTCCTAGCTCCCCTTCTGCTTTGTGTAAAGCCTCATAGTGTTAAAATGCCTACCTCTGTCTGGATCTCCTTGCCCTGCTAAATTAAAACTAAAACCAATGCTTGTATCTAGAAATTGCCAATCCTGCATGTGAGGGAAGGTCCCAAACCAAAAGTTGCAGGTCTAGGTTCAGTAACCTTTTTTTTTTTTTTTTTAACCTATTTCCAAAATTTTAGTGGTTTTCCTGTTTGTGGTTTGACTGGTTCCTAAAAAGACAAGAGCCTGTCAATCTTGGGAGAGCACCTAACTTGTGTTGGTGTTCTGGATGAACTTATATAAAGATAAATGATGTCGAGAAGATCTCTGAGATCATGAAAGATGCCAGGGCTTTTTGTATGGTCTGGTTTGTTGTTGATATTTGGTTTGTGGATTTTTAGTTTAGTTTGGGGTTTTTTTACATGCTTTGTCATTCTAGTTTGAAGATGCCCCAAAGACAAAACTTTCACACCTTGTGAGCTGAGGGTATTTAGAGTCTCAATTCTCTTTACTGGTAGATACTTGGAAACAAATGGTTGAAACTTCCATTTCAGATACTTTTAATTTTGCAGTTAGGCTGCCAGAAGGACTGGGTTCAGTCTAGGTCTCCAGTGTGTTTGCAGCTGTAAGATGGCTGGGCAAAGAATTTGCTGCTTATGCAGCTGTATAATTAACTGTATGTACGTCATTTTAAAAAGAGAAGAAAAGCCAAATCTAGCTATAGCATAACTCTGATCTTATAGTGCTGCTTTGGACATGAGTGAGGGAGAATTTTTGTTTCTAAAATTAAACCTGCAACCAGGAAATACAAGGTCAGGAGTCAAATTTGGTAGAAAATGGGCATTAGTTACAGAGGGATACAAATGCATTTTTCATGCTAGCTGGTTGAGTAATTCTAGAAATTCTGGAAACCTTCCCCTATTCCTCCCTCAAATTAAAACTCTAGCCTCTATTTTTCACAATCAGAATAGGAGTCTTGCTGAGAGGTGAAGCAACTTGCTCAATAGGATGAGAAAAGAACACTGAGGTTGTTCTTTCTTGCACTGTTAAAACTTAAAATGCTCTCCTGAAGAGGGAGAAAGTATTTCTTTCAAGAGAATGTTTTACATAACTTTGTTTTCTTTGTTCAGAATTCAATTTTCAGACATACCTCAGAACTTAAATTGTTGTTGTTAGGTCGCCTGTAGCTTAATTAGCACTAATTGGTTTTGTGATTGGCAGATATGTTAATAAAATATAATTAAAAATGTTGGAACACAAGTACAAGATAAGTATACATCTGGTTCTTATCTGCATTATTAAATATATTCTGGAATATCCTGAACTGATCATGAAACCCTTATTGCTTGCTGTTAGTCACACTGTTCAAAAACCTGAAAGTGTTCAGATGGTGGTTTGGTTTTCTTTTTTTGTTTTTAAAGTACAAATCAGAGATGTAACAGTTTCTGGGGAAGAATGCATACTAACGTAGTTAGGTGTTAAGGTTTAATAGAGTTAGTGGTGCCTGAAACCACTCTAATTTCTTGATTTGTGGTATTGGGAAGTTGATTTGAGTCTACTGTGACACAGAATTTTGAAGCCTTTGCTGCATCTCTTTGGCTACTCCTGTGTATGTGTCTGTACAAGTAAAGCATGGAGTTAATACTGAAAGAAGATTCCTGGTTAATGGTTATCCAGGGTGAAAGTGTTCTCTTCTTGTGTATGTAATGTGGTATGTAGTTCTGTAGGTGTTTTTACTTACATTTCACTTTCTTCTTGCAGTTAAAGCTGGACGTATGAGAGTGTCTAAAAAGCAAGAAAGTGGACCTGCTGAGAAAAGTGCTAAACTTCCAGGAAAAGAAAAGTCAAGGTATTACAATGTAGGGCCTCTTCACCCCTGCCCTGTAGTTCAAGTTCGTAGGTAATGATCTTTGAAAACAAACAAAACTCTTATTCTACAAGAGTTTTAATTCTTAAATTATCTTGTGCAATTTGTAGATAAAATAATACTGATATTGAAATAAATATTGACTTAAAAAACCCCAAAACCCAACAACTTCAAAGCCCAAGGATAGTGCTTTGCAATGAAAGGCAAAGGCTGAATCTCATCTCTATTGTCATGTTTTATGGAACAGAAATTAAAACAATGTATTACATACCTGTGTATAAAGGAATAATAATAAAGGAATGCTCACATAATTTCCAGTGAAGTAGGAATAAACTTTAGGCTGCCCCTATTCTGAAGGAAATTAAACCCACATCAGCTACCCCCAAGGAAGAGTCTTATCTCCTGTATAGGCTATACCCCCTATTTCAGTCTAAAATCTAATTTGGCTTTTCCTGTGTGGTGCTTCATAAGGTTAACCAAGCTGCTTTGCCCTAAAAATGAAGGCATACTTCTATTTTGAATAAAGTAACAGCAACCAGTTGATGTGGTCATTAAAACAAGTATTTTCTTGCAGTTTTTTCAAAGACTGAACATTTTTCCTAAATACCTACACTTCTCTTAAATGTCACTTAACAAATGGTTAGGTTAACCAGTATAGGGACATGACAGTAAAATCTGAATGACTTGTGATGTTTCTGAATTTTTTTTTGTTTTCTTCTGGGATTAGAAGCTTTTTATTTTCACTTGTTGCTAATTGTCTGGGTGTAATTTTGCAGCTGTCTTCTCCATAGTCATAGTTACCTAATGGTATAAACAGATCTTAAATAACATATTTGTCAGTGTAGCAAACTGTCAATTGCTAAATTGAACTGTCAGTAGGGAATATCTTGCCTAATCCACAGAACCATTAACTTAACTAAAACAATATCTGCTTTTTCAAGAGTTCACATTTATGGTATTTGGGGTTCATAATGATTATTCCCTACTCCATTTTAAGCTACAGATATGTCAGTGGATATAATGGTATCATCAGAAAATGTGCCATCTGAAGTTCTTCCTGCTGCTGAAGCCAATTATTTCATGTCCACAGATTTGTTTATTTGTGGAATATTGGTAACATGGTGTTATTCATTGGAATGTGGAAAAGTTAATAGGATAATCTTGTGAGAAAAAAGTTCTTGCTTGACAAATAGTTGCTGTGAAAGGAAACACTCTCCAAAAGCAGAGGGTGAATTTTTTTCATGGGTCTAGATTGGAATCAAGAAAATGTTTTGTAGATCAGGATATAACTGCTCAGCTTCTGAGAAGTTATTTCATGGTGTACAAAAAAAATTCCTTTTTGAGATATTCAAGGGTATTTCATATACAGTTTCTTGTATATCTGAATAAAACAGCCTGTCATAGATTCTCTGTTGTTCCATTCTGAAACAGCATGCCTTTTTTGATATTACATAGTTTTTAACATGATGAAAAGATTTAGCTCCAAATCCTAAATTTATATTGCAAAATGTTTTGTATTAAGTCTGGAAAATGAAAGTGACAGATGCTCATATGTTTCTGTGAGATGGAAATGCTAAATACTTTTTTCTTCTGCTTTACAGTGCTGTTGTCAGTTTTGCAAAACCTCAGAACATGGGTGTCTTGGTAGCAGAAGCACTGAACAAAGTAAGTGTGAAAGAAAAAGTCAGGGTTTCTTTATAAATCTAAACATGAAAAAATGTTAAAAAGTGAAATTTCCTTAAACTGGTGTCTGGCAGTTGCGGGTGTTTCATCTGCTACTAAACGCTCTTGGAATAACCTATTTCTGTAGTGGTTGTGTGGCTGAGCTGCTAGATGGCTAAAAAGTACCTGGCCTTCTCTCCTTACTCTGATTCCACTCCTAGTTACTGCAACATGCCCTGGGTAGTTGTGCACACCTATTAAGTTGTTTGTCCTAGAGCCAGTTCTCATAAGCCCTAGAAAAACACTTAATACACCCAAGGATAGCTCAGCTACACTTTGGGGGCATAAAATAAGCAGGATGGCTTCTGCTGTGGTGTTAGAAACAAAAAGGTTTAATAAAGGCAAAATAACAAACAGAAAAACTCGAGCCAGGTACAGAGGTCTGCCCCTGGTAGAAACACTTCACACAAAAGCCCCTCTTCTCCTTTGTTCTGTTCTTTTCTACTTGATTGATCAGGCGGGACTTTTTGGCTTCTATCCAATTAGGTGTTCTCTGGTGTTTGGTGAAGTCCCTGAGGCCCTAGGAGGTGGCTTTCCACCTAACAGTTGAGAGAAGCTTCTGGGCTTCTTTCCTTTTTTGGGGGACAAAGGTTAGTTTTTGCCACTCTGTCATTAGGGGGCGCATTCCTACACACAGCTGTGCAGAGAAGCGCAGCCAGGCACGAGGTGTGTCCTGCTTGTAGAGTGGCGAGGTGCATTAGCTTTAGTGAAGTATGGGGAAGAATCACCAGTGGCATCTAAGTGTCTGGCCAAGCTGGGATTACAGAGCAGAGCAAAACCTTGTGTTCAGTGCTTTATCCCACTGTGGAAATCACTCTGACTTCTATAAGGGTCCAGCAAAAATACAGAGCTGCACCCTGGCAGGTGCAGGGGCCACCAGGGTGGTGATCCAGTGTCCTGCTCTGTGAATGATCCCCGACACAGCAGGCACAGTATGTCCTACTGCTGCCCCATATCTTCTTGTTTCATCTGAGGCCTCACGTCACTCAGTCGAGCACTTTTTGACTTCTCCCTTAGGAATACTATGGGTTCCTGTAAAATCTTGTATCCCACAGCTGCTAATGGACCCTTCTGTTTATCACATGCTTACAGCTCCTGTCCTGTGTCTTATTAGGGTGTTGGTGCAGACTTACACCTGCCCTTTCGAAGAGCTGATTTTGCAAGCAGCTCTTTGGTTTGCATGGTAACCTGAAGATCTGACAGTGGTCATCTCTTTGTTACACACTTGCAGTCTTCAGACTCCGAAGCATACAAGAGTTCCTCATCCCTAGAGCTCAGTGAAACTTCAGTTGCATAATTTCAACACAAGCCTTGTATCAACACTTGTGTTTATAGATTTAGCCTGTAAATCATGAATTTTTGTTTAGAGTTTTTAATGGAGAACAGATACAACTCATCCTCTTTCTCTTCCACCTGTCCTCATCTCCTCTGTTCTGACCCATTGTTTCTAGAATCTTGTATATGAAGCTTCCTTGCTACTTTAGAATATGATAGTTAGCTACTGTAATAATGATGATTTTGAACATGAGAAAATAAGAATTTGATCCAACTTACTGTTAACTCTGGCATACTGATTATTTGCTGTGTTTTCCTTATCTTGGAAGCTCATTCTATGAGCTGCTAAACAAGGGAAGAAAAAAAAAGCAAAAATTCCGTAAAGGTAGTCAGACTAATATCGCTTTGAAAACAGAAATTGTAACTAAATATACCAAGTTACCATGAGTTCTGTCTATTGATCACTTGAACTTTTTGTGGGTTTAGGTTTTACTGCTCCTTTTAAACTACTTTAATAGAACAAAATTTAGAAACAGAATAGCTGAAAATCTATATTCTATCACAACTTTTTTCTCCCCCCTTTAATGTTACAGATGAGCCACAAAATCCATGCAGCAACATTACAAGTGGCTCACCAAAAGCCACAACCTACCTTGGAGAAGTTCATACTGCCTAAAAGAATTTACATTATTCAACAGCCACGGAAATGTTAAGATAATCATGAAAATATTTATATTTACTTAAAAGTGAGTTTCTATTCTATATAGCAGTTAGCACACTGGTGAAGTGCTCAAAAGCTGTGTGCCTTGTATCTTGCTGTGTTTGTGTTACTGACAATAAAATATAAGAAGAGTTGCTAAATGTACTCAGGATTTATTACAATATCATGGCTTCTGTCTAACCTGGTGTTACTGATATGTAGTAATTACTCAATGCCAAAAAGTCTTAAGTTTCACTTACTGTGTGAGTTTTGAGTGAAGGAATGGGAACTGTCAGCCCTATCGTTTTGGGGTTTTTTTAGTTTAATGGTAGCAAAGCTGATGTGAACTTGACTCTAAGAAAGCATGACTGAAAGACATGGGGCTTCTTTCAATTGAGCCTGAGCTTTCCCATGCTGAATGCAGGCCTGAGGCTTACTGCACGATACGTAATTCGCAAAGTCCTCTGAAGGATTTCTCTGCAATGAAAGAAGTATTTTTTGCGTGCATTTCTTTCTGTAAGAAAACCCAGCTCCTCTGCAGAGATCCAGCAAGCAGGAAGAACTGAGTGGAAACAGTCTGTTTGAACCTATTTGGGGCTGGGGTGGATAAATGAAGGAAGTACCTGACTTGGAGCTGAACCCTTGGCGTAGGAGGGCAGGTAGCAGGGAGGAGCCAAGGTGCAGAGAATGCTGTGCCTGGAGTTTGGACTTGGTAGAATGGGGTATGAGACTTAGCACTGCCTGGCAGTAGTATGAAGGGTCAAGCTTAAAAATGGTGAGGAACAAGTGTAAATCCCAATCCAGGCCATGTCCTTGAGCCATGACCTGCTTGCAGTGACAGCAGGGACAATAGAGGGAGCCAGGGGATAACACTGTCCTGCTGCTGGGAGTTGGTTATGGAGCTCCACGGACTCAGAATTTAATAGACTTTTTTTAATTTTTTTTTTTTTTTAAATAGTGATTGCAGAAGAGTATTATCCCAAAACTGATTCTTTCACCCTTTTGGTGTGCAAGAAATTGATCCCCACACAGAGTGGAGGTTTTTGATTTGTTTACAGTTGTGTGCAGAAAGGGGTCCTGGGTGGTGAATTGTCAGAGCAAGCATGGAGACAGACGAAGGCAGGCACACCTATAGATTACGGTCTCAGGCCAGGCAGATCTTACTTCACTCCATGGTTAAGCTGCTCTTAGCTTCTCTCTGTTTCAGTCTCAAGGTATAGTGCCCAAGAAGTCATGGAATGTGCTGAGTGAGGAGTGGGCTCTTGGTAGGCAGAGGGGGCTGAACTAGGGATGTGGCTTTTACTATTATAATTATAATCTAATGAGGAAATTTCATGGCAAGGGCAAGTTCTCACCACAGAAGCAGTCAGTCAGGGGGTTTGTTGGCCCGTCACATAAGGCCCTGAATAAGAAGGGTGTGATCTTTTTATTCCCTCCCCTTCAAGGACCTAGGACATCAGTTTTCTGTTTTCACCATTCCTGTGGCTGTTGCTCCCATTGCTTAACTGCTTTGTTCTCTGTCTTATTATTGGGAACTTTGTTCCTGTTATTCATCAGCTCCCCACTTCCATACTTATGATACTTCTTATACGTATTATAAGTCTCACTTTAGAACTGCCACATATTTTCCTGAAAGGAATCACGGGGTGACAGGTAAATCAATTGCTTCATGATTTCCCAAATGCAAATACATAGTGCTACAATTAAGACAAAGCATAATAGGGTGAGTGTTAGGAAAACAACAAGGTAAAACATCTCGTTTAAACTCCCTGTAGTGATGGTTAGTGACCATCTGAAGAAAGTGTCCTCCCACCCCTGTGCTCTGTCTCATTTCACTTGTTCCAACCCTTGTGTGCTTTCCACATCACGATGGACAGTAATCAAAGTATTTTACCCATTCTTCTGAGCTTGTTTCAGCAGTTATTGCAGATCATCCTGCTGTAATAATTTTCGTACTCAAATGAGATTTATCCCAACAGGGATGGGCAGCAGATCTTGAATCAGCATATAATTATACTGCAATAGCTGATATAATGTGACAGGAGCTGAATAATTGAAATCCCACCCATTGATTTTGGTGAAATTGAGAACACAAACATTAGAGTAATGATCTGTATCTACAACAAGGTTATCTACAAATATGAAGCCACAAATTGTTCTCATATAAGCACATCATTTTCCAGTATATAAAATTACAGGTTCATGAGCTTCATCAGGATGGCTTTCAAAATGACAAACACTATTCTGGATCCAGACAAATGTCAGGGCTCTGGTGTTAGTGCACAAGTGAGTCCCTGTTCCCATATAGTGCATGTGCTAACACTAATGGTTTGCCATTCCCCATGGGCACATGTCCTGTGCTCCGGGGCAGGGTTTGGTTATGATTCAGGCCTAGAGCAGTGGCTGAGTGATGGACACCGAGGCTCCTATATGGATTAGTGCCAGGACTGTGCTGTTGATGGTATTATAACTGACTAAATGCCACCAAGGCTGGAATTCCTTTGCAAATTCAGTCATTTTTCCAAATTACTTTTTGAAGTTCAGTGGGTGAAGATGCCCACTTCAGACATAGCTAAGAGAAAAAGAACCTTCATCTTGGTTTGTGCCACGTTTCTTCACCTTCTCTTAAAATTGCTACTGCTGCTGTTGATTGTATCCACAGCTGAGCTCAGACATAGCTAAGAGAAAAAGAACCTTCATCTTGGTTTGTGCCACGTGCCTCTGGGATCAGCTATGAGCTCGCTCATTGATTCTTTCCCACTGAGGCAATGTGTCAGGTAAGAGCCATTGATTAGTTTCTAATGCTGGTAGAGAAGACCACAGAGGGTGTTGCAATTTGCTTAAATCACTTGTGGTTGTGGCTCAGGTTATTTATAAGTACTTCAGCATCTGTACAATT
Organism: Onychostruthus taczanowskii; assembly: GCF_017590055.1. Taxonomy (NCBI): domain Eukaryota; kingdom Metazoa; phylum Chordata; class Aves; order Passeriformes; family Passeridae; genus Onychostruthus; species Onychostruthus taczanowskii. Next base: position 17,812,427 of record NW_024496526.1, read on the forward strand.
CAAAACTCCCAAGTCCCTGTGGTTCCAGTCAAAATTCTTCTTATTCCTTGTGGGGTTTTGCCAATGTAGCCAAGCTAATTGTCTTGCATGGGAAGCACTTAAGGATGGTGACCACATTGGTTTAAGTGTAGAAATATCTGCATTACTAGTTCTATTTGTTTAAGAAACCAAGATGGGTTAAACAACATTTGTTGCTGATCTGCATTTTTGATCACATAGTCTAATTTCTAAAATTTGTGGGGATTGAATTTTCTCATCCTTTTTGACTGGGGCAGATGTAATTGTTTTGGTTTTAGTAATATCTACCTTGAGTTTAAATGTTAGTCCCACATTATGGTGGTCCCAAGGTCATAACAAAAACAGGTTTAACTAGGATAACATTATACCAAGAATCCCACCTTTTGGTGGCACAAAATTTTGAGTTTTTTGCCCTTGATTCTTTTGTACTATGAAACATTGAAATCTGAGTGGCTTTCCCACGTGTAGATCCATTGATCATTTTGCACCATATCTGAATTTTTTCTTTCCAAGAGAGGAACCCAACTATATCTATCCTAATCCTACCCATGTTCTAAATATGCTTCAGCTCCATGCATAACCAGACTAGTGAAATTGTACACTAAAATTGTATACTTAAATTCATGCTTAATGTGCAAGGTGGTACTCAAAAAATGGTTATACTGTCAATGAGGATTCTTTTAAAGTGCACTTTTCACATGACTGCAGTGGAAAGCTATTGCAAATAGATGAGACACTCCTTCTAAATTCAAGGGATCCTGGGAAGGTTACCCAGAGTTAGTGTTGCCATTTAACACTAATATCTGCATCTTTTCATCCTTCCATCAAATGTAAATACCCTTGTGTTGATTAAAGATTAAATTATGATCACAGGAGGTGGTGATTAGTAGCATATGCAATAAATAATTTGCTTACACCTTGAATAAATAAAAAAAATTAAAATACTTCTTCTCCTTTGAAGACAACTGTTACTTATCTCTGATTCCATAACTGACTGATAGCCCTTGTGAAATACTATCAGTGTTATCCTGGACAACAGCAGCAATATACTTTATTGGTGTTGAAGTTGTAGCTATGGGATTTGGAAACCAGTCTGCTTTTGTATTGTTTACAGCACACTTCTGTTCCCCAGGCTGGCTCTATGGCAGTGAATGTTGTTATGAATGTCAGTGAACAAACAGGACTGGAGTCGAAGCTGTCCATGTGTGAAATGACTATCCATGCTCTCAAAGCCAAAATTAGCACAGCGCACTCTAATGTCTCGGTGGGCAATACACGCTCCCTATACAAAGAATATTTGTAAAATCTTTAGAATTCTAATCTTTGTTTCTTGTTTCTGAAGGAAATCCTTAACTAGGGAAAAGTTGTAGGATCTGATTCTTCAGGCCTTTATGAACATCACTTTGTATGAAGCTGAACATTACTTAACTGTTTAAAGCAGTACATTCGGGGAGGAGGGATGTGCTTGGTGTAGAAGGGAGCTGTAGTAAATCCCTTTTGTGGCATAAATCAGGCAGTCATACAGGGATTGCTAAGGATGGAACCGTTCTGTTAAAAAGCCCTAGGCGCTACTCTGTGCTGTGCACACTTGGCAAGCGCAGTCCCACAGAGATGAACTAAGTACATTCAGTAACTCGAGTTTCTGGCAAGACCATGTCTGTGGGCAGACAGGAGTTGTGCAGCCCAAGTGTCTGAGCTGCATCAGTCTGCCCAGCCCAACAAACCCAGGTGTGCCCTGCAGCTGTACCGGGCTCCCGTGTATGCAGAACGCTGCTGCAGGGTGCTCTGCAGCGCCCAGTGGCCTGCCAGAGAGCAGGCTGCAATGGAAAGCATCTTGCAGGTGCTACCTGGGTGAAACTTTCACATGTAAAAACAGGTCCAGACAAGAACCTAGGCGGTCTAGTTTGATAAACTTTGTTTCATGGCCTTGCTAAATGTAGAGCAGGTGCAATCTCCTCTCCTGCTGTAAGATGAATCTTGCAGAGCAGGAAATCCTGGCAAGTGTTCTGTTCCATGTCCTGCTTGGTCAGGTGGTGTCCAGTTTGTATTTGCACCATCATTGATGATACTGTGATGAGGGTGCTGTGCCTTCTGTTGCAGGGAGTTTGTTTTATTTAGTTCAAGCCATAATAATTAGCTTTCATTATTTAAATATCAATTGCCACCAAATTCAGCACAAAGAACAAATACATTAGGTTTGCTAGAAAAATCAAACCCTTGCAGGAAGACTGTTTTCAGGCTTTTCATGGACTATTTCAAACAGTGCAGGTATTCAGTGAGAAGGACATGATTTCAGGAAAGTATTTCTGCTCCTGATCTTCATTTCACCATATTGGAAGACACAATGTTGATTAATATGCAGTTGTTGTTAGCTGTAGCCCTCAAAACACCTTACAGAGATGGAAAGCCAAGGGACAATGAAAGCTGTGAAAAGAGATTTCAGTACACATTGGTTGGTTCAATGTCTTTGTCAGCTTGGTAATGTCACATGTGCTGTTTGATGGCCTGAGACACACATGATCTGTTGGACTTCTCTGCAGGGAGGAGTTTCCTCTGGGGCAAGGCAGAGTCTCTGCCCTTAAGCACTTGTTGCTCCTAGGTTGGGTGGTGCTGGGCAGAGCTGCTTGGGAATTCAGAACTGTGCAGCCTGTCACTGGTCTAGCAGGAGGCACAGGATATGCTGTTCAGTGCACAGACCAAGGCCCTAATTGAGACAAAGGGACTCCTGGCTTTTGTGTGAAACTGCAGCAGATGAAATGGCAAAGAAATTACACATGGCGAGACTAGGAAGTTGCAATAAAAGAGAACTATAGCACAAGACTTAATTTTAATAAACAAATATTAGCTGCTGTTTAAAGCCTTTGTGTGTTCCAGGATGTACTTGTTCAGCCTGTTCCTCTCTAAGTGGTATGCATAAATCTGCAAATCATTTCAAGCACAGTAACCTCTGCCTGCCATAGCAGCCCCAAAAGTCCTGGTAAGTGGTGCATACATAAGCCAAATAATTTCCTGAGTTCACCTTTAATTCCAGGATAGAAGACTTTATTTCTACAATGTAAAAAAAAAAACCCAAAACCCAAATTCAGTGGTCTAATCAGAGTCATCTGCCATACTTATATTGTTCCTGTTGTGTGCAATTCCCACACCATGTTCCCAGGAAGGCACCTCTTGGTTTGGAAAATCTTGCTGTTGTTGAATACCCTTGTTTTCACATGTTGTCATTCCTCCTCTTCCCTCCTTGCACCTTCTCGCTGCCCTTTCCTCCTCAGCCTGCACAGGACAGCCAGCTGGTCAGGTGGCTGGAGGAATGTGTACTTCTATAGTATGTTTATGGTTCTTGTCATACATGGCCACAGATTCTACTCATTGCCATTATGCCACTCTTGCTCAATTTTAATGAAAAACTTCTAGATTATATTATTTACAGAAATTTCAGTCTGACACTTCATTTATAATGGGCTACCAATGTTTAATTCATTCCAGAATTGAAGAAGCTCTGAAGTCTGAGCATTGTTGAGTGTTCAGCTAACAGGCACTCTCCAACTCTCCAGTTGTTTGTTAAAGCAATTTTATAGAGGTTTATAACTCATATCAAGAGAAGCTTATGCAGTTTCAAAGGTTATTAATTATTACATGTGTACTGGATTTGCCACAAGAGGTTGCTGTATGCCTACAGCTTGTTCCAGTTCTGCCAGCTGTGCTGCCCTCAGAAACACTGCTGTTTTCTGTCAAGGAGGTACATTTTAATCTGCTGGAAAAGTTTCAAAGAAAAAGAATAGATAAGTTTATAAAAGCCTCATTTGGTATTTCATGGGGGACATGACTACCTAGAAGCTGTGAAGATACAAAGGGCATAATTCCATGGTAACAAAAAGTGGTATCAGACTCCCCACCCTTCCTCCAGTCTCTGGGTTCCCAGCTGGAGTCAGGTACAGGTGAGGCAGCACAAGGAACAGGAAAGAGTGCAGACTGTGTTGGTGTTGGGTACATACAGTAAGATTTTCTCAGTTTGTAGATGCTTACATAGTATGTTTCTGAATATGGTCACTTCATAACAAATTCATTGCTCCATGAACCAGGCAACATTAGAAAGTTGGATATAGCATCCCACAGTCAACAGTTACGTATTGAGGGATGAAGTTTCTGAACCCCTCTCTATACACAGTGCATTTCTTTTATATTTGGGCCTGACTTCTGTAGAGCAATTCAGATAGTTATGTAAAGGAATTATTAAGACTTTTCTTAAGTTATGATAAAAATGTTTTATATAATAGGTATCATTTTAGTTGCAAAATATGCAGTTACCATATACTGAAATAGAACAGTCACTAAAATGAAGATTGATATTAAAATGTAAATTCAACCTTCTACTTTCATTGATCATAACTTTCTTAAACTCCTTCTAGTTTAAATTTTTCACATTCAGTATGTTTTTTCAAAGTTAAAGAGAGAGCTGGAGCAAACTGAGCTACCTTTAAGCTATGTAAGCCTGAGATACTTGTTTTTTATATGTTATAATCAAGAAATATTAAATAATGAAAAGTAAGGTTATCTATTTTTAAAAACAGCTGAAATTGAAAGCTTTTAATTTGGTTTATTCTGTGGAGCTCAGCCTTAAAAAGTAAAAGGAGTCAAAAAGACAAATTTAGACTGATTTTGCTGAAGCTGTTCACAGGTGCCAGCCAAAGGTGACGTGGGTGTTGCTCGTCTCTGGTGCATTTGAACTCTTCTCCAGTAAAGTCTGTTGAGGTTTCTGTAGACAGTAAAAAATGTAAATGTAAATGTTCTTTATGTGCTTGTAAATACATCACAAGGAGCCTTCCAATTAAAAGTTCTAGCTGCTGGTTCTAACATTGGTTTTGGTGCCTTGAATTGTAATGAATAAAAAGGATAATAAAGGGGGTGACAGGAAGGTGGCAGAATGCCCTAAAACTTAAGGAATTCAGGAATTTGGCTGGCAGAAGTGGCTACACTGCATGCTTCTGCTGGTTGAAGTGCATATACTGTTCTAATAAGCTTACAGCTCACAAATAGGGCTTTTTTTCCCCCTTGTCTCATGCTCTGCCAGTGAGGAGGTTCACAAAGGAAACTGGGAGGGAGCATAGCTGGCACAGGTGACTGAAGCTGACCAAAGGGATATTCCATACCATAGAATTTCATCCCCAGTCTGTGAACTGGGGGAGGTACCCAGAAGGGCCTACCTAGATTTGGGAAGCAGGGGGACTGGCATCATTCAGCCAATGGTGAGCAATTCCATTGTGCATCACCTGTTTTTTCCCTTTTTATTATTTACCATATTACTGTATATTACTTTATTTTCAATTATTAAACCGGTATTATCTCAACATACAAGTTTTACTTTGATTCTCCTTCACATTCCACTGGGGTAGGGGTGAAGAAAGTGGGTTGAGGGAGCAGCTGCATGGTGTTTCATTTCCAGGTGGGTTTAAAATCATTACAATCTACTAGCTTAAAATCAGTAAATTGAGGATTAATACCAAATTATTATGTTGCATGAGAATGAATCTGCTGGGATAAAAGCATGTACATTGAATGGAAGCCTCTAAAATTTATGAATTACCTTCCTTGAAAGCACCTTCCAAAACCAAGAATTGGAATAGTAGGTTAAGATGAGAAGCATGAACTAACATAAACAACACTGAAGCTGAGCTGAGAAAGGGAGAAAGTCTGATTTCTAATTTCTCTAGCCCCCAGCATATATGTTAATACAATGAACACTGCTGCCATTATATTTCACTGTGATCTGATTCCTTTTTTCCTAAAAAAAAAAAAAAGCTATTAGAAGCTTGCGTGATAAGTACGAGACTGAGGAGAGCCATAACCTTTGAGAGAAGGAAGAAGGAAGAGGTGAAGAATTTCAGTGGCTAGGAATGGATCATCTGAACAAATGAATGGAAGGAGCAGAGAGCAGAACAGTTAAAGTAGAACAGCTGTGAGCTAAAAACTTCCCAGAAGGAAGATGAAAAAAACTTCCCAAACTACTGATGAAAGCAAAAACCTTTACGTTCCTGATATCAAAAGCATTGCTCTACTGAGACAAATTGGGAAGCACTAGGATCCATGGTGAGCTTTCCTGTGAAGCAGCAGGACCTCAATCCAATTGACTGTAAACACTATTTCAAAACTTCTGGGTACATATCTAGAGGAAGAGAGTGCCAGCGCTGGACCTGCTGAGGAATAGATCCCACAACAGTGGAGTCAGAGCTCAGTTTCTTTTCTCAGATTTCAGAGACAAAGACAAAATGATAAAATGCTGCCCAAACTTTTGGTATTTCCTCTTAGAAGGAAAATTCCTTTATTTCCAGATATAGGCCTCATCACACTGGCCAAATGCAGGGAAGAGAATGTGATTGAGAGGGTTCTCCACTGGAGAAAAGACACTATGCTGCTGGCTGAGGTGCATACAGCATCCTCCCCTTGTTTTGGATCCAATCTTCAGCTACCAAGTTGCTGAAGTGACAGTGAAAGAAGAATAATGTCACTAATTGCTGTTGCTCATCAGCCTGAGGGCTTTGTCTCCGGTTCCTCTGCTCTTCTGACACCAAACAAGGCAGTTATGGCCAATGTTCTGCAGAGAATGTGCTGCTTGTGTATCAGCCTGCCACTTCTTTCTGAACACATACATGGATTGTCTTTGTGCTCCTTACAGACACATTGGAAGACATCTTGTGAAATGCTTGCATAGGGTAGAAAATGTTCTAGAATTCTCTGGCACTGTAATTCTGCAGTTAAATTCAGATTTGTTTTGTCATAATGAATTACATATGAAAATCAATCAGAGTTTGCATGGCAGAAAACATCAAATCCTTTATACATTTATAAATGTATTTTGGATTGTCCCTACATTTTCCTTTTTGGTGTGAGGAGGATTCATTTTTGTATTTAATTATGTGAAATTGTAGAGGTTGTGTGTAACAAGGCTAAGCACTTTGGCCTCTATGCAGGGAATAGCTGCAGTATTGGACACTTGGGGTGGAAGAAGCAAGCAGTTTCAGGTTGGGAGAGAAAAACATGTCAGCTGAGTGTTTCTGCTGACATTTTTGATTGATGTGCTCATAACAATGGCATGCAGATCAGCACTGCTAAACCTGTGTTATACTTCACATAGTTAACACCACCGGGCACTTCAGTGCTAACCCCACTAAGACATTTATCTATCTACGTGTGACATTCCCAGCCAGAGATAATGCTCTTTGGTGGCTGCTTTGGTACAGCTCATTGGGGTTACCATGGGTGCCCCACAGTAAAATTACCAGCACCTCGGGTTTTTTCTCATAAGCTACCATCTGAGATGTCTTTGTGAGGAGCTAAATAGTTTAACAGTCTTGCTGCCTGCCATCATCTTCAGCCTTCAGATCAGTTTCGTGGATTTCTTCTGCAGTCTCTCATTCTTTGGTATCTTGGAAAATACGGATGGATAGACCGGGAATGCCGTTCACTGCTGTATTCAGAGGTAATGCCACCTCTACATGTCTTGCTGATCCCTCATTTGTACAAGTAAAGAACACACTGGCTTCTTTGGGAGCAGCAGCACTGATGTCATGTGGTTTTGCCAAGGCAGCCCCATACCCTTTCGAAGGGGCTGCCTTTCCAGGGTGCAGTTTGTCTTTTTCTGTGTTGTGGACAGGGCCACACTCCTTGTTCCTACACCTGGCATTTCAAATCTGGCTGTCTGAAATGCCTTGCATGGTCCAGTTCAGAAAGTAACTTGGATCAGTCTGAGATCTTCACAGAATCACAGGATGGGTCCGTTTGAAAGTGACCACCGTGGCTCATGTGGTCCAACCTCCCTGCTCACTCAGGGTCATCCCAGAGCACATGGCACAGGATTGTGTTCAGACGGTTCTTCAATACAAGCACCTGTGGAGGGAGACTCCACAACCTCTCTGGGCAATCCGTTCCAGACCTGCCTTTATTACTTATAGTATTTATATTATTTGTATTCCACTCGTCTTTTGCCGTGTGCAGTTTTTATAAGCTCCGATGCGATTACTTTCATGTTCCTGATGGAAGGCTGCTTTGGTGGAAGTGGATGTTCTCCGGTGCGGGGCTCGGGGCAGGAGCTCCCAGCCCCGAGCTGTGCCGGCGGGCTCTCAGAGCAGAGCTCAGCCGGGCAGAGCGCACGGATGGCGGGGCGCTCCGAGCAGCGCACGCTCCGCGGGCCCGGGCCCGGCTCTGCGGGGCGCTGCGGTCGGTGTCTGTGGAGCGGCCCCGCGGCTCGCGGAAGGGCGGCTCGGCCGGGCGGGCACCGCGCTGCCGCGCCTCACGCAGCGCTCAGCCCGGCCCCGCTCCGCCGGGCGCTGCCGCCGCCCCTCCCGTGAGCTCATCCCGCCGCCGCGCCTGCCCAGCCCGGAGGAGCCCGGAGCAGCCCGGGCTGGGCCGCGCGCGGAGCCCGAGGCGAGGGGCCGGGCCCGCCCTGGGTGAGACCTCCCTGCCTCTTCCTCTCCTTCCCTTCTTCGCCCCGCGCCCGGCGGGCCGGGGGTGCGCGGGGTCGGCGGGCGCGGAGCCGCCGGTGAAACTTTCTGGCGGAGGAACGTGTGCGGGCATGTCGGGCAGGCACGGGCCGGGGCCGGGGCCGGGGCAGGGGCAGGGGCAGGGCGCGGAGGGGCGCGGCCGGGCCCAGCGGGGTGGCCCACGGCTCGGGGGTGGCCGGGGCCGGTCAGGTCCGGGGGAGGCGCTGCCCGGGCGGGGCCCGGCCGGGATTTCCGCCTCCCCGGCCCGCACTGTCGCGTTTCGGTGACTGGGGCGGTTTTCATGCCTTTACCAGTAAACATCTGGGGGGAAGGAAAAAAAAAAAAAAAAAAGCTGCTTTCTGCAAAACTTGGTTTCTTGGTGGGGCTTGGTTTCGGTATTAGAAGGCGAGGAAGAGGCGCTGGGAAGAGGCACACGGCCCGGGCAGAGCCGGGCTGCGGGGTCGGCCGTGCGCGGGCAGAGCCGGGGGTGGGATGGGGTGGGATGGGGTGGGATGGGATGGGATGGGGTGGGGTGTAACACGTGCGTGTCTGTGGGCAGCAACCTTGTTTTGACGGCTGGAGCAGAAGGGCCTGCCCTAGAGGTCATCAGTGTGCCTGCTGGAATCTCAAGCGTTAAATGATAAAACGATAACTTGATTAGTTTTTAATATGTGAGTTACTGGTAGTGTATAGTAACAGTGTATTTTAAAGCGGACTTTCTTAAGCTTTCTGATTTCTCAGTATTTGTTTGCCATAGTCTCATAATGCATATTTGTTGGATGGGGGACTGGGTCCTGACTTACTGTTTTCAAAAGTAGAACGTGGCTGGAGACATCTTAGTGTGAGGTTGGACCCCGGGGATCAGGGAGGTTTAGCTGCCCCTGGGTGTGCTGCAGAATGTGCTCCCTGCCCGTGGGCCCCGCTCTGCAGCCCCGCGGGGCCGGTGGCAGTGCACCCCCTGCTCTGCCTCACATGGCGGTTCCTGACGAAGGCAGTGCTTTTGCAGCATTTAGAAAGCTAACAGCTGAGGATGTGGGAGGCTTACTTTGGGCTTCTGTGACTGCTGGGTGTAAAAACAGTTGGCAGGAGGTTTGTTCACTGGTCTAGAGTATTTTAAATGTTTTACTCATCCAGCCTACTTCAGAGTTTTGCAGGATTATTCAGTATGTGCAGAAGTCCTATGTTACCTCGTATTTTTGATAGCTGTTGCTTAAAAATAGCCTGATACTTGAAAATACCAGGGAATTAGGGAAATAAGTGTGATGCCCTGGATCCTAGAAAATTTCCTCCCGCTGTTGTTTAATATACAGTGGCCAAAAATGAACTTTTCCCATTTGTTCTGATCTGCTGTGTAAGTCCCATTCAAGTGAAAAATGGTAGTATATTATTAAATAGTGCCAGTGAGCAAGGTAAACACAAGTATTGCTTCTTTTTGCCACTGCTCGGATAATGTATTCAGCGCTTCATTTATGCGGATGCTCTGAAGTTCTGGTTGCCTTGCTTTCTCAGTGTAGCTAACCATTGGAATGTCCAAATGGTGATGAATTATATCTGCTTTAGAGCCAAAACATATTTGGTTCATGGCCAGAGTTGCTCAGCTTCCCATAAGAGCATGTAGGAAAAAAGACATTTTGTGTGTATGACCACAGTCCTGAAGTTGATGCCATGGCAACTTTGTGATCTGAATTATATGTTGGAAGGCAGCTGAGCAGTCTTTGCAGAGGTGTTTGTTTTTCTTTAGCTGAACTTCTTCCTCTTATCAAGATTAAACCTTTCTTTGAAGGTGAAAGATTATTTAGCACTTTCAAACTCCTGTGCATGAAAGAACATCAGCCTCATCTGTTAGTTATTTATAATGACACCTAAAATACGTGTAAATTGTAATTTATATCCATTATTTTTAAATTAAGGTTTATATGTAGGGATGCTGTTTCGACTAAAAAGTGGTATTTCAGGCTCTCTCAGGAACTAGATCTCAATGTTTTCCAGAAAAATAGATAAAGGTCAGCTTTAGCTTTTGTGTGTGGGAAAGTCTGAGAAAACTGGGTTAGTTCAAATCTTTTTGTTGCTTTCAGCTCCCAAGACTTGATGTGGAGGTTGGAGAGTTTTTTTATCACAGAGCTGTGGCAATGGAAAAAAAAATCGCAGCATATGGCCTAACAAATGTGTAAGGTCTTATTTCTTAACAATATGTTTGTGTATAGGAAGCACCACTGTTAGAAAACTGACCTCTGAGTATTGAAGGCCTAGTGTAACACCAGGCTGAAGAAACCCCAGAAGCAACCTCTGGAACATCTCGTGATCCTCACTGCATTTGGTTTTGTGTTTAACTTTAGTTTGATAAGTGCATCTTTTTTTTAAATTTATTGTTATAAGTTTGTTTTTGTGGAGCTTTAACCTCTCTGATCTTATCCTGAAGGGAAGTAAATAAAGGGATCAGTTGCTCATTAATGCAGAATACCTATTGTGTGGTCTAATGTTAATATGTCTGTCTCTTACTATCCTTTCCTTTTAAAATTCATTGTTTAGCATGACTGAATTAATCCCTTAGTATTCATTGTACTTGAGAGGTTCTGTAGAGGTATTTCAGCATGCTTAATTGACTAGATTATTTATCTACGTATAAAACTGTAGAGCTCAGGGGATGGTCTCTGTGCTGTGTTTGGGCTCTCCACAGATATTCTGGAGTCTCCTGTGGTGTCCATCTCCTGCTCACTGGGGTGTAGGACAGTCTGAACTGGAGCACAGGTTTTATTTCACTCAGTTTGTGCTTCAGTCAAACAGGGTGCTTTTGGTCTCCTTTCATAGCTAAAATGTCCTCTTGCTCCCCCTCCCTGTCTTCCAGCTTCATGAGCCTTCAGAGGCTTATCCAGTGTAGTGATTTCACATTTTTGTGCTGTGTAGGTGATACATTGTTGTGTAGGCCTTTTGCATCCATCGTTGCCACTCCTGCTTCTTGAAGTACATGCATTCTAGTTCGTGGAATTACTTCAGCTTCTAAAAGCCCCGTTTCTCTTGCTGTGTTTCCAGAATTTTGTTTTTGCTCCCCCCCTCACCAGGAGGAGGGCTGCTAAGCCATAGGCTTAATCTGTAAAGGTACTTTGTTACTAGAATATTCGGCTTTGCAATGTGGTAGCTTCAGTGCTTGCCCTTGGTGTGTAAAGTATGGAGGAGATGCTCCTGTGCCTGCGGGATGTTCATCAGGGTGTGGGAGCCAAGGCCCAGGCAGCTGTGCCTGTGGGAGGTGTTTCTCCACTGGGTGACTGGGAGCATTGCTGGCACAGGGCTTTGTTTCCTGAGGTGCTGTCACCAGTTTAGTATTTCACATATTTTCTCCTCTCGATCTGGAACACTCATTTATAATAAGGGTGCTGGTGTGAAAGCAGAAGTTCCACTGGCTTTTGGAGTGACCAGCTGTGCAAAGCAGCCAGCTTGGAGGATGTGAGGTGTCTCACTGGTGTCGTGTCCCACGGGACAAGTCCTTGGGTGCTGGCAGAGAAGAGTTTGCTCTCAGCCTCATAGCTGGTGTGGCACCTCAGCCTGGGGTTCTTGCTGGGCTGCAGAATTGATGTTCGGTGATGGCAGCACTGAGTTCTGCCACAGAAATTTAAATGTCTGAAAGAAATTTACTTTTAAATTACTTAGTGAAATTTAAATGTCTGTGGTCAAGTCAAAAGCTGCCTTCACAGTCTTGATGCTGTTGAAGTTGGTGGCAGGGCTCACGGAATTATGCCTGTCTGACCTTTTTCTGTAAATACTCTGTGTCAGTAGGTGCAGGGGTTATGGTTTGCAGTGTTTGTGAGGTGACTGACTTGGTGAGGCACTCTTTATGAAGCATTTATCAGGCACTTTTGCAATCTAAATGGCCAAAATAATTTTGGGAATGCAGATGGTCTTGAAGTCATCCAGTTCTTCCTCATGTGTGTTAGGGAATTCAGCTGTATCTATATGTGTATGAAATTGGAAAACTATATGCAGCTTAAAGTTCTAGTGATCTTAAGCACATAATAAATATGTGCAATGTATAAAATATATAAAAGTTACAGATATGTATTTTGAATATCAGAGTGTTTTTTTTATCAGCTGCCCATAATTCATGGTGATGCAAGTCGGAACTTGTGAATTATCATTAAATAATTAAATACAGATTTCCTCCATGTTTTAGAAACAGGATGGTCTTAAAAAAGGAAAAAACTCCACAGCCTGCAGTAGAATTGTTCGCAGTCTCATTTCGCTCTGCAGCAGGATTGCCCCCTGATTAGTGATGCAAGTGTTAGTGGAATTTATTTTTAAAAAAAGACACCTGGTGGCCCAGCTCTGTCAGAATGACCCCATGTAGGGGGTGTGCCAGGTGACAGTGGCACATAGCCCGCCTGACAAGAGGTGTCACAGCTGTCAGGGCTGGAGGGACCCTGAGGGTGGCACAGGACGAGCCGTGGGCACAAGGACGGGGACAGTGGGGAACCCTGGGGGTGGCACAAGCCATAGGCACAAGGACAGGGACAGTGTGGGATCCTGAGGGTGGCACAAGCCATAGGCACAAGGACAGGGACAGTGTGGGATCCTGAGGGGGGCTCAGGACGAGCCATGGGCACAAGGACAGGGGCAGGGTGGGACCCTGAGGGTGGCACAGGACGAGCCGTGGGCACAAGAACAGGGACAGTGTGGGATCCTGAGGGGGGCTCAGGACGAGCCATGGGCACAAGGACAGGGGCAGGGTGGGACCCTGAGGGTGGCACAGGACGAGCCGTGGGCACAAGAACAGGGACAGTGTGGGATCCTGAGGGGGGCTCAGGACGAGCCATGGGCACAAGGACAGGGGCAGGGTGGGACCCTGAGGGTGGCACAGGACGAGCCGTGGGCACAAGAACAGGGACAGTGTGGGATCCTGAGGGGGGCTCAGGACGAGCCATGGGCACAAGGACAGGGGCAGGGTGGGACCCTGAGGGTGGCACAGGACGAGCCGTGGGCACAAGAACAGGGACAGTGTGGGATCCTGAGGGGGGCTCAGGACGAGCCATGGGCACAAGGACAGGGGCAGGGTGGGACCCTGAGGGTGGCACAGGACGAGCCGTGGGCACAAGAACAGGGACAGTGTGGGATCCTGAGGGGGGCTCAGGACGAGCCATGGGCACAAGGACAGGGGCAGGGTGGGACCCTGAGGGTGGCACAGGACGAGCCGTGGGCACAAGAACAGGGACAGTGTGGGATCCTGAGGGGGGCTCAGGACGAGCCATGGGCACAAGGACAGGGGCAGGGTGGGACCCTGAGGGTGGCACAGGACGAGCCGTGGGCACAAGAACAGGGACAGTGTGGGATCCTGAGGGGGGCTCAGGACGAGCCATGGGCACAAGGACAGGGGCAGGGTGGGACCCTGAGGGTGGCACAGGACGAGCCGTGGGCACAAGAACAGGGACAGTGTGGGATCCTGAGGGGGGCTCAGGACGAGCCATGGGCACAAGGACAGGGGCAGGGTGGGACCCTGAGGGTGGCACAGGACGAGCCATGGGCACAAGGACACGGGGCAGTGTGGAGTGTGGCCATGGGAGCGTGTCGCTGCAGGCAGGAGCTCGACTGCTGAATCTCCTTGTTCCTGAGTCGTTTCTTACCTTTCTGCCTGCCTGTGCCCCTGTCTAGCTCAGACAAATCTGTAATTAAAATATTCAAGAGTTGCAATGTTTGCAGCAAAGCCTGAGGACTTTGTGAGAAGCCTTTCTGGCGTGATGCAGGCTGTGCTGAGTGCTCTCGTTCTGATGGCCAGGCACCCTTGGCTGCAGTGGAGCCTCGGCCTGCCCCGTGGGTGTCACTAGCTGTCACCTACACCTGCTGAGCAGAGGGAGCTGGTGTCACCTGTGCCTTGGAGCCCTCAAAGTGCATTTTCAGAAGCGTGTAGGATGAGAGGGTGAAGGGCTGCTGCTTGTTTGCTGCATATTTCATATATTTGATAATTAACTGCTTTAAGACCAAAGGATTTTCTAAAATGTTTGCTGCACTATGCTGCAGTTGTGTATATGGTATAGGTTGGTTTTTTTTGTGTTGTTTCTATTTGCTATTGGTGTTTTCTTTGGTTTATTGTTTGGAGGTCTATTGCTTTCTTTTTTATTTTTTTAAGACTCTGTCTTAGTCATGGTCAAATTTAGCTCCAGCAGGAGGGAAGCTGGAGCTTGTTAGCACACAGGAAACGCCGTGGCAGGAGGTTTTTGATGTGTGTGTTTGTGTGTAAATGTGAACTCTACAGCCCCATGATGGAATCGGGCCCGTGGACCTTTGGGTAGGTCACAGTGGTTTTACATCTTTAAATGTTGTCTTAGATTCTGGTGGAACTTCGCTACATTAAGTAGTAAATATGTCTTGTCAAAAACTGGTAGTTTTATGTTAATTCCAAAGCTATCACTCTTAAAACAGCAGAGGTGTTTAATTGCTGAAAAGACAGTTCAGATTTTATCTGCTTCAGCTTTGTGTTATCTAGAAAAATACTAGAATTTCTGTAGTCTAAAGATTGTGCTTTTCTCTTTTCAGTCATCTACAATTAAACTAATCTATTTCTGTCTTAGCAGGTGTCCCTTCCTTAGGATCTATATTTCTGACTTCAACAATTAAGTATTTGAACAATATCCAAGTAAGAGTAAATAGAAGCACAATATAACATTTGCTTTTTGAAATTTAAATGAGGTGGAAGTTGGTAGAGGCTTGGATTTTTTCTTTTTCTGTGTTGTGTGGGTTTTTTTTCTTCTTCTGTGTTGTGTGGGGTTTTTTGTTGCTTGGGTTTTTTTGTTGTTGCTTTTGAACAAGAATGACAAAACACAAAATATTCTTAGTGTGAGTTTTAGGGAGACTGGTTTTGTGCTTCACACCAGAAATGCCTTTGGGTTCAGTTGATTATTTAATTAATTTGCTTCAAGGTCTGTTTTACACTGGGCTAAATACCACTGAGCTCACAAAGGGATTTTTTTTATGTTAGTAAGGACTGAGTTCCTGGATTTTTCTACAAAATTTCCTAGCAATTGAAAGTTTGAAGAGGACTATTGCTGCCACAAAACGTAGGCACGGTTGGATAAAATTTTCAGCACTTCCTAACTACTGATACAGAATGTTTATGTCATGCAAGAATTCCTTTGAAAAGTTAGGAGACATTGTGACAAGACATGAAGGGAAGACTTTGCTTTACTCTTAGATAAACTATACTTGGCAAAGGTAGAATGGATTGTGCCTTCTAGCATGATGTACTGATCTGTTGTGCAGTTTCAGAATTCAGTAGTGCTGGTTTCAAAACTCTAGAAATACAGAGCTGGTGTGTATGTTTTTGTTTATTTATTCTCTGTCTAAGGCATTCTTTGTGCCACTGTGGTATGTCACCAGATATTTTCTGTGAGTTTGCAATAAGCCACCCAGTGATTGATGGCAGCAGCTTATGAAGTGTTTTATACTCATTTTGAGGTACTGGGCATAGTTTGAAAGTCTGAGGGGAAAAAAAAGACTTAATTAATATTGGTTTTTTTCGCTGACCAAAAGTGTTGCACTTTGTCCTTTAAAGACAATAAGGAAAGAAGAACAGAAGTGACATAAAATTATTTTTTTCCTGCTGAAGTTCAAAGCTTGGTAAAAGTCTGCACCAGAAGAATCTGCTGAATGGTTTGCCAGGGAGGACTTGTTTCTCTTTTTGCTGCTCCCATGCCCATGCAGAAGGTTTCCCCAAGGCTCCTGCACTCTGTGTGCAGTGTGTGCCACCAGAACTGCCTTGGGTCTCAGTGGGCATCTGGGCTTCTCCAGAAAGCTCCTTTTGTGCATCCCAGCCATCTGCCTCACTAGCATTTGAGGAATCTCACACTGTCCCGCAATCTGGTAGAAAAAAGTTTGTTTTCTACCTGTTTCCATCATCTCTGCTAATAGGAAAAACAGGTGCTTTTCTTCTCTGTCAGCCTCGCTTGAGCCTCCTTTCTTCAGTTCTCAGCCTTCCCCAGGAGAAAAACTGAAACAAAAACTGAATTTTGTTCCTCCGCAGTATTTCTTCTGTTGGCAGGATTTTGACCTGAGTGAGTTGTTGTGGGTGTTGCATGGCTTCTCTTGGTGTATCAGTGAACTCGGCCCATGTGGTGTACAGTGCCTTGTAGCATCTCAGCTTAAGGGGAGGCAGTAGGCACCGTCTTAGCTAACTTGAAAGATTTACACAGACTTAAGATCTTAATGAATAATTACTTTTTTTTTTTTTTTGAGTATAGAAGTTTGTGTTCCACTAGTCAAATTCTGGTTGTGAGGATTTAAATTTATTTGGTTTGGACACTTGCCTGTGGAAGGAATGCTTTTTGGCATCTAAATTAGAAACTATATTGGTGCTTGACTGTTTAATTACTGAAAAGAACAGGACGACTGTAAAATTATAATAAATAAGAGCTTGCTGGGTATTTAATATTTTTGGTAAGAGCATGTAGGATCTTGTCTGCACCAGGGAGTTATTGCAGACTGGGGGAGGGTGTGAATGTGAAGCACTTTTCCCCCTTGTATAGACAAGCCTTTAATTTTTCTTGAGTGAACTCTGGGAGGTTCTGGGTATTCCATATTCTTGTCCTTAAATTGAGCTCTGCAGGGGCTGGTGAGGAGATAGTTATACTGCAAGCCTGTGTCTGGTTCTTGTGAATAATCTCCCTGGTTTGGGGCCTGTGTGTGTAAAGAGAGCTCACCCATGCCAGGCTGGGGCTCAGGGGAGGCCTTGAGTGAGATGCCATTGGGGCAGGAGTGTGCAAACAGCCAATATTGATGCTGTGCAAGGTCTCACTGGGGCAGGAGTGTGCAAACAGCCCATGGTGATGCTGTGCAAGGTCTCACTGGGGCAGGAGTGTGCAAACAGCCCATATTGATGCTGTGCAAAGTCTCACTGTGGCAGGAGTGTGCAAACAGCTGATATTGATGCTGTGCAAGGTCTCACTGGGGCAGGAGTGTGCAAACAGCCCATAGTGATGCTGTGGCAAGGTCTCTCAATGCCACTTTATTGTACACTGAAATGAGAAGCGATTCAAGGCAAAAAGAATTGGGAGAACACAGATGTTTAAGTGTTTTTGTGGTTACACTACAGAAGAATGCCTGAGCCTGGTCCATAAAGTAACACAAGCAGGTAATTAAAAATGTAAAGTTTACATTTCACAAGAGAGAAAAAGGCAGCATCCCAGGATCTGATGTGGAAAGCAGGGAGAGTATTATTTTTGTTTTGCCTCATTCTGATGAGCGAGATTTCAGGAAATAGCCAAGCTAATTGAACAGTTTGTTTTGATTCTGGGGAATGGCATTCCTTCCTTCTGTATCTGCTGTGAGATCATTCCTTTTTCCTACATCATCCTGTGTAAGCACAGAGAAGATGAATTGCATCTGGCACAGTGCAGCAGAGCACAGGGCTGACCCCACTGGCCCTCTTGTAAAGGCTGCACCTGTATGACCTGGAGAAAACTGGGCTTTGCTCCTCCTAGGTGAAATGGAAATAAGATTGTTCCCCTTCCTGCAGGCTGCCGTGAGCTGTCATGTGTTCTGAGGTGCTCTGAGGTTGAAGAGGGAGTATATATAGATACCCAACATACTTTCTGCATTATGTGACTTTAATGTCTGTTCTTTAGGTATCCTCAAAAATGTTAATGTTTCATTCCAAAATTTGCTAATTTATTTTGTCCACAAAGATATATACCATTCTTCCTCTGTGTGTGTGCTAGTGTTTCCTGGATAGTCCAGTATGTTTGAGCTTTGTGTTCCTTGTGTTGCTGCTCATTCCCACATTTTAGGGTCACTTAGCACTTGCTATTCTTTTAGGGTTGCATGAGGTACTGTCATGTTATATTAATTTTTATTAACTGTCTAATCCAAAACTAGCACAGGGATCAATTCAGACAGTTATGTTCTCTGAAGGAAGTAATTTTGCTTTGTATTTTTGGTAGAGGTTTCCAAGATTTTCTTGTGTGACTTGCCCTGACCAGGGGGCTGGACCAGATGACCTCAAGAGGTTGTTTCCAACCTTAACCATTGTGTGACTCTACCCTAGTCCAAGAAGTCCTGATGAGTCCTAATGTTTCCTTTCTGTCATTTTGGATATTTCAAGCATGCATATTGCTCTGCCTCTGGTAACTAAAGCTAGGGATAGTTATCCTGAGGAAGAAAACATCAGTATCAATTTGATGTCAGACTAGTGTATTTTAAAAGCTACATTAAAACCTTCAAAAGTGTTTAAATAGTAATATATATGTTCATCTCTGCCTGTGAAACAGGAAGTAAGTAACATGTTTGTGTACAGATTTTGGATAGAGCTCTGCATTAGTTTTCTGGAAAAATTGAGTGGCTGTGATTCCCAGCCATTTCAAGATCAGGTATTTTGTGATTTGGGTTTACAGAAAACATATTGTCCCAGAATTTGTAAGGGTAGCTGACATGGGGGAGAAAAAACTGACACCAAATATGGGTGCATGTTCTGGTCTATGTTTAAATAGAGATCTGTAGTGTTAGGAGAAAACTATTAGTAAAACAGGAGAAAAACTCCATGAAAAAAGCAGACAATCCAGAAAATCCTGAAAATACCTGATAAGGATGAACAATACAGGAGATTTGGAACTAGATATGATAAGGAACTGAAATAGAAAGAAGCTTTGAGTTTTATCAGCACCATCATATGTTAGCATTCAAGGAAATACAGCTGTCATTAGTGTGATGTTTCTTTAAAAAAATAAAAATCTCAGGCATACTAGATTAATTGAAAACCTGCAAAGTAGCTGTGATGATGAAAAAAAGTCACCTCTTTTATATTCTGGACGTAATACTGACCTTGTTTAGGGTTTTGTTTGGATCAGTTAGTTTTATAAGTCATGTAAAAAGGTAGATGGCTGTGCTCTTGGCCTTTTCTCTGGAGGGTCTCAGCAGAATGGGAACAAAAAGTCTAAAGCACCTCTGGTGTGGTCAGAAAAGCTGTGAGCAGGTGAGATTTTCAGGTTATACTGACAGCTGCTGCTCTTCTTTCCCAGTGTAGCCAGACAGGTGATTCCACACGTGATTCTCCCTCTGCACGATTGCTGAGTCCTTGGGGTTGGGTCATTCTCCCTCTGCACGATTGCTGAGTCCTTGGGGTTGGGTCATTCTCCCTCTGCACGATTGCTGAGTCCTTGGGGTTGGGTCATTCTCCCTCTGCACGATTGCTGAGTCCTTGGGGTTGGTTGATTCTCCATCTGCACGATTGCTGAGTCCTTGGGGTTGGTTCATTCTCCATCTGCACGATTGCTGAGTCCTTGGGGTTGGTTGATTCTCCCTCTGCACGATTGCTGATCCTTGGGGTTGGTTGATTCTCCATGTGCACGATTGCTGAGTCCTTGGGGTTGGTTGCATCTCCCTCTGCACAATTGCTGAGTCCTTGGGGTTGGTTGATTCTCCATCTGCACGATTGCTGAATCCTTGGGGTTGGTTGCATCTCCCTCTGCACAATTGCTGAGTCCTTGGGGTTGGTTGATTCTCCATCTGCACGATTGCTGAATCCTTGGGGTTGGTTGATTCTCCATGTGCACGATTGCTGGGTCCTTGGGGTTGGTTCATTCTCCATCTGCACGATTGCTGAGTCCTTGGGGTTGGTGCAAACAGGGCTTGTGACCTTTGGAGGGATTACTTCTGGAATACTTCTGTGAGTGCTCTCCATCTGCTTCAGTGAAGATCAGTTGCTTCAGGGTTGTTACAAGTACTGGGGAGCAGTAATCTGAAATTATGATAAAGAGTAATTTTTGCAGTGTCTGGCACCCGCCCAAGATTTTTGGACGGCAGTCAAGTGAAGCGACCAGCTTTTTCCCCTGTGTTGGCAGCCCTCAGGGAAACTGGCCAAAATAATCAGCAGTTTGGTAAAAGAGTAACGTAGCAGAAAACTGGGTGATTGCAGGGCATAATAGTTACATCTCTGGCGTCTGAGAAATGAAGTCTAGATCCAGACTAGTGGGAAAAAAGCTACTGCAGAAGCACATTCTAACAGCTAACATGATAATGAGGTTTTTCTCACACTTCCTCATCTTTCACCTCTTCTTGTATTTTAATAGTGCTTCAGGGCATAATTCCACTTCAGAAGTGAACAACGAACTGGAAAGCTTGCTGTTGTTTTGCAGTTTCCTTTTTTAAACTGCTGCAAAGCTTTCACTGGGTCAGACGGGAGGGGGAAAATGTGGAGTATCTCACTGGTGAATTTAATAATGATTAGGTGATTGAGTGAAGAGCAAATGATGCAAATGTACTACAGCTTGTCAGTTTTGTATGTGTATTGTATCTGTTTTGTACTTAGATTGACCTTTCTGCATGAGAAACACCTACAGTATGGTAAAGGCCATAATTGTTTAGGGTATTGTATAAAAATATTTCAATAGTAACTATTTAACTTTAGTGGGTCTGGCTAAATATAGTGTATTGGAAACATTATATATGCCACTTTTTACTTGGCTGTAGTGACAAAGGGTCAGGGACAGATCTCTCCAGTGTATGCTTTATCATTTTCATTCATGCATTTAAATCATCATAACACAAATATATCTCACTGGAAATTGTATCTTAAAAGTAAAAGCACTATTCTCTTCAAATGCCTGTTCATTCATGAATTAGTAGTCACATATCTGGGGGTATGCCCTCTGTTTATTACAAAATGCTAGATATTGATGGCCCAAAATGTAGTAATTTTAAAGGATTTTTTTACTTGATTTATTGCATCAGTAATACCTTGCTTCTTTAAGTATTGTTTTTTGCTGTATATTCCTCTTGTTTGAAATCTGCAGTTCAGCTAAAGGACTTTGAATTTGCCAGAAAAGGGAAATGTTGGAACTTTTCTGTGTGACACATAGAATGATGCTCTGAATGTGTTTGTAGGCAGTGAAAGCAGTTCTGACTAAATGAAGTTTTCTTTCGAAGCTTAGGATTTTGGGATTCAAATATTTGAATCTTTTGATTCAAAAATGCAAAATACACTTTAAAAAATACAGATTATTTGAAATGTGTATTTAATAAATCCCACACTGAAAGGTGGCAAATACTTAAGTACTTCTGTGCAGACAGTAGACTAAGATGTATTTCTTTGCAAATAAATGCTCACTGGTTTTCAGGATCGAAATGGGGAAGTTTGAACACAACTGTGGGTGGGAGTAAGCTGAGGGTGAGGAGTGTAAATGTCAGTAGTCCATGGGTATTGGCTCAGGTGCTTACCTGCCATGTGGGATTAGTTTATTTGACCTCTGCAGTAGTGATGAACTCCTGTGGGTAGGTGTTTGTAAATAACCCTCTCTGAAAGGTGAGGGAGCTGTGAATCATCTCGTTCCTGATGTTGGTGTCTTCAGTAGCAGCTTTCTATGGAAAACACTCCCATGCAAGGAGGCTGCTGAGTTTTGAGGACTGAGTTGCAGGCTGAGTGAAAATGTGGGGAGATTTTTCCATCTCTGCTTTTCAGAGGGGATTCCTCGGGTAATGAAGTACTTAACTTACAAAGGTTGGGACCTGTTGCATGTGCCTGTGCTCCTGGCTCTTTCCATGACCTAAGATTTGTGTTTTGTAAAGCTGACGATGTTTTGGAGTTGTTCATAAAGATGCTGATCGTTATAAATTCTTGAATCAAGGGACTTTCTGCCCTTTCCCTTCATGCTCTGAGCAGGAAGCATGTATGGAACATCTTCTGCAAGAAAACAGTTGAACTGGTGGGAGGACAGCATCCCTTTGAAAATGCTCTTGGTGTGAGCTGGGAGTCCACCTTTGTCAGCAGCTGACAGGGTTTTCAATTCAACGAGCAGAAGTGTTCTGTTGGGACAGTGTTATTAGCACTCTGGGATAACAAGTCCACATCTAATACCCATTTTAAAATGGGAATGATAGCTTTTAAATCTTTAAAAAAACCCAACAAACACCAAACAGGTGGTTTCATGGCAGAATTTAAAAATGGGAATTAAGAAAACATGAACTGGAGTTGTGAAGTGAAGCAATTGCAGTAGCTGAAAGGGTTCCTGGAGTCTGAGTCAGGGAGTTTTTCTACTCCAGCTTAGCTGTGCAAAGAGAGAAAGTGCAGTGTGCTTAGAAGGACAGTGTGCAGCGTTACTGTAAAATATCCTATTAATACAGTTATCTTTGAAACAGAACAACATCTAGTATCTTGTGCCTGCTTCAAGGGATGAGAAATTATAAATGCACACTGTCGCTGTTCACTTCAGTTGGTGTTACTGAGCTGTGAACTATGGGTATTATGAAATATGTTATCTGAAGCTGAAATCCTTTCGGATGTATGTCAGTAAGCATCACAGTAGGTGCAGATAACTTTGTTTACATCTTTTGGATTTGTTTATTTTGTTTTTTAAGTAACACTGTCTGAAGTATTTCTAAGCTGTAGTAGCTGGTTCATTCCCTCAGCGTTCAGCTGCACACTCTGGAATGTGATGCTGTGCTGAACCCAGGGTGGTGGTTTTAGCATTACTTCAGAAGACAGTTTATTTTTTATACCTTTCGCTTGCAAACAAAGAGCACTGCTGTTGCTTTGCTGTTGCAGCCCTTAGGGTTAGCTCTCTCTGTGTGCATAACTCAGACAGCAAAAGGTGAGTTGCTTTGGAAGTACTTGTCTTTCATTTTATAAGGGAAAAGGAAGGAAGTTCCTTTATTTCCAGGTAGCAGGCACTTCTCATATCCGTGCTGAATGTGGTCTGAATAAGCAACCATCTTGCATGCCAGTTGTGTTCTGTGTTAGAATAGATCCATGAAGAACTCTTTGCACAGTAGGGAAATTGGCCTCAATTCCAAAAAGAGAAAATCTAGGATGGAATTGCCCTTGATTCCTTTTATTTGGTCTCTCATTAACTCTTATTTATATTCTAAGAATAGGATTGACATACACTGTAGAGTTTCAGTTCTATATGAAGCCTGTCTGTCCTGATTAATAGAAAATTCACACTTGTATTTGCAAAGTAAGAAAGTTAAATATAATATGTGACTTTTCAGGTCTTACTTTTTTTCCTTCCCTCTGCCACTCTATTCTAGCTATGTAGGTATGTATGTATGTTTGTTAGATTCTGAAATTCATTAACACCTTCAGGTCCTACCATTGCATAATGCAGGCTTTCTAACATGGCGGATGGTTTTTGTATGCTTATTTTGATACATTTATTTTGCCTTTTTTTAAATCAATTTATTTTGCTTCGTATCCAATAAGTAATCATAAATTTTTTCCTTTTAGAGTATTTCATTTTTGGGTTAGATGGTCCAGTTTTGGGGGTGTGTTTGCGAGCTTTTTCAGTGTTCTTGATGCTGAACGTGGGGAGGGCTGGTTGGTTTCCATCCCTTGGGAAGCAGCTGGGAGTGCTGTCTGTGCTGTGTGTGCGGCAGAGCCGCTGCCCTGTGCCCCGCGTGGCCCCGGGCAGTGCCACCCTCAGCACAGCTTCTGCCTGCGTGGGCACCAGCCCGTGCTGTGCCTGCTGCCAGCTGCACGTGGGGTGTGATCCAGGCCCTGGAGACCTTCCAGTCTTCTGGGTGCTGTTCGTTGCATGTGCTTCAGGATATTCATAGCAGCTGAACAATTCTGTTGTACTGATTTCTCTTTCTCGCTTTATTTCATCAAATGAAGAGAACTTTCTATGGATCTAATGGATCTTTGAACTATCTGTGGATCTATTCTATGGATCCCTCAATCCATAGTTTTTGGATGGAAGACTTTTGGTTTTCCTGTTGATTTCATGCGGCGTTCATGACAGGCTGTTACATAGGACAGCATAGTCAGATTACTTTTCCCCCCCTTCTTGTTGCATATTCCATACTGCAAGTTTTCTTAAATGAGATACCTTTTGAATTTTTCAATGGAGAAAACAAATGAAATTACAATTCTCAGATGCTCCCAGAAAGCTTTTTGAGAAAGACATGATCTTCATAATTCCTTCCATTCTGTTTTCCTTGCTCTGTAACTGAAGCTACTTCTGTAAAAGAATTGTCTTTCAGGTTTATCAGCCCAGATACATTTTTATTATATTTCTCTGAAATCTGCAGCTGTTGCTCACTTGAGGTTGCCTGTTAAGTGTGCCGTGTGGCAGGCAGAAAGTGTTGTGGGGATGGAGGAGTTTGTTCCTCAGTTCCCGTGTGCTGTGTGGCACAGATGGGGGTGGTACCATGTCCTGCTGTTATCCCTGCTGTACAGTCTTGCAGTTGGCATTCCCAGCTGACACCAGGCTGCTCCCGCTGCCGCCAGTCAGGCGGCTGAACTCCAGTCAGAAGTTGGAGCTTGATTTTAGTTTATTTTGCTGGAGTGTCTTACAGCAACTTACACGGGTTTAGCCCTGTAACTGCAGTTGGATGTGGAATGTGGGAAATGCTGCATTACTTTTCTGTACCAGAAGACAGCAAGCTCTTAGTTGCTTAGTTCAAGTATTGAAACATTTCTTGTGCATCAGTACTTTGCTTAACCAAGTGACGCTGTAAGAAATAAATGTGACTACCAAAAGGTTTCTCGTAGTTCTTTCACTGTTTTATTTGTATTGATCCTGTTTGTTTTGACTTGTGTGAATGGATGTTGCATTTATTTTTGTTTCTCTCTGTTATTCTCTAGGAGCAACATTTAAAATGTTAAAGGCCGTTCTAAAAAAGAGCCGAGAGGGTGGCAAAGGGACCAAGAAAGACCCAGGTATGAATATTATTGCCATGTTTTATACCCCAGGTGAGTTGGCACTGCAGACCCAGGACTGTCCATCCTGTGGTGCAGCAGTGCCCATCCTGGGGGCAGCTCCCTGTCCACCTCCCCAGCTGCTGCCTGGGAGCAGGAGCTGCAGGTCTGGCCTGCCTGGAAGGCAGCTCCAGTGCACTTACTGCTGCATCTCCTGCAGGCAGCACGGGGGAGAGCAGTTGGTTGTGGCTGTTGCTCTAGAACAGGCTATGTGAGAGCAGGCTGTGTGTGCTGTGCTGCCAGCTCCTACACGGGCTGGGGCCAGGCCTGCTAACCACAGAAATGCACTTTAAACTGCTTATTCATTACGTTACAAAAAAACACAACACTGCTTATGTATCGTGGACAAGAGAATTTTTATTATGTCTCTTGAAGAAAAATTACTGAAGTAGTGAAAAGTTATTAAGCTGGTTATCAGGTTTCTATTCTATTCTAGTTTTTGCTTTAACTACAGAGATTTTTTGAAGGTAAAAGTAATCACTATCAACAAATCTTACTTAAAATAAAACTTATTTTAATGCTAACCATAAATTTAGTAGGCCACTACTTACCTGCATTACCTTCCAGGAAGAAGGGTAACTAAGAGCTCTCCTTGCCATCTTCAAGGGCAAAGAAGGCCCAGCAGTGCTTGTTGAGGAGGAGCAGTGGCTGTAGATGTGCAGGTGTTGGTGGGGGCTGTGAACCTGCCTGCTCTGTGCCAGGCGTGCTGCTGCAGTCTTTGCTGCAGTGGCTGGAAAGCTCATGCACCTGAGTGAAAGTGACCTGTTTTTTAGAGTTACATTTTTAACTTCAGACTATTAATGTGGACTAACATTTCTGATTTTCTGATGAGTTTGATCCTAAATTATCCATTAGAGTAAATTTATACTCTTTGGCAACGTGAACTTCTTACTCCCAGGGCAAAATACAAATAAATCTGAGTACTTCTTAAGTGTATAAAGAACAGAGCATAATAAAGCTGCCATGTCCTTGTTTATTGGTACCTTTAAAACAACACAATCCTGCTTTCTTGGAAAGCAAGTTACATACATGTCTTGCATTGCAGCTTTTGAAATATGCAGTTACTCTGAGTCCTATAAGGGGAGAGTATTTTCACTGTTCTTTTGCAAAAACTGGTTCTGAGTTCATCTGGCAGGTAATGTGTTCTTCAGGAAATTTCTGTGGTCTTGTGAAGTTTTGACTCTGCCCCAGTTCCTTCCTAAATGTCTGGGTGATGGGAACTATGCTGATTAGAAA
Source organism: Onychostruthus taczanowskii (assembly GCF_017590055.1). Lineage (NCBI taxonomy): Eukaryota > Metazoa > Chordata > Aves > Passeriformes > Passeridae > Onychostruthus > Onychostruthus taczanowskii. The sequence goes on from NW_024496526.1 coordinate 17,838,821, forward strand.
AAACATTGACACTAGATCAGAGATGCACAGAAATGATCACAGAGCTACACGAAAGGCGTCCTGTTAATTTTGTGTGATGCTGACTTGAAGTTACCAGCTAGGGTTGTTTAAACAGAGTGGGCTAAAGATTCCTGTGGTGAGGCTTTTGCTGGTGCATTTTTTGTTAAAATACTAGGTGGAAGCTGCTTTTGGCTCGAAAGGAAAATCAGGCTGTTCAGAATGGAGCTCTGACCAGGCTTTGATTAAAATCTGGAGCTTGGAAAAACCTCTTCCTGTAGGTCAGAAAGCATGGCTTTTTATTTTAGGATCTCATGACATCTGCCTGTATTAATGTGTGCAAAAGAAGATTTTTCTCTGTTTTTGCAAACACAATGCTGCTGTATTTCTGAGCAGCAAGGGAAGAGTTAGAGTGTGGGAAGTTCTTTGGTTTAATTTTTGGTTTGGTGGGTTTGTTTATTTGTTTGGAATTTTTTGTTCTTGTTTTTTAACAGAGCTCTAGAGTTTCATATATTAATTAGATGTTATGGAAACCAAGTATTAGGAAAAATAGGTGAATAGTGCCTGGTGAGGGCTAGAGCAAGGAGGAGTTCAGGAGCAGCTTTTTAAAAGGAAGTAAATAGTTGATACATTGGATTTCAGAGTTTTTGGGGTTTTTGTATTTGAAGATGATGTAAAAAGTTTGAAGGGAGATGTGTGCATTTTATTCTGTTCTGTGTTACACCAGGACTTTCTATAAAGTTATGTCCAGTTTATTAGCTTTCTCTTTTGTTCCAAAGGACATTCCAATTCTTCCAGCTGTAAGACATTTCTCCACTTTTAGAAAAGATGTGAAGCAAGGCAAAGAACATTGGTCTTCTAGAGCTTATTTTTTTGCTTGCTCATCTCCCTGGTCTTTGAACTGAAAACAGGGAGAAACTGAAGGGTTTCTTTGATTGTAGAGTTTTCCCACTTCATGGCCCTTTGGATGTGGAATAACAACTGAAATTTCCTGCTCTCTGAAGAGAGTAGAAATGCACCCCAGCGATGGGAGCTGACCAGAGAGAGAAGATTGTTAACGTGGCCATGGCCGTTCTGCCAGCTGCTGTTGGAGAGAGGAATGCAGTAGTAAATTTCAGTGCTTCTCTCAGCTCTGTGGGCACATGGGCTTGGTTTTTTGCTTGTGAAGATCTGAGAAGTTTTTCAGGTTTTTCAGAGCTTCTGAGTGTGGGAGGAAGGAGACAGCGCACCTCAGTAGGGCCACCCTGAACACAGCTGGGAGGACTGCATGGTCTTTTTTCTGTATATTCATGGTTTAGGAGTGATGCTGAGGAGCTAGAAGGTAGTAACATCTCCGTGGGTCATAGTGGGCAGCCCAGCCAGCGCAGGAGGGACACCGGGGTGAGGAGCTGCAGCTGCGCCGTGACCACGTGTCACCATTTGAGTCAAATTGGAAGGAGTCAGGTTAAACTGCAACAGCTTATTCTTAAACTGGAGTAACCCTGATTGTCCCATGGGTTGCATGAAAGGAACGCCTGGAAGTCTGTGTGATTTAGATCTGAGTGGGATGATTCCTGTTTTACTGAATAGAACTTCCTGTTTGTGTGTTAACTCTATTTTATGGGTTTTACAGCTGCTATGCTTGTGGAACTTTTGTGAGTGGGAATGGTGGTGTTTTTTTCTGGATTGAAGGCAGGCACAGCTGTAATATTAAAAAGTGTAAAAGGGTTAAAGGACAAAAAGAAACAACCCTAACTGTTTTAACAGTAGCTTGTGTGGATTTTAATATTAGAATTTCTCATTTGCCCTGACATGACGGCTTAAGAGCTGAAGCTGTGGATAACATTTTTGAAATCTAGCTGCTGGTAATGTTGATTGCAGGTTTTAATAGATTCTTAAATTCAGGGTTATCTTGAGAAAGAGGGCTGCAAGAACTAGTATTGATACTTTGAGACAGAGACTGAAGTGCTCTGCTGAAGAGTGGTGGAAAGTCTTTGTGGAAATACCTTCTGCCTTGATCAGGAAGGCTGTCATGTGGGAATGTCACTTTTGGAAAAGTGATGCCTCAAGCAGCACCAAAAGCAGTAGTTACAGGTACATATCTGGGCTCAGACCCTGCAGTTGCTTCAGTAGAAATTCTTCTTCAGCAGCTTTGTAATAAACCAATTTTAACATGGGTTTATTTGGGTGTGGCTGGGAGGTGTTGCTGGTAGGTAGGTAGGTGGCTCTTGTAGAATTAGACAAAATCTAAATGAAGCAAAATTAGTGTGTTTAAACATGCACATATGTAATTACCAATTTGTGCAAACATACGTGAACACAGGTGAAAAGCTGTGTTTGCAGCAAGTTACGTGTAGAGCAGCTTTTGCAAGCAAAACTTAGGGTTGTTATTTCTAAATGTGGATTTGAAGACAAGGTGGTTGGCATCCTACTTTGGTAAACAGATGTGCCAGATGAACAAAATTTCAAACACACTAGATTTTTTATGCAGACATACAACTTTTTCTGCATCCAGATTTTTTCTGGTTTTCTGCAGCATGAAGAAACCTGTCTTTACAGCCCTGCAGACAGTTATTTCCATACAACAGAGATAACTATCTGTAAGTTGATTTTTTTCTCTTGTCCTTCTTTGCATTAGTGATGTACATACTTGGTAAAGGACAGAGCCTGAGGGGGAAAAACCCACAGTCTGCACCTGTAACCTTAAAGTAAGAGAAAAGTGTTTGGGCAATGTTTGAAACCAAGCAGGGAGTAAACAGAAACAAAGTAAAAGTGGTACTATTCAGGTACTCAAAGTAAAAAGTGGTCCTCTTTGTTAGCTTACTGTCATCAAATACATGTTATCTCTTCAAACTCTTCCAAAGTTTCCAAGTCCTCTGGAGGTTGCTGCGGAGGTGTCTCTGCAGTGGGACACGGCAGAGCCGTCTCGCCTTGTGCCCTCTGCTGAGGGTGTGTGTTCTCGTTCTTGCTCTTTGTCTTTTGCTTTGCTTTGTTAATGAACTTCATTTTCTACACTTAAGGTAATCCCAGCTCTTCGTCTGTTTCTGCCCTGTGTTTCTTTCTACCTACCATAGAATTGTGTGTTTCTGCTCTCTCTCCCGTGTTCTCATAGTTGAGGTTCTAGTTGTTGACCAGTTTATTTCCTTGAGGTTTTTAACTTGACCTCTGTAACCACAAGGAGATCTTCTGCCTCTGGCCTCAGCTGAAAGCAGCTGGCAGTTTTTATTTTAATATAGCGTAGAAATTTTGTGTGTTAGTGACAAAGTTCAAGCAATCAGAGCCAGAAGACTGTTGTTCAAGTTCTGCTAGGTTACCTGTAAGTCCTGTCTGTGCCTATGAAGAGGTGATAGTATAAAGAATATACGTAATAAGCTTCAGAATATAAACAAAAAGTACTTCTTAATTATGATTGGTTTAGAGGTTCTACAGAGCTACTCATTCTTAAATGCTAAAAAATGCTTCAGAGATAAATTTGTATTAGTATTTCCTGTTGGGTTTCTGTACTGCCAGCTGCTTTCCAGTATATAATTACATTTGTTTTCTTTTAACTGTCCCAAAGTCAGAAACTCGCCTGCATTTGAGAATCTGCTTTTTTAATTTTTATTTACTTACTAAGGAAAAGCTCGTTCAGTATAAAATACATGTAATGTATTTTAATTTAAAAAGAAAATAAAATCCTGTATGTTAAGTTTCTACAGAACATACTCAGTTATTTCAGATGGCTCTGTAGTAGCGTGACCATTGTCGTTCTGTTGACCCAATATCAGGCTTGAAGGAACACAAATAATGGCAGTATTGTGCCTAGTTTGCAGTGTTCTTCCTGCACTAAATCCCATCAGAAGTTGAACATCAAATGTAGTACATGGTATACCTGGAAACTTCATTGATGTCAGTAGAAATTCAGTGTGGTAAGTAGTTGGGACTTTCAGGTTTTCCAGCTTCAGGGCTTGTAGATATTAATAGTAGTGGTCAAATAACAAGGGACAGATTGTTATGTCAACAAAAAGATGATGTTTAGAATGCAGCAATGTAGTGCTTTAAAGGCAGAAAATCTGGAGAAACAAGATGGGTGGTTTTGGTTTCTGAAATAAAAATTATTGAAGTACTTACGGATTTGTATACATCAGACTTTCAGTGATTGCCTGCATATTTAGATTTTTTTTATTATTTGGTCTTCAAAAAGACTCCATATTAATAAATCTATCTTGTGTCTTGTTTGATTCAGATCCGGTAGATCAGACCTAAATTTTTTCAATACTGTTTGAGACTTAGTTTTCATTTGCATTAGTTTCCTTCTTATATTCAGGTATCTTCATGTAAGTGTCTTTGGCTTAAATATGGGTGTACAGACTTCTGAATGTTTGTATAGAATGGAGACTTTATTTCCACTTTGTGTTCCATTGCAGATTGGCATATTGTTAGTTACTTTTGTTTGTCTGCCTTGCCATTTAGGAATATTGTGTACTCAACGAGTTGGATGAAATCTGTGTATTCAGAATTTCCTCTCTTTTATTCACATCATCAGATACAATTAAGAAATTGAGATTATGCTTAGTATTATTTTTCATAAGTAAAATGGCTTTCAAAGGCATGAGCTGTGATCGCTTGTATGAGGTTCCACCATCCCTGTTTTACTTTCTCCTTTTCCTTTCAGCCACAGCCCCTGTTACAAGCCTGACGTGCAGCACTGGGGCAGCACTTGGAATGATAAACAGAAATGAGCTGAAAGTCACTGTCACTGGGTTTTGGGGTTTTTTGTTTGTTGGGTTTTTTTTTGTTTGGTTGTTTTTTTATTTATTGCTTTTATTGCTAGTGGCAGCTAAATTGCTACTCTGGAAAGTGAAGCTGCTGTTCAGAAAAGCCTAATTTTTTCTTAAGACCCAGACCCACTATTTAATCTTTATTTTAAAACTGAGTGTTTTAAGAATTACTTGCCTGTAGCAGTAAAGGTTTGATTCTCAGCTGACTGTGGTCAGCTAAATGCAGCTTTTAAGACCCCTGTCTTGCATTACATCTCACTCAGCATTTCTGCCTAATACACTCTGAACCCTGCTGACAGCATCAAGGTGCCATTCTGGAAAACTGAAAGGCCATTAAATAAAATAAGTTTGCCTTTTAAAATCTAAATGTGTAGATTCAGTTGGCTTTTTCTGTCCAAATGCTCTGTGATATGAGGCTTTGAATTTTAAGAGCAAAGGGCATTTGTGCTGCATAAAGTACACATTCACTGTCTGGAACATTGAACTTGGAATGGAATAGTTTTGAGTTTCAGTTTGACTTATTGTTGTTACTCTAAAAATACCTTGCAACAGAAGAAGCATTGTTTCATGCTTAAAATATGGAGCTGTTTTTGATTATCTTGTGTTGCTTTGCCCACTTTCAGCTGCTCTTGTCAGTTATTTAAGAGCTTAAGCTTTTTTGCTGAGCACTCAGTATTTAATGTGGTGAATGTCTTTTCAGAAGCTAATTCCAGTGATGTATCCCATGTCAAATAAACACCACCCCTCAAAAAAAAATCCTGCCCTTGAAACACATATGGAAATTACTTCAGTGGTCTGAATAACCTCTATTTTTCACTGTTTTCTTTTTTTTTTTTTAAAGAGTTACAGGAGAGCATTAATATTTTGTGTACTGATAAAGTAATCCAGAAATAAATGCCAGAAAGTGAGCAAATAATGCCAAGTACAAGCAGAGTTGGCAAAGGTTGGCCATTTAAACCATTTATTCTAATTTTGCCTGGGTTGTTTCTCACTCATTGCACTTCACTGCTCCCTTTACTCAGGCCATAATGCGTTTTCTTCCCATTCCATGCTAGTTTCTCTCTTTTTCTGGTCTTCCCACAGTCTCGAGACCAAAAGAATGAAATGCTGCTCTCCCCCCGTCCGTGTGTTTTCCATGCCAGCAGCCTGTGTCCTGTCCCAGAAGGCTGGCTGTGGGTGGCTCCACTTGGCAGGAGTGGTTCTGCAGCCCTTGGTCAGTGTTTGCACTGTGTGACTGCACTGCCTTGTCCTGACTGGGACTCCCCAGGCCTCCTGGATTGCCCCCTCCTGGCGCTGGGCTGGCTGTGTGTACGGGCACACGCGTGTAAGCATTTCGGTTTTGAGAGACACAGCCCTTCAAGGGCCGTGCTTATGTTTTACAATGAAAATTAACAACCTTGTACTCAGCCACTGAGCCATGTTACAGAGTTCTGTGTACACTTGCCTGTCAGTTCTATTGATAGAATATCAAACCCACTGGGTTTCGTAATCCTTAAACAGTTTCTTAGTTTCTTACTGCTTAGACGTAGAGATGCCTTGTTCTGGAAGGGACTTTCCAGTTCTTACAGCTGTTTTCTTTTTCCCACGTGTAGTTTCCTTCTGAACTTGTCTGTAAGGTCGCATCTTTTCTTAATGTTTGTTGGGCTGAAACACATCCTGTGAAGCAGAGTGGACTTTGTTAAGACTGTCAGTGGTAATGTGTAATCAGTGCTGGATTTGGTGGTGTCCTTCACTCCATGGGGTTCACAGGGAGCCTTGGTTAGCAACAGCATCCTGCACTTTTTTCTTTTTAAACATCTGAAGCAGAACTACAGAATTTAGGATTTCTTCCATTGTAGCATGATTTTGTATCAGATATTTTTCTTAAGTGGGCTGAGAGTCTTGTTTCACTTTATTAGAAAGGTTAAGGGAGAGGAAGACAAACCAGGCTATCCCAGCAGGGCCTGTTGAGGGAATCCATGGAACATCGTTTTCTCTGTGGCTGCTCAATACCCAGGGTCAAAGAGGCTGCATGTTCAGTGTTTCAGCTCTCACTGTTGTAAAGGTAGTGGTCCTATTCCTTCAGGTTAAAAAGTGATCTGAATTCCCACATCTACATCAAACTCACTTTACACATGTTTTGGTAACATAGGTGGCATTCTTCTGGTTTCTAAGCACCTTATATTGAATGAAGAATTAGATGCATTTTATGATGTTTAATACTAATATAGACAGATGTGAAGGTTTCCATTTTAGTCATCCTCCCTATTAAATAGGATTAGTTTGATCTTGAAGTTCAAGTTCTCTTTTAGAACATTAAGCTCTACAAAATCATTACTGTAATCAGCTATCCTTGTATCTGTATCTAAAGGGAAAAAAAAGTAGTTTGTAATCCGATTATGCCATTCAGTTGCATCCTCAGGTGCAGCTAAACGAGGATTTGGTTTTCATTTTCCAAGCTTTTTGTGCGTGGTTTTTAAAACTTTTTGTTTCTGTGGTTACATTGACCATTGAGTAAGAACTCCGATGTTGATTGATGCTTGTGGAGTGTTTTTGTCCAGAGGCTGCTTGGCAGTGAAAAATGTACAGCTCAGAGGTTTTAAAAAAATGGAAGTGGGGTTTCACAGGACCTTCCCTTCTGTGTTTGTTTTACACTGACAAACTTCTGAGAGGTCATCTTCCTTCCACTCCAGAACTGATGCAGCCTGCTTTATACTCTGGTAGATGCCAGGCAATGTCATGTAATTTTAAAGTATTGTTCTGGTAGCTAAAATATTTTAAATTACTAACCTTTACATTAGTAGCAAGTAATTTTGGGGTTTTGTGTTTGTCTGGCGTCTGCTAATATCTGGGCATTGAAACAGATTGTATTTTGACAGGTTTTTCTCATGCATTTTTCTAGAATTGCTTCCCTAATGTTAAATTGCTGTGTGGGAACATAATCTATTACTGGGTGGATCCCACAAGATCAGTAATTTTGGGTTTGTCTTGTCATGTGTAGAGCCAGGTACGTTACAGGAATTTTCCTGTTATTTGGATGAAATGTGGAGATTGGTCATCAGTCCAGTTTACACAAAATAGAAAGTGCAGGATTAGAATAAATAAAATCTATGGGATAGATGTAGAGACTTAGGAGAGGATGATGTAAGCATGGAAACAGCTTGGCATCTCTGGTTATCCCACACGTAACGGAGCTGGAGGCAGCCGCAGATGAGGTCCCTCGGGGTCTGGGTGCTGCCGTGCCGGGGCCGTCATCTGTGGGTCTGTCAGAGGTGCAGGGGCTCGGCTCTGCGCTCAGTAGGGCAGGGACACCGCAGTGTCCCCAGGGGAGCCCCGGCAGCCAGCCCGGGGCACGGACCGGCCCTGGCCCTGTCCCTGTCCCTGCTGAGCGGAGGGAGCCTCGGAGCCGGCCCTGTCCCTGTCCCTGTCCCTGCTGAGCGGAGGGAGCCTCGGAGCCGGCCCTGTCCCTGTGCCTGCTCAGTGAAGGGAGCCTCGGAGCCGGCCCTGTCCCTGTCCCTGCTGAGTGAAGGGAGCCTCGGGGCCGGCCCCGTCCCTGCTCAGTGAAGGGAGCCTCGGGGCCGGCCCTGTCCCTGTCCCTGTCCCTGCTGAGTGAAGGGAGCCTCGGTCTGTGTAGTGAGGGACAGGGGCTGTGTCCGGCCTCCACCGGGGCTGCTTTTGGGAAGTTCTGGGGAAGAGCTGGTCTGTGCCTGTGGCTGGGGAGCATTCCAGGGGCTGTGGTGTGCATGCTCTGCTGGCTCCCTGCTGTTCCTGGCGTGCATGGTTTCTGAGCTCGCAGGCGTGGCGTTGGTCTATTACCTTGAGTTTAGCAGCTTTTTAGAAAAGGCCTGGACGATTCCTTTCTTGGAATGATATTTGTCTAATAGGTGTCTGTTATGCCACTGTATCATAACCGTTTTACACTTAACACAGGTGTTTTCCTGCTTCAGCAGAACAAAGCACTGTTCAAATACACTGACCATCACTGAGGATACAACACCCTTAGGCTGAAGCCTTGGGTTTTCTCAAATTGTGGGTTTTGCTCCAAAGAGCTGCTCTGTCTGAACGCCATGGTGATGTGAGTGGTAACGTGCAAAGGCTTATTGTAAAATTAGGAAATGAAGTGATTTAAAAGGGGAATTTCTGTGGTCCACATTTTACATTTTTGTCTTCTAAGTCATACTGCTCTCAGAATCTGAGTCATGGAAGCCTGCTCTCCACAGCATCAGGAAAAAGAAAAAACTCAGAGTACAGCAGGAACACAAAATTCCTAAGATGCAGTAGTGTCTCTATATATTGACTGTAAAACATGTTTCCTGTTACTGTCATGATCAAATACTCCTAACTTATTGATTAGAGGTATTTAGCTCCATCCAGCTCTCTTCCATGTTGTAATGTTCCTTATACAATGGAGATGAGTAAATTAATTCAAAATTTAAAATTCTACTAAGAAGGCAATGAAATACACAGATTATGCCATCGTAAAAATGAAAATAGAAATGAAGGAATTGCAGGTGGATGTATCAACCCCTTTGCAAACCCCACCCCTCAGCAGTCCATCTGGAATACTTACAAATTCCAGACTGCAACCTGGATATGTATCTAGTAAAAAGCTGTTAACAGGAATTACAGTATTTTCTAGTTACATATAGCTGCATTACTATTCTACTGTGTTTTCCAACACCTTTTGTAGCAAACTCAGATCTTCTGTATTGAAAAATAAATAATAATATCACCAGTATTAAATCTGTGTTTAAATTGGCTGTTGTAGAAGTTTACTTTTCAAAAGAACAGAGAAAGAGAATCCTTAGCCTCTTTACTGGCACCGAAAGTGGGAAAACAAATTTTAGAGTGCCCATCTGTGAGTGTATATATTAGTAGTCCACCTTTTCATTACATGTAAGGGGTAACCCTACCATTCTTTACCTAGTTCAGTAAACAGTATTTCAGGTGGTCGTGGCTTTCATGCTAATGCAGTGATGCTAAAACACCTTTTTAGTTTGAAAAATACTTTTATCTGCATAGGAAACTTGATGTTAACCCTAAGGATGGAATCTGAAAAGTGCTGACTGTTGAAAGTGAGATTTTTCTTCCCCCTTTTCTCTTTATTACATTAAGTTAGAATGTTGCTTACTTATGTATTTACGTTTTCCCAGTGGTTATCTGGATTCTGAGTGGAGGTGGCACAGTAGGGCGAGTCATGCCCAGCTGTTGCTGGCAGGTGTTTTCTTGTGTTGAATACTTACATTTCAGTGCAACTCTCGGCCGTTTATTTTGGCACATCACCAAATAGATGACAACGTTTTATTTTTAGCAGGTGACTGCTGCCCGGAGAATGCCTCGCAGGTTACAGCAACATCTGGCCACAATGCAGATTTCCCCAGTGGCGAGCAGCCAGGCTCCCAGGACACTTACAGAGCCAGCCTGGCCAAAGGAGTCTCAATGTCACTGCCCTCCTCGCCTCTGCTGCCGCGGCAGTCCTATCTGATGCAGGCAAGAGCAAGCAAGAAGTCTCCAGGTAAGAAGAAGCAATGAGCAGCTAAAATCTGCATAACATGTTAACTCGGTTATTGATAAATGCTGCATAAAATAACATAGTAAAATAATGTTAAACTTTTGCAACGAGAACAAGATTAGTGCATGTTTCCAGGTTAAAAAAAAGTAATTGGCTATTAAATGGAGTGTATTATTTCGTGTGGCAAAAAATTATTCTGTTTGGTGTTGCAGATACTTACATATTGAAGTGTCTGAATGTGATTAAACCTGGTTATTTATGGTTAGTTTATCAGGTAGAGGACTGCTGCAAAAAGCTTTGTTGTTTGTGCATGTGTTAGTGACTGTGTAAGAATGACTATTGTTTGTGGCTTTTACAGTTCAATTATTTTACTTGTATTTCCATACTCAAATGTATTAATAGATAAATTGCTGTGGAAGTGACAAGGAAGTTGTTAGTTTTCAGTGGTTGTGTCCTCAGTGGTGCCTACCCACTGGTGTGGGAGCCAGACTAAATATGGAGCTTCACGGGGTTCCTTTTATCAGCATTCTGTGCATGGAAATCATTCCAGCACACCGGCATCACTTGGGTTCACTGGGGTCAGGGTGGGAGAGACAAGTGAAACTCTCCATGTTCCTGTTGCCTGTGGAGACACTCAACAAGTTTGTAAGATCTGGAAACAGAGTGTCAAAAGCTGGGTTTTGTCAGTGCAGAAAATGCTGAACAGTTGATGAGTTGTGACTGAAAAGCCATATTCATGATGACTGTAGAGTCATTCCACTGTGACCCACAGCCAAGGGGAAAGGTTTCCCCTGATTCTGCAGTGCTGGGAATGCATTGGCATTTATGCATCATTATTTTGTACAAAGACCTAACCAGGCAATAGGAGGCCGACAGAGGCGTAGTGCTATTCCTTTGACTTTCACCAAACTCTTTCTAATGGAAGATGATTCAATATAAATTAGCTGTCTAGTATCTGGGGCAGGGGTAGTAACAAGATTATACTAATGTCCTGATTTCAAAGCTCTCTATTTCAGTAGCATGACAGCAAGTTACAGATCCTTCAGGATACGGTGAGTGAAAGAAGAAAGGACTGCACAGGAGGCTGAAGTAGTGTTCTGAAGTGGGGTTGTAGCGATGAAGTTGTCTAACAATGGTAGAACAAAACTGTAATTTCAGTCCTCTCAGTTGAGCTTCTTCTACTACAAATCTAGAATAAGCATTGTTTGGATTGGTTATCTTAGAGGTGTGCAGCTAAACCAGTGTTTGTTGTCTGAAAGGAGTAATAGTTGATTGTAGTCTGATTTAGGAGGCTCAACTAAAAGAATGAAAATACTGATTTATAAGGGTTATTCCAAAAAAATGGATTGTAGAGTTGAAGATATGAATGAAAGATGATACTGCTGCACTTGAAAAAATGGTTGCAGCTTTCCTTACATTAATGATACAATAATGCTTTAACAGAGAGAGGTTTCCTTGGAAATCAGTGAATTTCCATCAGTGAATGCCAGAGGTGACTCCTGGGAGAGTCTTGCATAAATGTACAGCAGAACTTCAGTAAGTTTTGAAGTTAAACTTCAATTAAAACTTGTAATTAAGAAGCAAATTAATCCTCATACCTGATTCTTGAGACTAGACTAGGTCAGAGAACTGGTTTCATCTCAGGCTGCTGTTCTATGACCTACCCTTGGAAGCCCTGGGGACTGTTCCTCCTGCAAGCACTGTCCCAGCTCCAAGGTCCTGCATCAGACAATCTCTGGGGTCAGTACACCTACAGATCCACTTAGTCCTGATGAGAGGGAAAGGATAGAGCTGCACAGGTTACAATGATCTTCTGAGACATCGGCTCAAAAGTAAAAAAGGCATTAAGAATTACTAGCAAAGCAATAGATGACTTAAAAAAAAACTATTGGTATGGAATTGTATAAATCTGTAGATTGTCCCCCTTGGGAGGAGAGTGTTGTAACACTGGTGATACCAGCTTTAAAAATCTGCACTAGATTTAGGACAGAGCTAGAACAGGCTTCAGGAATGACTGCCAGTGTTGGATGGCACTGAAGAGAAGTCGTGGTAATAGACTGGAGTGGTGTTTGTCCACCTAGGAGAAATGCAGCTCTAAAAAGTGCAGTCACTGTGTCTGGCAGTGTTGTATTCACCTGCTGATGTTGCAGAGTGTGAGAGAAAGGCTGGAGTTAGTTCCTGAAGAAAAATCCATCTAGAACTGCTAAAGAGCAAGTGGCCGCTTTGGCTCAGGACGCGGTAAGGCACTCGGCAGCAGTCACGAGAGCACAGCAGGGAGTGTGTTTTCCCTTACTGAGATTGCTCTGCAATGTGCTGCTGATAAAGCCCTGTCCCAGATGAGCATTCCATCAGACCTGATTCAGCATCCTACAGTTCTGTAAAGCAGCTGCTGTTCTGCAGCCCTTCACATTTAAATGAGTCCTTCCAAGGGTTAATTAATGTGTCCTGTTCTAGATTAGTGCATGAAAATTAATTTACCATGAATTCTCCTACTTGTTGCAATGTTGTATATTGGATTTGCAAGTACTGTAAGTCACTTCCACAGCAGTTTGTGAGGAACAAAATTCAGTAAAGGTTTTCCTCCACATCTTAAAACATGAGTGTTAAAAATATATCCTGAGGATCTTTCTGTGTTGATCTAATTTTACAACTGCTACATGGGTTTTTTTGCTCTTTTAGAGTGAGTGTTTTTTGTAGTCCAACTTTAATATGTTTGATTATACTTTTGCTTACAGATGACAGGTGTGGACTATTGTCTCCTTAAAGAATGTGATTTTGTTTCAAAGGAATGCATTTTTAGCTGCTTTCACCAGGGCCAATGCCCCTTATTTTTGACAGCAGCGTTGGAAGAGCCCCCTCTGGTGTTGGTGCCGAGCTGTTCAATTGACTCAAGAATCTCTACTAAGAGATATAGATAAGTGTTCATATAGGACTGACGCTTCCTCACCAGTATTTCTTAGCTAAGAAATCAGGTTGTCATCATGTTCCCATGTTGCACTTCTAGGTGGAAATCTGAAAGAGCAGATGGGTCCAGCCAGATTGTTCTGGGCAGGTGATGTGTGTTACCCTGTGATGGGGTGGCCAGGCCATCTCAGCTCTGTGGCAGTGTGACCCTGGGAGCCTGAGGCCACAGAGGAGAGATGCAGCTTTTCTTTAAAAGCAGTTATGAGTCTTAAAGTGCTCAGACAAAAGAAATCAATGTCGTTTTTAGAGATTTAATGTAGTATCTGAGGCTGCTGCCAAAAGGAAAGATGAGGTGCTCAATGTGGCTGAAGTGCCACAGCCTAAATATAGGGTGGGGTTTAATATACAAAGTGTGAGAGAGCTTTGGTGTGCCCTTGAACTCTGAACCAAGGAGAAGGATGCTTCTTGAAGACCTGAACTGAGGAAGGGGAAAGTCTCTTTATGAGGGGCAGTGTGGGAGAGTTGGCATCAGACCCACAGTCCCTCTGCAGTGCTCCCTGAAGGGGTTTTGCTGTTCGTGTGGGAAGTGCAGAGCAGGAGGAGCCATGCTTGAGAGCAGAGATGTAGTCCTGAGTTACACATCAGTACGAGAAGAGTAGGGAGACCAGCTACTGGGGTTACATGGAGTATGCAGCTTACACAGCCCATACAATGGGTTTGTTTTCTAGCAGCCTTTGTGCTCTGGAAGGCCTGGAGCATGTGTTCCTCACAAGAGTGGAAGTGCAGCAGCTCGCTGATCTTTGTGATAACAGCTGTGTGTATAAGAAGCAATTTCTCTGCTTTTTTTTACGTGGTAGAGAGTAGATACAGGACACAGGAGCCTTGTGGTCCGTGTGGAAGCAGTTCAGTGTGCTCCCTTTGTTCCCACTGCAGGGCCGGTCAGGAAGCCCAAGTATGTGGAGAGCCCCAGGGTGCCAGGTGAGGCAGCCCTGGCGCTGCAGAGGAGGCCGGAGCCGGGAGAGCCCAGCGCCAGTGGTGAGCGTCCGCCCGGCGAGTGTCTGTCTGTCCGCCCGGCGAGCGTCTGTCTGTCTGCTCGCTGTCTGTCCGCCCGGCGAGTGCCTGTCTGTCTGCTTGCTGTCTGTCTGCCCGGCGAGTGTCTGTCTGTCTGCTCGCTGTCTGTCCGCCCGGCGAGTGCCTGTCTGTCTGCTTGCTGTCTGTCTGCCCGGCGAGTGTCTGTCTGTCTGCTCGCTGTCTGTCCGCCCGGCGAGTGCCTGTCTGTCTGCTTGCTGTCTGTCTGCCCGGCGAGTGTCTGTCTGTCTGCTCGCTGTCTGTCCGCCCGGCGAGTGCCTGTCTGTCTGCTTGCTGTCTGTCTGCCCGGCGAGTGTCTGTCTGTCTGCTCGCTGTCTGTCCGCCCGGCGAGTGCCTGTCTGTCTGCTTGCTGTCTGTCTGCCCGGCGAGTGTCTGTCTGTCTGCTCGCTGTCTGTCCGCCCGGCGAGTGCCTGTCTGTCTGCTTGCTGTCTGTCTGCCCGGCGAGTGTCTGTCTGTCTGCTCGCTGTCTGTCCGCCCGGCGAGTGCCTGTCTGTCTGCTTGCTGTCTGTCTGCCCGGCGAGTGTCTGTCTGTCTGCTCGCTGTCTGTCCGCCCGGCGAGTGCCTGTCTGTCTGCTTGCTGTCTGTCTGCCCGGCGAGTGTCTGTCTGTCTGCTCGCTGTCTGTCCGCCCGGCGAGTGCCTGTCTGTCTGCTTGCTGTCTGTCTGCCCGGCGAGTGTCTGTCTGTCTGCTCGCTGTCTGTCCGCCCGGCGAGTGCCTGTCTGTCTGCTTGCTGTCTGTCTGCCCGGCGAGTGTCTGTCTGTCTGCTCGCTGTCTGTCCGCCCGGCGAGTGCCTGTCTGTCTGCTTGCTGTCTGTCTGCCCGGCGAGTGTCTGTCTGTCTGCTCGCTGTCTGTCCGCCCGGCGAGTGCCTGTCTGTCTGCTTGCTGTCTGTCTGCCCGGCGAGTGTCTGTCTGTCTGCTCGCTGTCTGTCCGCCCGGCGAGTGCCTGTCTGTCTGCTTGCTGTCTGTCTGCCCGGCGAGTGTCTGTCTGTCTGCTCGCTGTCTGTCCGCCCGGCGAGTGCCTGTCTGTCTGCTTGCTGTCTGTCTGCCCGGCGAGTGTCTGTCTGTCTGCTTGCTGAGTGTCTGTCTGTCCGGCCGTGCTCCGCGTGCTGTGGGGTGAGATACCCGTTCTGTGCTGGGGGCAGGCCTTTGCAGGAGGAGCTGCTTGCCGTTACTCCTGCCCTGTCCGTAGAGCTGTCTCAGTTCCTGGGGCTGGTCGTGCCCTGCAGGCAAAGTGATGTCCCAGTGTCTTGACTGCCACATAGAGCAAAGGCCTTTGCTGTTTTTCTGAACTTGTTTTTTATTATAAATTGACTCAAATGTGTAGCTTTGCGTTCCTTTCAGTGCTTCATTTTAGAAATTTTATAAAAGTTTGCTGATTAAGGCTGTAACAGTTAACTCCTGTGCTGGTAAAGCTGGGAGCAGACACCTCCCTAGAGTTAATTGGCATTCTTGGAAAGTTTGGTTAAAATCTGACTAGTACCTGACAGAGTGTGGCTTTTACAGTGAGTGTCATGACATATGTCAGTATATATAATATAATTTTAGGTTAATTTTTGAGTTTAACTAACCTCATTAAGCTCAATGGATATAACTGATGGTGTTCCAGGTGAAAATTCTTTTGTCTTCCTTTTGTTTCAATTTTAAGGGAAACTACCATTTAAAAAGGCAGTGTTTTCTTTCTAAACAGTCTGTCTTTCTAAAATACAGGTGCTTAGTAGCAGAAATAGAACTATTTGAAATTGTTTTCACCATCTACTTGATATAGTATAGTTAGCCTGGTTGCTCTTGTGCCTTCGTCTTCACAGCCATCTTCTAGTGCTGGCATTAAAGTTCTGGTCCAGCTGGGAGAGTATGTAGTCTTCGTCCCCTAATCTGAGGGTGCTGTGCTTGACTGCTTTTGTTGCAGGTTTCCTCATTTTGAGTTTTGTCTTGTTTTATCTGTTGGATGCTAGAAGACATTTCAAAGCACTGTATTGATAAAATTGCATATCTTTGCGCCAGAAGAGCTGGGACTTTTAGAACTGGTGTCACATCTTTTGCATAGCAAGCAAAACAAAAAATGTATGGTACTAGTTCTGGTGTTAACTGTGAGATTACAAAACATCTATGTTATTAACCTCTACTCTTCACATTTTTACATGACAGAAATAGAATTTCAGCTTGCCACGAAGCTTTGATAGCATTGAGCTTAATGCTGCTCTTAGGAGAATTGTTGTGTTATGTCAGTAATCAGTCCAGTGATGAACTCATTGCACTTAAACATTTCTGGTTTGACTGGCAGGTGGGTTTTTCCTCCCCTGGATTTGTGCAATTATGCAGAGGATCCAAGACCCACCTGCAATTAAAAGTCTTATGGACAATTTGGTTGGACTTTTTCTACGTCTTTTAGCAGTTCCCAAATAAAAGACTCTAACCTTCAATTTTTTTTCCTCCCAATCCAAAGCAAAGCCTGACAAAGACTCAAGCTGTTCTCCAGCAGCACAAGAATTGATGACAAGATTGGGGTTTTTACTGGGAGAAGGGATCCCAGCTTCTGCTCACATGGAAGAGAAAAGCGAAGTTATGGTAGGAAAATGGAATATAATCTTTTAATGTTCATCCTGTTTCAGAGAGGACTAATCTTACTTTGTCTATCTGCTAGTTGCAGTTACTTGATATCTATGGAAATACCATCCATTTTAATAGAAATAAAGTAGTAGAATTGGACTTTCATTTTAACAAGTGTTTGTTTTCAGGAATTCAAGATCAATTCACAATTTCAAATCACACAAAATGAATAGATTTCTCATCATTTCTGGAGGTTAAATCTAACCTACTGTGAATGTGAATAGCTTCTAGAATTCTCTCTGCTTTTAGTATTTAGGAGGAAATTTTTGCCAAGAATGGAGAAGGGCAGCATTTTGTTAAAATGGGAGCATGCTTGGGGAGAAGGGTGTGTTTATTTCTTCTTGAGAAGTTCACTTCAATCAGACAGTCCTTCTCTGTCATTTGGGGTAGAGGGGTTGGAGAGAAGCAGGCAGCTACTATCCACATGAAACTCACCTGGTAACTAAAACTTCACAGTAACTACCAACCTCTGCTCCTCCCCCTTGCTCTCTCCACTTTTAGTTCCAGCCCTCCTAAATCTTAGTGCAGCAGTTTGGGTTTTCTCCCAAATTTTCAGTGAAAAATTAATAAGACTGCAGTTTTTCAACTCAAAGAATAAATACAAGAGGTGGAGGGGAGGGGTATCCAGTAAAGTGTTAAATAGAGAAGAGATCTGCCTCACTACAGCTTTTTCACTGAACTGTGAAATTCCCTTTTTAATTCAGTGGTCACTTTAAGAGTAATATGAAGGATTAAGGTTCCCAGTCTAGACAAAGCTTTCACTTCTTGAAGTCTTTACTTGAGAAATGGGCTCTTTGCTTTGCTCTTGTTCCACCTCAGCTCGAGGTGTGTAGTTCTCAGCCCAGCAGGGTCCTGCCCGCTGTGCAGTGAGCGTTTCTTGCTCTTCCCTGGCAGTGTGCGGTCGCCAGCCAAGGAGTGAGTCCCTGCTCCACCCTCACCAGCAGCACGACGTCGCCCAGCACCGACAGCCCCTGCTCCACCCTCAACAGCTGTGCTGGCAAAGCAGCAGCCAGCAAGGGCAGTCCCTGCGGCACCATCAGCACCCCCAGCTCCACCCTGGAGAGCAAGGACAGCGGCATTATAGGTGAGCGTTTTCATCAGCGCCTGGGAGAAATTACTTTCCTCTTAATTGTGCAAACCTGAGCACAATCCTGACCTTTGTGTCACCGTGTTTGGTTTTGCACTGTCTATGGATCCCATTTTGAAAGATTGAAATCCTGTTCTTGGCTACAACAGCTGCTCTTATGTATGTGCATTTCTCTTCTTTTGTTTTCCTGGTGCAGTTCTAATTTCTCCACTTTTCCTTTGAAATAATTGCTTTCCTTTGTTTTTTCTCCATTTCTTGTTTTCTTACGCCTTTTTTCTTTTCCATTCTAGAGGTCTTAACAGTGCTTTTCATAATGGTGAAGCACAGCAGGGCTTGAAGTTGATTTAATTTCCAGATGAGGAAACAATAATTGATGTGATTTTTTATGAGAATAGCTTAAATTAAACTGTCTAAAAAAAGTGCAGACTTTTGAGTAATTGGCATGAAAATGAAGCTAATATGGGACATTGTGGAAGAGATGAAATGGTGTGATCCTCTGTTGAAAGATTGCTGAATTGAGGATATATATGCATCTTGTGTAGAGAGTCCATGACCATTGGAGGCACCCACCCTCACAGCCCAGCTGTTACCAGCTCCTTGTACCAACCAGCTGAGTAAAAATAATTTTTACTGATCGATTACCCTAAGAGACATTGTTTGTCATGGGTCAAGAGACTCCTTTATAAAACTTAAGTGTTTCAGTTGTAAGAAAGTGATTTTGTGTACTCATTCCATGTCAGATTGATACTTGATCAACTTCATATTCGATCCAGTTTTGAGATAGCATGAACATCTTGGTGTAAAGGAAAGGATATATCAGAATTGTTGCTTTTGGAAAAAGAGCACAAATGTAGATACTGATATGAACATACTAGCCATGCTTGACAAGCTTGAAATAGTCCAAGAGTATGTCCATGCTGTAAAAAAGGTCAGAATGGCCTCATGATTGTTTAAAATAGTGTACTGGCATGACAACATCATTACTATATAACCTTGTAAGTACCAGTGTTTTAGAGAAAATATTTTAGAACAGTGATAAAAGTTTTACGTACTGAACTAGTGAAAAGGAAGAATGAGTGGAAGTTCACCAGGGGGAACTTCCTGGTGGCTCCTTCAGTCAAGTACCTGTGGCTCATGGCTGCGGGACCGCGTGGACATCATCCACTGCTCCTCTGCAGAGCTGCTGTTCATGCATCAAATTCCAGAGCAATTTGAACAGCCCCAGTCTCTTGGCTACCCATGGCAGCACCCCTTACATCTATAAAGGCATGAAACCGAGGAGGGAAAGAAGAGGCTCCTTTCTGATAAGTGACCTGTGCTTTTGGTTTTTATATACAAGTATGTCTGTGCCTTCAAATTTGATATTAGTACATGTGCATTTTAAATTATGTTTAGCAAGTATATGTTTTCTAATGTCTTTGAGAGAGATCATCCAGCCATGAAAATATCTTGCTCCTTCGTGCTGTTTATGTGGGCCTCCTTTGTATTTCTACTCCCACAATGTTTTCCAGACCAGCAGACTGATGGGAAATCCGTCTTTTCTCCCTTTTGCTCTTTTTTGCTTACAGTTCAGGTTTCCTTTAGTTTTCCAGTGTTTTACTGCTGTAGCTGAATTCTTCTTTGCTTCTGTTGAGGTTGATGTAGCTGCAGTAAAGGCAAGTTTTAAACTTCAGCAGGGAGCTAAGCAGGAGAAAAGATTGGGCTGCTGGCCAGAATAAAAGCTTTGCTGGATCCTTGCTGCTGTGTCAGGATGGAAATCTTGAGCAGCCAGGTTTGCTGGAGTGGTTTGCACTTCACTCCAAGAGGAATCAAGGTTTTAAAGATTTCGTACTTCAGGAGGAGCCAGATTTTTTTGATACAACAATAAAAATAAAATAAATTTGTCATATGGAAGTACAGTCTAAGTGTGTGCAAAGATTAATGGGGTGCCTGGAAAGTTGGGTTTTTTTCTTCTACCACCTCTAAATTGTATGTCATATTATTGGTATTTCTTAGAATATGAGCTGTTGAATTGAAGTATCCAGTCTTCTCTTTCTTATGAACGTGAGTGTAAGCTGGAGGAACGGAGTTGTACAAGTACCTCACCATCCTGCATGGCTGAAGCTTCAGTGCAGCTGGTGTGGAAGGAAACTTGGTCCTTCTTTGACTGCACCAGGCTCAGCGATGCAGGAGCCACCCCTGTAGTTGTGTTTTGTTAGCAGTCCAGTATGCCAGAATGTTTTCATTAAAGAATGGGCCAGCTGAGTGTAGAATAGCCACAAATATGGCTTTAACTCTTAAATTGGTAGCCTGGGAAGGACCCAGAATTCACACAGATATTATAGTTTGAACTGGTATTGATTTTTTTTTTTTTTTTTTTTTTTTTTTATCCTGATGCCCTTTCATCCTATTTCGTGTTTTCCTCTGTTGCATTAAAGTGTTCAAAATGCATTGAGTGTTGACTTAACCTTCAATAAATATTTGTTGTTCAGTTATTTTGTGAGAGTTTAATGTAAGTAGTTGAAAAAATTTTAAACAGAGTGGTTTCAGTATTAGTTGTACAAAAAAGTACATATCTGCAAAGTGTTCCTAATTAGGCAAGGAGGTTAGCATAGTTTTATTAAACATTACTCAAGTAGGTCTTCAGGAATATAAAGTCTTCACGTTATTGTAGGAGGCCTTGATTAAATACAATCTCAGACAAGTACAGACACACTGATAACCCTCAGCTACCAAACTGGAGCATTTGGATCCCACTGGATAATGCAGTTGGTGTTGTCTCTCATCCATGGAGTCACTGCAGCAGCAGAAACTGCTGCTCTGTACCACAGCATCCAAAAACACCTCAGTGGTCTTAGCTGCCTTTTAGCTGAGGGTCTCTCTAGATCTGTGTTCCTTATTGCCTAGCATATGAAATTTTCATAGCAGAAAGTGCCCCCTTTCCCCCCAGGCCTTTATTTGACCTCCTGTTTATACTTCAGCACTCTTTAAAAACATAAATCAATATGTTTAATATAATCTGAAATTTTATTAATATACTCTACTGGTTCTGATTCATCATGCATCTGCTCCTGTTTGCTCTTTCTGACAGTGAAATGTAGTAGGTGCTTAAGAAAGGAACAGTAAATAGCTTACTTGCAGGAAGGTTTCTGTCAAGGTTGGTTTGCTAGGTAAATGGGTACAGGCTGATTGTCATCATGACGTGATCATGTATTTTCAGTGAGATGGACTTCTGAACAACATGGAATTTTAGTCGTTTATGTTTCACAATGCCATTTGAGAATGGAAATTCTTATGTATGTGCCAAATTCCTCTGACTTTACTTGGGCTTTTTCCCTCTTTTTCAGCCACTATAACAAGTTCATCAGAGAACGATGATCGTAGTGGATCTAGCTTAGAATGGAGTAAGGATGGGAGTCTCAGAGCTGGAAAACACCAAGGCATCAGCCGTGATCGAAGAACAGATAATTGTTCACCAGTTGCAGAAGAGGAAGCCATTGGCTCTTCTGAGAATTTGCCAAAAGAAGTATCAACGGGAGAGGGTCCCCTTCCTTACCCTCAGAGTTCTGCCTCTCTAATAATGCCTCGTCCAAACTCCGTTGCAGGTAAAGTCCTGAGGTCAAAACCCAAGGGTGTTCTTAATGATAGCACATTTCTTTTGAATCTTTCTGTTGTTAGTATGAAAGTATCTCTATAGAATAAAAAGAAAAAAGCCTGTGTTTTGAACTGAATAGATGAGCATTACCTCATTTGTTTAAAACTGTGATCCAGAAGGCTCTTACCATGGTTTTTGGTAGGTATTGATTAGGTCAGGACTTTGAAACCCTTCAGAAGTCCATCAGTTATTCCGGGACACTGCCTGGTGACAGGTAGTGTATTAGCAGGTAATACCTGAACCTGGTCAGAACACTTCTGACCTTGCTGGTGTGGTTGTTTCTACAGTAAAAAGGAGAACTCTCTCAATGGGAGATCTAAGGGCCATTTAAACAGGGAAAACTCAACAAAATCTTTAGTCAGCTTGGTTGAAACGCCTTTTGCAAATGTTGCAACGTGAATGACTTTGTTGCCATTGTCTAGAAATCCTTCTCTGTAAGTAACAGGCAGATTAAGGACTGTAATAAATAATAACATTATTTGTAACTTGTGTTGAGAGAATAATAAGCTTCAGTTCTTTAATACTTTAGCAACAAGTTCAACCAAATTGGAAGATTTGAGTTATTTGGATGGACAAAGAAATACTCCTTTACGAACTTCAATTCGCTTACCTTGGCACAACACCGCTGGCGGAAGAGTGCAGCAGGAAGGTAAAGGCAGAGATATTTATTTATTTGTGCATCTGTCTGGCACAGTCACACATTCCTTCAGCAGTTTGGAGCATGGCTGGGCTGCGAGCTTTGTGACCAGCCCTGTCCTACAGTGTTATTGTGGAGTGCTCCTGACAAGTCACTCTGCATGTCTGCCAACAAGATACTTGCTTACACTTTTTCCTGCACAATGCTATGGTTTAGAGATGGAATGTGTGTGCATCCGTTACAACCGATAACAATTAAAGGCAGAAAAATTTAAGTGAACTCCTAGTAAAACTGATCTTGAGATGTTCTTTTTCTGGGTAATGGTGTGCCTTAATGTGCTGTCGTCAGGAGTCACACTGAGGGTCGTATGTAGATACTATGCTGCCCTTTTCCATTTCTGGCTTTTCACAGTCACAGATTAATGCTGAAACAGAGGTTGTGTAACATTACATTTGGCTAATGAATCTTTAGAGCATATTATTGGTGAATATTATTATTTCTGTAAATTTTAATGTATTTTATGCAATCAAACACAAATTCTTTCCTAAGTCATCAAATGTTTCCCAGATGTATATATCAAAGTAATCAAAGTAATCAAAGGTGTAACTACTGATCCTGTGACTTGAAAAGTACAGAAAAACAAGGTAGTAATTTTTTTTTTTTTATTACTTTAAGGAGTTTTTTTTAATACAGAAAAATTATGTTATTCTCTGTACCTTTTTCTGTTTCTCTGTAAATGTCCTTACAGTTTTGAAGACCTAACACTGTGATGCTCAGCACATAGTTCACTCAAAACTGAAAAATGGTCCTTCCCTGTTCGTAGAATTATTAATGCATTATTAAGAAAACTTTTTGGATTCTACAACTTACTAACTTGAGTTCAGTGGTAAAAAAGTAGATTGTACCTGTAGCTTCTTTCCTCTACAATTTAATTAATGCAAAAATTATGGAGATGACCTGAACTGAGGCAATCAGATTTTATTGCTTTCCTGGTGGAAGCACTAGAATGTCTGATTATGACTGATAGTAACAAAGCTTCTATGACCTTCTGAAACCATGCTGTTTGATTGCATGTCAAGTTTCTTCTGGTAAACTTTCCTCCCTGACACATCTTTTCAGCTCGTTTCATCCCCTATAAGCCTCAGGACATTTTGCTGAAGCCGCTGTTGTTTGAGGTGCCAAGCATAACCACAGACTCGGTGTTTGTTGGAAGAGAATGGCTGTTTCACACCATTGAAGAAAAACTGCAGAATCCTGACCCAGCAGAGAGCAGGGGAGCAGTCATTACTGGAAATGTGGGATTTGGGAAGACTGCAGTCATTTCACGGCTGGTGGCACTCAGCTGCCATGGGAGTCGCATGAGACAAATAGCCTCCAACAGCCCGAGTTCATCTCCTAAAAGTATGTTCTTTTTCTGGGTAATGGTCTGGGCTAATGTGCTGACTTCAGGAGTCACATGTTTTTGGCTTAAGGTAGTCAGGCCTCATCAAGTCTTTCGCAAACACTTTTTTCTTCCAGTGAGCAAAGGAAGGGGTTAAATTTTGTGTTGTGACAAATACCTTCAAAGTGACATAATGTGGGCTCAGCCCATCAGAGAGGTGGTATAACACAGGCAGCGTGCAGGGTCTCTTCTTCTTGTCAGACAGTGTGTACCCCAAGCTCTGAGGATGTGACTGCAGCAAGCTTTGTCTCTCACAAGTTTGGAAAGGGAGCAGTGAGTGTTTGTCCTGCTGTGTACCCACTGTGTATGCTTTCCATAGAATTTTTGTATAGGTGAGAATAAAGCTGTAGAGAAACCCCTTCTGTCTTCTGCTGGGATATGTAGCATCCTGTCACCAGACCAGTCCAATGCCTACATTAACTGGAAGGATGGTGAGACTGTCATTACTGCTGTTTCCCTGCCTGACACTTCAAATGTTATTATTACTAATAATAACAATGATAAATTTCCAAAGAGTTCAGTCATATAGTAACTACTAGTTTAAATGAGTCATTGTATGTGTAGTTTTCTGAAGGAAAGTCTTCACATCAGCGTGGTTTTGCTTTCAGTAATTCTGTAGTTTTGATATAACAGTCAGTTGAGTTGTTTTGCGTGCCTGTATTTATCAGGCTAGTTGCAGGCTTCTTGAGTAATGGTATTGCTCAGTTTCCATTTTTACTCTAGCAGTAAGGTAATCTGTGGTGTTTTCCTAGAAACCAGTCTCCTATCAGCAAATTTGCTTTCTCTTGTATTTGTTGCCTTTTACAAGCAGGTGGTGACTCCTGCCAGGAGATTCCCCTCAGCCAGGTACCCCCGTGTCCCCCTCCTCCGTCAGGTGACACCAACACCATGAAGGCTCTGACTTGTTCTGGTGCTCCTGAATACAAAACCCAGACAGGGGATTCTGTGAGACGCCTTGCTTCAAAGGTGAGTTGTCACTTCCTGAGAGATGTTCAGTGTGTTAGAACCCTCCAGCCGGGATCAGTTTGCTTTGCAGAGCCCCCGGGAGGCGGCGGGCAGTTCTGGGAGAGGGGCAGCACCGCGGCACCTCTGCACGGTGCCTCTTCTGGCTGGAGAAATCAGCTGCCTGCCCCTTGCACTGGTCAGGCCATCACCTGAACCCTGGTCTTACAAAGAGTTCCCTTTACAATTGCTCATCGATTTTGTGTGGGTGTGGGAGGTTGGGATCCTTTCCTTGCCAAAGGGGCTGTATGTTTTCTACAGGTAGCTGCTCAGTGTACCTTTGAAAAGCAAAATGCAGGGCAGGGGGAGGCAGGGAAGATAAAATGTTTGGTTCTTGTATAGCCCATCTATATGCTATGATACAGGTTGAGTCAGAATGTAGTTTTATTTTCCATCCTCTGAAAGCCTGAAGTAATTTTTGTATTAGATTATTATGTTAGGCATTTTATTTTTTGCCTAAGTAGTAAAATTACTGAATGTCTGAATTGCATATTTTATATGAATAATTGTAGGGGAAACATGAGATCTTTAACATTTGCAGTCTTTAAAGTGATACATATTCGTTTGAAGCAGTGTTATGAAAACTACTGAAGTGCAGGCTTTTTATTTTCTGTGAACACTATGTTTTCCTTGCAATCTGTTTTGGGTTTTTTTACCCCAAAGAAATATGGGTTATCTCCTGGTTTATTTTTAAGTAATACACAGCTTTGAAATACTCAGAATAAAGCCAGTTGTTGTATTTCTCCATTTGCTTATGTAAGCATGTCTTTAATAGCTGTCTGTCATTTCCTTTTGCCTGATGATCAAATTAGTCCTTAGGTTGTTACAGTGTGGGACATGGTGTGTTAAATTACAGCTACGAGGTTACCTAGTCAGACCTCCAGGTTACTTTCGTGCTCAGTTAATCAGCTGCTTACCCACTGTATCCAAATACCATGAACTCAAATTGTGTTTTCATGCCAGAATCTGGCACTTTGATTTCTTTTCCTCTCTGCATGCCCTGCAAGGTCAAAAACCTATTTCATTGCCTTCCTCCTTGTGTTTGACCCAGACTATCAGAGACTGTTACAGCTTGGGATCTAACACTGAAAAGGATTTTGTAGTTGAGAGAGAAAGTTAATAACACTTTATCATAACTGCACTAACCAGTAACCAGCCAGAATTCTGAAGGAGTAATGGTTTTTTTTTGTAATTCTGCAGGTCGTTGCTTATCATTACTGCCAGGCTGATAACACGTACACGTGTCTGGTCCCCGAGTTCGTGCACAGCGTGGCCGCTTTGCTCTGCCGCTCACATCAGCTAACAGCATACAGAGATCTCCTCATCAGAGAGCCTCACCTGCAGAGCATGCTGAGCCTCAGGTCTTGTGTCCAGGATCCAGCAGCAGCTTTTAAAAGGGGAGTGTTGGAACCACTCTCAAACCTCAGGAGAGGTACGTTAAGCGGGAGGTGACTTGGAAATGGAATCTAAACTGCATAAAGAGTGGAAAAAAATATTAAAAATAAAGCAGAACATTCGTGGACAAGGGAATTTCTTAATTGTGCTAGTTGTTTGTAACAATAATAGATGGGGTTTAAACAGTTGATTCGTGTTTAAATTAAAATTCTGTGAAACTTATTAAAGGTCATAGAAACTTTATATTTACTTTTTTGCTGGAAAACGGGAAGACAAGCTATTAGCTTGAAGTTAAGGCTGGCACATTCACATTAAAGGATTTTATTTTAAGATGCATTTGAGTTTTGTCACATACTTTATAATTTTTTGAGCCTAAATATCTGCAAAGTGGATGTAGATTTTGCTTGCTTTTAAAATCGATGTGGCAGTTTTCCAACAATCACAAAATCTCCTAAGCTGAAGAAGACTCTCCAGGATCATCAATCTGGCTCCTGTCCCTGGACAGACACCCCAACAATCCCACCCTGGGCATCCCTGGGAGTGGTTTCCAAACGGTCCTGGAGCTCTGGCAGCTCTGGGAGTGTGCCCATTCCCTGGGGAGCCTGGGCAGTGCTCAGCACCCTGAGGGAAGAACCTTTCCTGATATCCACCCTAACCCTCCCCTGGCACAGCTGCAGCCATTCCCTGCAGTATGGTGTGTAAAAGAAAGCATGTAGCAACGTGGGTTTTGTATTTAATAAAACCCAGGCAAACTCCCCTTGAAAACAGCTGCTTCCCAGCACATGCCAGCTCCTGATCTGTGGCAGAGTGGGGGCTTTGCCTGCATATGAACAGAATATATCACTCCTGTTAAAACGGTGTTTAGTCTTCTGACGTTGTTTTTAATCTCCTAAATAATGCTTGAATGCCATAAGGTGTACTGGTGTGCATGAATGTACATTTTTGTTTCTTGACATAGGGAATTTGAGGATAAAGGTGTGTCACTTTAAGGGAGAATGTGTTTTTATCCTTTCCTTTTTTATTCTCAAATTTCAGAGCAGAAGATTCCTGAGGAAGACTACATAATTTTGGTAGATGGTTTAAATGATGCTGAATTTCATAAACCTGATTATGGTGACACAATTTCTTCATTTATCACAAGTATAATCTATAAGTTTCCTCCCTGGCTGAAGCTCATTGTGACTGTAAGAACTAATTTCCAGGTAAAAACATCTTTTAATGCTTTTCTTACTCTCAAAGACCAAATAATTATTTCTATGGGTGCAGCTGCATTGTTATGAAAAATACAGGGTTTAGAGGAGCTCAGAGTCTCTTGGATTTTTTCCTTTGTTCCTTCGTTACATGTTTATTTTGCAGTGCACAGATACAATATTGGAGGCCTTTTCCATTGTGAACCACTTTATTGCAGCTGTCAGTAGAGTTGCTAATACAAGAAACGGGGAAATCTGAGTCTGTTCCCTTGTACTTCAGGAGGGCAGTGTTGAGGGGCAGCTGTGCTTCAGTACAGAGTTTATTTCTTCTCTGCTTTCTTACCACTAGCACTCAGGGTGTTTAACTGGCTGAAGAGTTTATTTCTCAACTAGATTTTTGGCTTTAAAAAAGGATTTCTGTAGCAGAGACTGTTCCCTCTCTGGAGACTGGAGAAGTGTGTCTTTGCTTAAAACGTCTCACTAGTTGGAAAGTGCAGCTTTCTGAAATCCATTTAATTACATAAAGTGGAATAGTTCCTTTTTGTGTTGTGAATGTCAGGAGATGTTTGCTAAACCTTTCTAATATATCACTTTATGTAAGAAGTTTCTGGTTTAAGTTAGAAGTTGCAGAAGTGTTTGTTTTAAATGAAGGTCTTTTGGATCTTTATGTAAATAAACATAAAAGTATTCTGTGTAACAGAAGCATGAAAGTGTGTTCAGGTGAACCTGCTTAAACGTCTGTGCTGTGCTTGGTACTTGTACCTCAGGCACACGGGTCTGGGGATGTGTGCACAGCACCTTTCTGGTACATTGCTCCTGGAAGGTGAAATTACAAGGGGAGTCTTTTCTCTCTTGTCATTTGTGATAATTCTTAATAAAACATTTCTGCCTGATACATCATTCCTTTTGCCTCCCCCTTTCCCTGTCTTAGGGTCCAGTTCTGGTAACTGTTTTCCATTTACTTGACTTTGAAGTGGTCATTTCTCATCCCCTTCAGTTACTGAGTTTGGTCAGAGAAATATTTGAGACCTTCCTATGAAAAATGATAAAACGTAAAAATACTGTTCTGCCTCTTAAGAGGAGGCAATATTTGCGAAACCATCTCAGGGTTACTGAATTCCTCTTTGATCTGGTACTCACTACAGAAGGGAAATGTAGCAGGGATGCATCGTTGAGTTCTCAGTGCTGGAATGCTGTCATGTCTTTGATTTGGTTTTTTTTCTATTTTTCCCCCCTCTCTCCCTCACAGGAAGTGGTAAGCTCTCTGCCATTTATTGCAATATCCCTGGATAATTTTCCAGACAACAAAGGAATTCACGATGATTTGAACGCTTATATTCAGTACAGAATTAATAACAGTGAGGAAATTGTAAACAACATGTCTTTAAATGGAAAAGCTGATGCAGCTACAATTGGGAAAGTGAGTAACCACCTGATCATGAGAAGCCTGGGATCTTATCTCTATTTGAAACTCACTCTGGATCTTTTCCAAAGAGGTCATTTAGTAATCAAAAGTGCAAGCTACAAGGTTGTTCCTGTGTCTCTGTCAGAGCTGTACTTGCTGCAGTGCAATATGAAGTTCATGACAAACTCTGCTTTTGAGCGAGCTCAGCCCATATTGAATGTGGCACTGGCATCCCTGCATCCCATGACAGACGACCAGATTTTCCAGGCTATTAATGCAGGACAAATAAACAGTGAACAACAGTGGGAAGACTTCAGCCAGAGGATGGAAGCCCTTTCGTGTTTTCTGATCAAGAGACGTGACAAAACACGCATGTTCTGCCACCCTTCCTTCAGGGAATGGCTTGTCTGGAGAGCAGAAGGTGAAAACACTGACTTCTTATGTGAGCCCAGGTAAATTAAAACTGCAGTAATTCATGTTCAAATAACCAAAATTTAGGTTTTTTTAATTTGATTGCAACAATAGATGGAAGAGTGATGTTAAAAATACAGGTGCACCTAATTTTTTCCAAAATGAAATTTTTTATATATTTAGAGGTAATGTGACTTAAGATTCAAAGTTTACAGTGTGTAATTGACTCTGGAAATCAGAAGTTTGCGTCTGACTTTGCTACCTTCATGGAGAAATTACAGTGCTGTATTGTTACTAACACAGCAAAATTGTTTAGAATCCTGTGCAGCAGCACCTTTTGTATGTAATGTAGAATGCAGGAATAGAAAGAACAGATCATTTGTGCTTTTTAAATGTAAAAAATATTGAGACATTTTGTGCTGTAATTACATCCTGCTGGCATTGTTCTAGTTTGTTCCAGCTCACTTTCTGTGACTTTGGGAGCCAGAGTTGGTTGAGTTGGAGACAGTGGCTGTTACTGTTTGTTGTGTTCTCAGTCAGCTCCCCTTTTCTTTTTTTTTTTTTCATGTTCCTTAGGGTTTACAGCTTTTGGGCTTTACAAAAGAATAAATAGTGCTGATATTTAAAGTTATTACCAGCCCAAGACTTGTCTGAGCTTGCAAGTGGCTGTAACAGAGCCAGTTGTGTAGGTGGGGCTGGGGGCTTGCAGCCCTGTGGAGCCCTGGTCCCACCACGCTGGGAACTCCCAGTGGGAGCTGCCTGGGCCCAGGTAAAGCTTCTGGTTGTGGAAAGGTCTGTTCAGGAATGTCTGAAGATGGGGTGAGAATTCCCACAACTTCCCCCCTCAGGTGAAGAGTCCAGCTAGCATATGGCTCATTGCCCAGTTCCAGTGTATAGTCTGATTAACAAGTAGTGTATGATAACCTTGTTTTCTCAGGGTTGTGCTGCTCTTGCTTCTTCCTAGAGCCTTGGCCACCACTAATGTAGGTGCAGAATTACTAAATACACATTTTTGCTCAAATTTCACAAGCATTCAGATCTTGTGCTTCTAAAAGGATTGGCTTCTTTCTGAGATACCTGCAGTTCCTGGCTCTGAGAATGCAAAAGGGAGCAGTATGTAAACCACTTCAAAGCTGACACAGGCCCCCTGTGAGGGGACAGCACAGAAATAAATACCAGGAGCGTTTAATCTTCAAAATTTGCTGGTTTTCATTTTGAATTATTTTGTTATGGAAAGAATTTTGTTTAGATGTGCTGGTATGTTTCAGTAGTCTGACAAAGTTGAACTGTTACAACAGGCATAAAGATGTGTATTTAATGAAATACAGTTATAAAAGTAGTTCTCTCTTAATCCCTTTTATTAGGAGTGGACATGCTCTACTGGCTTTCATGTTTTCTCGACAGGAGGGAAAGTTAAACCGCCAACAAACTATGGAACTTGGCCATCATATACTTAAAGCTCATATTTTCAAGGTAAAGCTTGCAGCTTAGTAGGCTTTATGACCTATTCATATGAATGCATCATAGAGGTTCTCCTCTGACTTGCTTGAATAATTGGTTGGGAGCTTATGCAAAATATTTGGTAGTGCTATCGATTCAGATTTTATTTCTTTTTATACTGAGTTGTAGATTACAATAGGATTTCTAATTCTATAGAGAGATTTCCTGTTATATAATTTCTGTTAGGGTCTCAGTAAAAGGACCGGAATTTCTTCCAGTCATCTTCAAGCCTTGTGGATTGGGTATAGTACTGATGGACTGTCTACAGCCCTGGCTTCTCTGAGAAACATCTACACACCCAATGTGAAGGTAAGAGCATCAGCAGGGCTGTACAGCCAGTGCTGTGTCTGGCACTGGGCAGGGGAATGCTGAGGTCAGTGTAACCCTTCAGCAGAAAATGAACTCTCTTGTGACAAGCCTTCATGTACTTTTGTAAGCTGTTGCTAAAGTTCAAATCAGTTTTCCTTGATAGTATTGATGGAAAGAAGGGTTTTTACTTTTTTCTTCTGCAGCACAGGTGAGTGTGTGGCTGCATTTTTGGGGATTAGATGACCCACATGGCCTTGCAGTGCTCTTTGCTTCTGTGGGAAAGTGTCACTTGTAAAAGGGGAAAAGACTCTGAGAGGATGGGATTTAAAATAGCACAACTTTGCATTGTTATTTGAATCCCCAGATGATGGATAGCGAAATCCAAGTCAGTCAGTTGGAATTTGAGCCAACTACTAAGGCTTTTGACTGGAAATCTGTGTACATAAACACACACGTGCATGCTCTGGCCAATTTTTTTTTTTGAGATTTTCTTTTTATGCAGTCTGTTTCTCTCTTGATGGAGGTAGTTGCAGAGTAGCAGCAAGTCACACATGCAATTGTGATGAGAGTAGTGAGTTTCAGGGGAGAGACAGGTTTTCTCTTGGGAGTGCAGTTCTCAGTAATACAATCATATATTTACTAAGAGAAGATTTTAAACTGGTATATCGCTATATATGTGTTAAAGTTGATGTCTGCCAATAAAATCTGCATCAAAATTAGGGTGTAACAAATGAGTACCTGATAAAGATCTCCAATTCAGACAAATATGAGGAAAACATTGTTTTGTTTAAATTAAATTTTAGGTGAGTCGGCTGCTGATTTTAGCAGGAGCAAACGTGAATTATAGAACTGAAGTACTGAATAATGCTCCAGTGCTGTGCGTTCAGTCACATCTTGGACATGAAGAAGTGGTCACTCTTCTACTGGAGTTTGGAGCTGCTGTTGATGGGACGTCAGAAAACGGGATGGCAGCCCTTAGTTACGCAGCCGCTGCAGGCCACATGAACATCGTGTCACTGCTGTGCAGAAAAGGTGCAAAGGTAAGCTGGTGCACAAACATTGCCAAGCCTGCAGCCAGAAGAGTCAGACAAAGGCCTAAAAAAGCTGTTACTGATTATTTAAGTGTATAATTATCAGACATAGGCCTGAGGGGTGAGTCCAGATTTCCCGTGAAGCATTTTGCATGTGCCGCTGGTCACAACCCTCTGGCAGAGCTGTCCCGCCAGTTTTGGGTGCCCCTCATCTGCACTTCCATGACCTGTTGTCATCAGCTTGTCAGTGGCTGTTGTGAGAGAGCGTTGGAGCCCTCAGAGTCAAGGCCCAGCTCTCTTCACCCACCCCTGGTCCCCTCAGAGCCACTGGCTGTCCAGCAGGCTAAGCACAGTCTCTCCTTAGCAAGCCCATGCTGACTGGTGCTGCTCACCTTGTCCTTCCTGTGTTTGGCAGTGCTCTCTGGGATTAGTTTTTCCATCACCTTCCCAGCTGCTCAGCTGAGGCTGTTGGGCCTGTAATTCCCCAGATGTTCTCCCTTGTCCTGGAAGTCAGGATTGAGAGCTGCTTTCTCGTAGTGCCCTGAAGCGTCTCCTCTCCACAGCCTTTCACTGCATCTGTGGAGCTCAGATGTTCCCTTTTCCCCTCTGCAGGCTGACCTTGCAGACAAGAAGGGCCAGTGTGCTTTGGTCCATAGTGCACTGAGAGGGCACTGTGCAATCCTGGAGTTCTTGCTCGGCCTGGTTTGGGTGGCTGCCTCCCAAGAACAGGATTCACTGAGGAAGCGCCAGGCCCTGCAGCAAGCTCTCACTGCAGCTGCCAGCATGGGGCACTGCCAGGTGGGTTGGGATACAGGTACTTTCAGATCTGTTTGAAATCACCACAATGTACAGCTGTGCTTGCAGCTGTTTTTAGAAGAGGCTTGGAAAGAATTGTTGACACTTCTGATATTTGTTGTAGTATGTATTAGCAGCTGGTTTAAATGCTCTAGCTGAGTATCTGACAATACAGTTTTCTTCAGGGTTTGTTTATATGTCATTTTCTGTCTACTTTCTCTTCCCTGTCCTTGGAAGTAGTCCTAAATCTCTAGTGGTGGTGACAATTTTCTGTATCACTGATCCACCCAAGTATGTTTCTACTTCAGGCTGAATTTTTTCTTCCAATTTTTCATTGCTTGCAATGACACCAGGCTTCAGTTTTTAGCTTGATGCATGTGCCAGCTTACAGACTTCAGCTCAGTGTCACTTCAGACAGAAATTTGGGAGGGAACACTAAAAATAAACACATAAGTACTTAAAATGCTTTAGATATTTAGGTAATACAAGTATGTCTTCTGTTCATTGGGAAAATAAATTGTAAACTGTTACTTGATAGAAAAATAATGGGTAAGTAAAGACACTTGAATGAAGATCAACTAGGCTAGAGGACTTAGTTATGTAGTAAGTGATGAACCAAAATAAAACAAAATTTCTTCAATAAAGCTGTTTTAATATTTACTTATTTTAAATCTAGTTTTAAGTTGCTATAAGATAAAGAGTCTGATCTTTGAAGTTGTTTAGATGATTCAAATTTAGAAATGTCTATGTGCAATTAATTTATTATATGGTATATATATGGATAATTCCTTTACTCCCATGAAAGTTCTTGTTTGCTGTCCACTGATTAAATGAAAGCAGTCAACTCCTGAATATCAACAAAAAAGATCACATTAATCATAAATACATACCTGAAAAATGTCCGTCTTTCTCTATTTTTAAGAAGCTGTAAGACATTAAGAAGCTGTGTTCTTAGCTGGAAAGAAGCTCTGTGTGTTTAATGAATTTTAGTAAATTATGTCCTAGCATTTTGAATTCTAGGATTTTCCATGCATTGTATACAACAGTTTTCAGACAGCCTGAAAACAGACAGATCCTTTCTCCTTTCCTGCCTTTGTTTTTTCCTGTAGCATCCCAAACTTTGTTAGTATGATTCTCCTCCCTCACCTGTTGACTGCAGCCTCAGTGACCATGTGCCCAATTAAAAATCTGTATAAAACAGTCATGAGAAGAAGTTTTCATGTAATGATTTTTTAGCAAGTGGTTTCAAAACACAGATTTCCTTAATATCGTGGAAACAATATTTTAATTTAAAGCTTATTTCAGCTTTAAAAATTACCATTTATCAACATGTGCTTAGACCATTCTGGGAAGAAATTTAGATAAACGGGTAAGCTATAACCAATGTGGAAGGAAAAACTTAGCTATCACCATTTTACAAAATGTATGCAAATATTCTCATTTTGCTCTCTTGTTTTAGATGATCTGGAATTTCCTCACTGAAGTGGGAGGCTTTATTTTTGCCATTGTTTATTTTGACTATTCTGTTCTATATAGGCCACATGGGAACTCAGTAAATCATAGTCATGCCAAACAAACAAATTCACAGAAGAGCACTGGGCTTTTTTTAAACTGTTTTTAATAACATTCACTTGTCTTCAAGTCATCCTAAAGTCCTGCTGGATTTGTTTTGAGCAATACTGATTTTGTTTTCTATTGATTGT
Source organism: Onychostruthus taczanowskii (assembly GCF_017590055.1). Lineage (NCBI taxonomy): Eukaryota > Metazoa > Chordata > Aves > Passeriformes > Passeridae > Onychostruthus > Onychostruthus taczanowskii. Next base: position 17,873,187 of record NW_024496526.1, read on the forward strand.
ATGCATTGAGGGAGAAGCACTCTCACTTGTTTTGTGTCTTTTTCTCCCTGTATCATACGAGTGACAGCTGATGCTCTTGGGCTCAGCACATCTCTGCTCCTGTTTTCTGCAGGTGGTTCGTTACATCTTGACAGTTGAAAAAGACCACGACATGGACATCAATGACACTGATGCCCTGTGGGGAGAAACAGGTATTTCCCTTCTTGTGTGTTTCCTAGTCAGCTAATTTAAGAATAAAGAGTTTTTAATCTTTCTTTTTAAATTCAATTCTCCATAATAAAAATAAGGGAAAATACCTGTTTTAATAATGAAATGCAGTTTATAAGTATGGTTTTAACTTACTGAATCTATGCATCTCAAGTATTGAAGGACTATTTTATATTAAAATTACTGTAAATTACTGACTTTTTAACTAAATGAAAAATTGTGGAAATACAGTGCTTAAGTTTTAGTGTGGAATTTTATGGGATTCTCTGTCTGAGAGCCTTTGTTTAAATACCATTATTTTTCAGGAAGTGCTGGGCCATAGCCTCCTTGGTTCTGATTAGGCAGTGGAGGGAGAGGCCTGCCTTTGGCCATCTGGGAAAGGCCAAATGTGGTTTTTAAGTCAGACTGTAATGCCTGCACTGCAGCTCCCTGGGGTGCCTCGTGAGTGGCATCTCCATTCCATGGAAACAGCTGAGGGTGGGGCACTGGGATGATGGTCAGTGGCCTCTCACATCCTAGAGAAGCAGATGTGCTTTGTTCCTACACGTCTACAAAACCCTTGTTGCAAATCCAGTGAATTCCAAAAGCCATACATCTGTTTCTAAATTAATTTTGGTTTTCAATATTTTCCTATCAGTGTTTTTTATTGAAATCCTTGCACTGGGAATCTGCAGTCACGGAGGAAGTGAACTCCCTAAAAGGGGGATTTTTGAACAAGACTTGACTCTTTTGCTTGTAACATTTATGTCCATAACAGTTGCTTTGCAGTTGTACAGCTGTAAACAGTTGTTATAACTGTTGCACAGTGCAGTTTCATCAACTGAGGAGCGAATGGGCAAGATAAGTGCTAAAGAACAAAAATTTACTTCCTGCAGTGTTTGTTTTTCCTTTACTTTCAGCATTCATTGGAATTTTTAAAAAAATTCTGCTTGATCATGTTTGAAAATGCTAAAAATGAGTAACAAGAAATTCACAATTTGATCCACTTCTTAGAAGAAAATGGAACTTACTAGGCTTTAGAAACTGGAGGAGCAAGTCCTTTGCTGATTCTTTATTAGTCACACATTAACTCATTTTTTAATACTTGTTGGCATGACTGGTGAGGTTTCAACACAAACATTGAAATTTACATTTCAAGTTCTGTTTAAAACACAATATGAACAAAATAGAAGAGGGGGGAAAAATCACGATGAGGAAAGTATTTTCTTTTTTTGTTCTTTTCAACTTTCAGTAAGTGTCACAGAAAAGCTGAAAGAAAGGGGATTCAGTAACACTCACATACGTGTCTAAAGGCCAAATAAGCCACGATGTTGATGCACATGCTTTCTCTAGCCCTGACAGCTGCTGCGGGAAGAGGAAAGCTGGAGGTGTGCAGGTTGCTCCTCGGGCACGGGGCGGCCGTGAGCAGAGCCAGCAGGAGAGGCGCGCCCCCGCTGCTCTGCGCTGTCCGGCAGGGCCACTGGCAGGTCTGGCACAGCTCTGGGGTCCTGGGGAGGTGGTCCCTCATTCCTTCCATCTCTAGCTTGGAAGAGAATTACTATCGAGTTTCTAATACCTGTTTGCATCTGCTTCAGAGGAATGTGTGCAGAAGCTTCACTTCCAAAGCCTTTGTATCCCTGGAAATAACTGAAAAAGCACATTGGCATCACAACAGTCGTAGATATAATATACCTAAAAACAACATGAGTTTAAAATACTTTATTTCCTAGACCAAGATCAGAGGTGATTTCAGATCTTTTGTACTGCTGCTGTGCAGAGAGAGAACCTTGGATTCAGAAGCCTTCCTCATGCTGGCCTCTCCTGTCAGGAGAAGGCCTTGAACTGCAGTCAGGGCTTGAGCTACATAGAACTTCTCAGTTGCTGCCATAAATACCAACTTTTTGTTAAAAGTTCATGATATTATGGCTGAAATCTCAATCTGCCAGTTTGATAAAATCGTTGAGTTGGAAAGATTGGAAAAGCCCTCCAAGACCATCAAGGCAAATTATTCCCCAGGACTGCCAAGGCTACCAATAACCCATGTCCTAAAGTGTTACACCCACATGGCTTTTAAGTCCCTTCAGGGATGAGGCAGGTGGGGATTCCTGACCCTCTGCCAGGGCTGGACAGAACTTTTTAAGAAATTCTCCTAATATCCAATCTAAACCCCCACTGGTGCAAGGAATGTATTTTTAAATTTATATTTTCTGTTTCAGATTGCTAAACTTCTAGTGGAGCATGGGGCTGATGTGAATTTAAGTGACAAGCAGGGCCGGACACCACTGATGGTGGCTTCTTGTGAAGGACATCTGAGCACTGTGGAATTTCTCCTTTCTGAAGGTAGAAAATAAATAGCAGATTACAGCTGCACCAGGGATTGCATCTCTGTTTCCATTTAAACAGAGTATCTTTATAACAAAGTTCATATCCATTTTACAGGTGCAACTGTTTCATCTCTGGACAAGGAAGGACTGACAGCTCTGAGCTGGGCATGTCTGAAAGGCCACAAGGAAGTAGTTCAGTATTTAGTAGAGAAAGGTGCAGCAACTGATCAGACAGACAAAAATGGACGAACACCCCTAGACTTGGCAGCTTTCTATGGGGATGCTGATATTGTAAGTATAACAAAACATAACATTCAAGAAAAAGTTACAAAAACTTAGAATTTAGAAAAAATATTGCCTGCCAAAATAGGAAATTTGGGGAAGTAGCCGAGAGGGTTACACTGCTCTCATCTTGACCGCAGTGAAAATGTTTGCTCAGGAAAACATTCTCTAGATAGGTAGGATCCTGGAATTACACTGCAAACCCACAGAGGTCCCTTCTCAGGGTCCTGGTCAGTTGGTGCCTTTGTAGAGGAAACACTCCAAAAAGAGGTGTAAGAAGAGGAAGGGCACACTCAGGTCTGCGTGCACTGGGGACAGATCCCAGAGGTCAGCAAGGAGCTAGACCGAACAGCGCACGCAGCCTCTCGCACTCACATCTGTGTTTCTGCAGCTCAAGGTCTGCTTCAGGTGCTGCTGTGGCATGTAACTCACTGTCACATGTTGTCCCATTCAGCCTTTGTCTGAATTAACTTGAAATTGTAAATAAGTCCTCAGGTTCCGTAGTGGCTTTGGTAGTTTTCAGACGCTGTGTGTGTTTTTGCCTGTGACACTGGCTACTGAGACTCTGCTGGAGAATGAGGGGTGTCCAGGCTCCTTCCTGTCCCTGCATTTGCTGTAGGTCATTGTCCTGGAGTGGTGCCAGCTCCCATTTCCCTGCCTAGACTGGTCCCTTCAGTAGGTCTGCTCAGCTACTGGCCAGGCTGGGACAGGGGCAGTGCCAGTAAAGAGGTCCTTGAGCAGGCCCATGGCTGTGGGTCCTGGGGCTTGTCCATGGGCAGGACTGTTGGTGCCTCTTCCCTTACAAGATCACTGCTGCTGGCACTTGAGCAAGTAATAGTTATGGGAGAGAACTGCTTCCCTCCAACCTGCCTGTGCTGTGCTGCCTTTGGTGGGTTTTAGATGGCTGTACTCTCCTCAGCAGCATATGCTCAGTGTGTTTCAAAGAAGATTACATGGTACCTTAAATATTTCCTTGGTCTGCCTTTGGTACCAAAAGCCATGTTACAAAGCATGTGTCATTTCTTCTTGCAGGTGCAGTATTTGGTGGAGAAAGGAGCAATGATTGAACACGTGGACCACAGTGGCATGAGGCCACTGGACAGAGCGATTGGCTGCCGCAATACCTCAGTCGTGGTCATGCTGCTGAGAAAGGGAGCTAAGCTGGGTTAGTGGAACTGCCCTGCACCGTGACAGACAGCTGTCTGCTCTGCCAGAATTAGTTATTTCCGTAAAGCAGACAAAATAAAACACAGATTTTTGCAGGCTGTCTAGTTTACAGATGCCCACCCAAGAGAAACAATCTCCTTTAAAGGCAGACACACAAGACTCACTTTAGAAGTGAGGAAACACAACGACTTTTATTCTGCTTCTTCTTTGATGTGTGCTGATGGTGAGGTCTGGAGATGTCACTGCATGTGGTTTCTCTGCCTTAATATATTGCCTTAAGACAAGAAAATGGTGATTGTGCTATTACTGATACATAACTCTGGCACTATTAATGATTTAGATTAGGAAGTTTTAAATAACATTCTTCTAATAAACTATAGAACTGTGTATTTTTGCAAAGAGTAGGCCAAAGAAATGTAAGTTATGTATTGCCAGTAGGCAAGTACATGATGCAGTACTGTATGTGACAATTACTGAATATTTAGTACATTTGAACACTATTTCATATTATTTGGGTAGTAAGTGTGATCAAATACAGGTTCCTACATAGAAGAATTTAATTGTGACTTCTGTACATTCCTTCACAGGGGTGAAATGTATCGGACCATTTAACACCTGGCTGCTGTCCAGGTGGTGGCATAGATGCATTTTAAATGTGTACACCCTAACTATGATGATAATAGTAATACTGGTTCCATGTAGGTGGAATATACACCAAAGTAGAACCAGGCTTTCTGCTGTGGTAGACAGCAGAAACAAACTCTGTTACCTTTTGTCAGAGAGCCTTAAAATTTAACTTGCAGGAAATGCAGCATGGGCAATGGCCACCTCCAAACCAGATATTCTCCTGATTCTTCTTCAGAAACTGATGGAAGAAGGAAATACGCTCTATAAAGTAGGTGGATTTTTCTTTTTTTCTGGCAGCAGAACATTGGACTTCTGCCTGAAGGTAGACTGAATGCCCTTATGCCTCCTTATCAGTTATATAATTTGATATATTACTAGTCTCTTTAAAACAGAGTAGTAATACATCAGATTATATTATTTTTTTCTGGTACTAGTAGTACATATTAGTGCAAGTATTATCCTTGTCAAATACCATTAAACATTTGAGTTCAGAAAGGGACACAAACTCTGATTAACATGCAGGCTCTCAGTGTGCTTTTTCTGCCAGTGCAGTTCATACTGTGTATATTTATTAAAAAATCTGTGTCTGTGTTTTCTGCTTGAAGGGCATCTTGGTAGATGTCAAATATAAATATGCTTTTTGGCAACCGTATTGCAATATTAAAAGTTTGTGAAAAACCTCTTGTTCCCTAAAATTTGCAGAAAGGCAAGATGAGGGAAGCAGCACAGCGTTATCAGTATGCATTGAGGAAGTTCCCAAGGGAAGGGTTTGGTGAGGAAATGAAAGCCTTCACTGAGCTGAGAGTTTCATTATACCTGAATTTGTCACGATGTCGCCGCAAAACAAATGTAAGCTCTTGCTCTTACTCTGCTGCCTCTCTGGCATTGGGAAACTTATACCTGCTGCATTGCTGGGGTTGTATGTGGACATCCATCTGTGGTATTTTAGAATCCTTTTCACTATATCCTGATCTTGGGCTTTATCATGTCAATAAATGGGTGGCTTATAAGATGAGGGCGTGTTGCCGTGGGGGATCTGTTACAGCTGGTCTTACATCATGCAGTTATTGTGGAATGACAAACTGCTGGATCTTTGCAGTACTTTTAAAAGACTGAATGGAAAACACTGCTACCTTTGTTATCAAGCAGCACAACCAGATGCCGTGGCTGTGCCCGTGTGTGCCCTGAGCAAACACCTGCTCCTGCGGGCTGGGGCAGCAGCCGCTACCTTTGTTATCAACCAGCACAACCAGATTGTGGCTGTGCCCGTGTGTGCTCTGAGCAAACACCTGCTCCTGCGGGCTGGGGCAGCAGCCTCCGCCACGCGTGCTGGCTGCGCTCCTGGAGCCGGCGCGGGACCCGCAGCTGGCAGCTTGCTGTGACTGCGTAACGAGTGTGTTTGATTCCTTTGTTAGGATTTTGGAATGGCTGAAGAGTTTGCTACCAAAGCCTTGGATCTGAAGCCTAAGTGTTATGAAGCCTATTATGCCAGAGCGAGAGCCAAGAGGAACAGCAGGTACTGTTTGATTCTGTGATGTCTGCAGAGATTTTTTTTTAACTTGCCATTTTTAATAACTTGTTCTTTTCTGATAGTTACATTTCAAATTTGCAAAGAAAATATTATCTTTTAGTGCACTTTGCATCTGTACTAGGTCTCTCTTATCAGATAAAACCAGCCACATCCAAATAGTGATATTGAATGCTCTGTAAGTACTTACGAGGCAGTCCAGAAAGTAACAAATTCATTTGAAGAGGGATTATTTTAAATGTAACAGTGACTGGGTCTGCTGCTCCACATGACTCAGCAGAATGTGACCAGCAGTGTGCCACCCAACTTCAGTGCTTCATTATTAATTGCCAAGCTTACGATTTATTAGTGGCTGCTTTGATAGGAAAGAATATGATGAATCATTAGCAGTTGAAGACAAAAATAAGGGGAGAGAGGAGGAACTATCTGTGTAGGTTGAAAGAATAACAAACTGTAGTGGTGTAGCTGAAGTACGGGAAGAGGTACCTTTTTGATTCACCATGTCTTTTCTAAACATATCAATAAATCATCATGAAGCAGAATTCAGCAGGTTACCTACTCTGGAGGTAACTCTGGAAGAGCTTGTGAGACAAAGTGTCAGTTCCTGGTGTTCCCAGCAGAGAGTTCTCCTGCCAGCCTGCATGGAGTGTCAGGGTACTTTAGGGAAGCGTTCAGGGTTGGGTCTGCACTTCCCCTCTAGTTAAGAATTTCCTGAGGTGGAGAATTTCCAGTTCTAATTTGTCACCACCTGCAGCAAGAAGCAACAAAACAGGACATTTTGCTGAAAGGGTGGAGGTGGATTAGTAGTAGGCAATGCTGGGACACAGATTTTCCCCAATTTTCATTGTTTACTTATTTCTTCCTAAACAGAAAACTACTTGCTGCTCTCTCTGACCTACGGGAAGCCGCTCAGATATGCCCCAGCAATCAGGAGATAAAACGTCTCTTGGCTCGGGTGGAAGAGGAGTGCAAACAGTTCCAGAGAACACAGCAACAGAAGCATCAGTCTCCACAGCTACTTGAACAAACCAACAATTCTGATAATGAGGAGGAAGGAATTGTACCAGGTGTGAATGATGATTTTAATCTTCAAGACAGGGAAGATGAGCTGCCACACCCCAGTGAATCTGTTTCTCCTCCACAAAGGCTGCAGTGTTCCTCAGCTGCTTCGTTATTTAGCAGGACCCTTCAAGAAGGTGTTCAGAAAGCTCAGTGTGTGTCCCCTCAAAGCAGAGCAAACAACAAGTACCTGAGAGAGCCAGGCTTGGTCATGCAGCCAACAAAGCAGGCACAGATTGTAAAAACTAACCAGCATCTGAGCTCCATCCAGCCTGGATCTAAACCTGGAAGCAGTCAATGTAGCACCAAGCCACAATCATCTTTGCAGCATCTCCCCCACAGTCCCTTGCCCATCCGGCACTGTAGAAGTCAACAGGTGGATGGGACAAGCACATTGTCATCTGGAAGCACTTCCACAGATCCCACTGCTGAACTGCTGCACAATGAGAAGCTGGTGTCCAGCCAGCGTTCACATCCACAACATCATGAGACTCTGTCTTCTCGTTCTTTTCCTAGTAAATCTAAACCTGGTGACACATCAACAGCCTCTGCTCCAATGAATTTCAGTGACTCAAGGCAGCAAAGCCCTGTACCCAGTGGTGCCTCTTGTGGCTCTCCATCCAGTAGTGTGATTCTTGCCAGCTCATCCAGCAGCTTCACTTCAGCCAGCAGTTTGTCAGGCAGTGTTAAGGGGTTGGGCCCAGATGTTCGACTCAAGGATACCAACATCAGTCAAGCTCAGGGCACTGAGCACCGCCCTCGCAATACCCCGTTTATGGGAATCATGGACAAGACTGCGAGGTTTCAGCAGCAAAACACACAATCTAGTCGCACTTGGCACTCTCAGGCAGCAGATGGATTATCCACAAACATTGTTTCTGCAGGCATTCAGCCCTCCAACGTGGAGCAGTTCTCAGTTAAACACTACTCAACTAAGGGATCCTCTACAGGTGCTGCCCTGGGAGATGGCAGCCAGAGCAGCATGCAAGCAAAAGAACAGGAGGAGCTCACGTGCCACATCCCTCCCCACTGCACAGACAGCAGATCACCCAACCAAGGTTCTCATTCATACCCTGATGCTGTAGCCAGACTGCCATCGCACAGCACTCAGGACGGCCACCTCAGTCACGTCACCGCAGCAAAACCAAAGCGATCATTCATTGAATCAAATGTATAAATACTGTTCTGTACACTGACAGGGCTCACAACATCACAGGGTCTGACTGCTCTACAAAACACTGACTGCCTCGGCATGGCTGGGTCCCTGGGAGCAGTCTTTAATGGGATACAACCACTTCCAGCTGTTCCTACCATCACAGGGCAGTGACAGTAACTGGAATAAGAAATTAGTGTAGAAAGACTCAATTAGGTTGGCCTAGCAGCTTGAGCAGAGAAGTCCTTTCCATTACATGTTACCATTAAATAAGCCTTTCCTTTCACATACAGCTTCAATCTTGGCTTTTGGTTCTCTTGTATCTCACACATAGTACTCGTGCCTCTCAAATGCTGATGTCTCACAGCAGCACTTAGGGAGATAATCTGCTGCACAATACTCAGATCTGTGCATGCATGCATTTTTTAAAAAGCAAATTATTTTATCACTTTTCTAGTGGGATCTAATTTGGGTTGCATGATGTACATTTAGGAAGCATAAATAATTTGTGTATGAGTAAACTATAAGCAGCCATGCTTTGACATGTAAATATAACTATTTTTAGTAAATAGAGGAAATTAAATAAAATGAGTGACATTTGCATGTGTATTGAGAGGCTTTGACCATATTGGTTATTGCACTGAAGAACACAATATTATGGCCTATTAACAGTAATCGCACTTTATATAGGGTATCTAATCACCTTTGGGTGCTATCTTAAAGCAAAATGATTTATTGTTTATTTGTGAAAAGGTACAACAACTAAATGCTTAGTAAACGTTTATATGGGAAACCCAAGAAAGGGATGGCAGGAACATGAAAGTTTGAAGAACAGCGTACGTGCAGTTGCATGACAGGTTGAAGTTAAGACGTTGGTTTTTTAAGGAAATGAGGATTTTTACTGGCAAGAACGTGCTGAAAACGAGCTGCTGCAGTGACATTCCTGTGAGTGCAATTCAGTTGGAGTGCTCAGCTTTATACACTTCCCATCATGCTTGATTACAGTGTTCTGTGTACATTGTAAACAGCTGTACCCGGCTCTACACATCCTTTTGCAGTTTGTCTCATTATACTTTAGCTTATTTATTGTTTACTGTTTCTCTGATATTTTGTACAAGTCCTATATTAGTCTTGTCCTGTAGTTCTATTTTTGCACAGCTACTGTATTCTTTCCATACAAAATAAAGATTATTAATATACCTGTGGGATGAGATGCAGTCCCAGATGGTTACAGCAGAAACTCTCTCCCAGCTTTTCCAACTACTTGTCCAGTAATGGGGAACAGAGAAAGACAGGCACATTTTGATTTGTTAGAGTAGAAAAAGAAATACAGATCCTACACTTTGCTATTTCTCACCTTCTGAAAGACTGACTTGGCAAGATGAAGACTCAAAACTCATAAACGTAATAAAAATTTTAAGAAAATTTTATTTGAAAAACTTTGAGTACTTGACTCTTAAACAGAAATACCACAAAGTAAAACTACTAGGAAATTAAAGTTGTTCTGGGAGTTTCCACCAGTGAAGGCTGAACCAACCACAGATAGAAGCGAAGCACAAGTTTTTCTTTCCATGTGTTTCTGATACAATTAATTCCTCCAGCTGCATAAAATTTCAATTAATTTTAACAAACAACTTCAAAATTAAGTGGTTTAACTATTTCTGCTGAGTCTCTAGCCAGCGATTAATGGCCATTTTTAGTGTTCTGTTTGGTGTGAGCATAAGAGAGTGGAGAGGAAGATTCGTCATGGGACTAGATCGTCTATTGCTGATCCAGTTTTCCATTGCTTCCCTTTCATAGGAATAGCCATCTGCAAAGACACCATCAACAAAAGCTCATATTACAGAGGCTTGGCCACTGTGGCACTGTGCAGATGTTTGTTAGCTGTTTAATTGTGAAAGGGAAGTAAGGAAATACATCCAAAAAGGAAAATTGAGATCTAGAATAGATCTGTATGTGAAATCTTGACTGTGGATATAAACAGTTCTGGCTAGTTTCATGTATCTGTCCTGCCTGCAAAGCACCAAAATATATTATGCACAAGTTAAATAAGACTTTCTTTTCAGTTTGAACGATCCATAATGTGAAGTGAAAGCTCATTACTATCAATTGCTTAACACAGCTAAAGCCTGCTGCTTTACTGGACAGGGGGCTTGTCCACCTGGCTGACCCAGCCCTGCACAGAGTCTTCAGCACCTGCCCAGGTTCAGGACTTCGGCTCTTAGAGCTGGTAGCTGAACCAGCTGATCCTTGAACAGAAATTAGGCTCCAGTTTAGTGTCAGTCACCCAGGAGTATCTGTGGTGGAGTACAAACCCGGGCCCTATGCCCCTCCTCTTGTCTCCTTACTCCTTATTAAATAAAGCAACTCGCACTCCAGCAGTTGGCAAATGTCTTCATATTCTGGCCATTTTAATTCTCAGAAGTCTGCCCTAATACCTCAGAACTGGGTGAAGTTAGTTACTGTTTACAGAGCAACAAAAAAATTATACTGATCTTCTGATGTTTATATGCACCTCCTTCCTTCTCCCCCCAATAACAGAACTGCAAAAAAATAGTTCTTCATAAAATGTTTTAACTATGTAACATCTTATGCTGCTGGCATATCACAGTTCCAATGGCTGCTGCATTTAAAGGAGTCTCATTCTGTGCAAACTTTTAAGTGCTCTGTAGATGGTGTGCTAAGCATAGAAATGAGCCTGGGGTTTTTTGGGCTTTTTTTGTGGGGGGCTGGTTTGATTTGTTTGTTTACTTTTTGCCCCACTGAATGCACAATTCTATTTTGCACTTACTGAACCAACACTGTAATTAGGCTTGTAATTATATTTACAAAGGCACATAAAGGGAGGCACATTAAGAAAAGGAAGAAGTTGCTTGCTAGAGTATTTTTCTCCATATCAGAGCTGTAATTCAGCAAATTAAATGTTTATCACAATTCTGGTTTGTTGCAATAGCTATTTAGAATAGTTTATCTTTCTAGGTGTGATGTTCAAATAGGTGTAGGAACACAAAAATGGGCCTATCTTTACCCTCAAGTAATTAGTTTTAACCCATGTCATGTGAAGACATACCTGTGGCAATGACAGGATCGTTCATAAGCTCTCTTGTTATAGGACATAGGAACTCATCAGGAACAGAAACCGAGGTCGTTGTCATCCTCAGTTCTTCAATTTTCTGGAGAACTTTACTGCGCAGGCCTAGAGACTCTGAAAAATTATTTGTACACGAAGTGGACAGCACAGACAGGTAAGGCAAAGAGGTCAGGTCTTGGAATAGTCAGTACACCTGTGTTACAGGAGACATAGCTCCATCTCCATCTAAACCAAAAGCTCCATCTCCATCTAAACCAAAAGCCTGCAGCCAGCCCTGGCTCCCATTCCAGCCTGCAGTCAGCCCTGCCACAGGTTCTCTCTGCTGCTGTGCACCAGGAACTTCAGGTAATGATGAAAACAGTCAGTAAGATCAGTGCAAGTGCAGCAGAGCCGTGGCAGAGCAGTGGCCTGGTGCCATGCAGTTGACTTGGTGCGCGTGCGGCGCTGCCCTGCAGCCACACCCTGCCACGAGACACTGCAGTGCCACTGCGAGGGTACAGCCGTGCACAGGTGCTGCCAGCATCTCCAACAGACTGCACGTCCTTTCACCCTCACGCTGGCATTCCACACCCCTGGTCATACCCACCTGTGATCCAGCACACCTGCTGTGCAGCACTGCTGGCTGGGGCTTACAAAGGCACTGAAAGGTGCCTGAGCCTCTGCTTTCTGAAGGAACACTGATGTCCTCCAAACTGCAAACACTGTGAAAAACTTCTAGAGGTCTTTAGCAAGTTCTTACAGTCTCAGAGGAAAGATAACAGCTTATCAAGGAGAGAAAGGACATGCTCATTCAAGCATTTGTGTGGTGGTAGACACCTAAAATTTAGTTAAACAGGAATTGAGTAAGATAGAAAATGTTCATTTTAGGCAAATAGTATTTTCCTCCTTTGTAAATGCTTGAGCTAGGGCAGATAGCAATTTTTAAAGTCAGATATATATACCTTTGTTGATTTCTTTCCCCACAGAGAACTCTCTTTGTAGCAAATCATACTACATTCAATTCTCACAGAACTTTCTAGTCAGCATTATCTGATTAGCCTCAGCTGGCAATTGCTGCAACAAAGTTTTAGGCTACAGCAGTGCTAAGGAAAATGTTTGCATAAACTGAGGAAACCAAGTGTCTTTCATGGATGACAATTCCTGACAGATTCCCAGCATTTCTGTTATTTCTAGATTTCAACAAAGCCAGCTGTTACACAGAGATAATATGATCCAATATAGACCAATTCCACACAAACACACAAAGGAAGGGAGCAGTCTTCCTACAATGAACAATATCCAACTGCACTTTTTAAAAGGTTTCTTATCTCATTCAGCCTTTTGTTATACTTGACTTCAGTTTAACAAATGTATTAGCACCTAATTTACATCTAAATCTGGCCATCAAAATTGATAGAGAACTTGTATTTCGAAAGTTCCAGTGCAGTTTACGATCTTTAAACTTCTTATTTCATAATGACCACTGCGGAATCATTAGTAATATGGTGCTTCCTTTTGATTCCTTCTAAAATGTAATCACAGTTTTGCAATAAAACAATAGGACAGTGTAGGAACCTGATGTATTAAAAATTGTCTGAGCCAGGCAAACTTTGCTTGGTCCTTACCAAAAGTCATCAGCAAATGCACACATAGGAATTTCACTGTTCAATTCCAGGTTGGTGAACACCCTCAATTCTAAACATGGCACTTCTGCAGACTGATAGGAAAAACTATAGACCACCCTATTTACCAAAGTGAGAAACATGAATTGCAGAGAAAAGCTGAAATTACTTTTCCACAGCTTAATAATACAAGATTGAACAATGGAAATAGAAACAAAATCAGGTAAGACAATTTAACAGCATCATTAGTAGAAGTGAAGTAGAAGTATCCAGGTATGAGCAAACACACACACACACAAAAGGAATACTGTGGACAATGTAACTTAAGGGGATTTTTACCAGCCCTGGAAATGAAATAAAAAAGCCATTTCAGGGGGAAAAAATCTATGTATGGAACTCCTAGCTTACCTTCATTCCAACATTTCAAAATACTCTAGAGATTAAAAACTATTTGGATTTCAATACTCTTACCGATTTTTAATTCCTTAGCAAGACTTTCCTTAGTAAGATTGAGTAGTTCCTTGCCATCAATATTATTCATTTTGAAAAGTTCAACGAAGTTTGCTAAATCCTGTGCACAGAGCCAGGCTGAAACATCATCCTCTGACCAGTCCTCAACAGCCACCTTTGATTCATTTTCTACAGTACGTCCTTTGAAAATGAAAAAAAGTTTAAAAACAATACAAACAAAAAACTCAATTAAAACCAAACAACATCGTCTCCCCCTCCCCCAATCAAAAAAACCTCACCACAACCCCGCAAAAGCAAACAACAATGAAATTCTCAGTTCAAAGAAACAATGTCATTAATAGATCCTGTTTTTAAGTGTTCTCAGTACTATACATTCTTCAACTAAGAAAATAGATGCTTCTTAGACATTCCTTTGTGAGGGAGGGCAGTAATTTGGGTTTACCTTTTAGGTATCAATTTTCAAAGTTTAGAGGAATTTAATCTCTTAGATGCCTACACTTCTGTCAAATTTGAATTGAACAAACAACCAGAAAAGTGCTAGCAGACACTGGAATCATCTTGCACATCCTTAGAAGGCACACCAAAATCCAAACTTACTGCTGTGCTTTGAACAATATGTACCTTTGTTCCACAAACTTTAGATGCTGGTGTAATTTGTACATTAGTTATCCTATATTAATGGCACTAATGTCATTTGCACAATTAGTTTTTCACCTGTAACGACCGGTAAGGTGCATTTCTAATTGACAACTACAATTAGCATATTTTCAACTCGTCACAAATTATGGGTGTCCAAGAAGTCTTTCAACATTCTGGCAATAACATTCATCTCTTACATGCTGTCCAAAGAATAAGCAATTGCAAATATCAGAAAAACAGATACAGCAAATTAATAAAATTAAGATATGTCCAGTATATTTTTCTTTACAAAATAACAAAAAGAGAATACCTCTTCTGGGCATTAATCAGGTTAATAAGAAGATAAAAAGCATGAACACAATCCTGATGTTGTACATTAAGTGCAGGTAAGAATGAGGGATTTTTGCATCTTCAGAAGGTGTTTTGAGTTTAAAAAAACAGATTTCAAATACTTCACACACTGACCTGCACAGGGTTGCTTAAGGTCAAGCTGCCATATGTGCACAGTTTTATCCATTGAGCCTGTGGCAAGTAAGGGACTACATGGTGCAAAAGCACAAGTTGTAACATATCTACAAATAAAAAAAAAGATGTCTGAAAATTCATTAGAAAAGGATTTATTTTATTTATGAAACAGAATAATCATGCTGATTTCTTACCTTGTATGCCGAGACAAAGTATGAAGGGTATTGCCAGTACTCTGTAAAAGAGTTTTTGTGATTTTAAATCTTAAAGAATAAAAAAGTGTTTCTGCATTTGTTTGCTTCCTTTCAAAACAGGGAATATTGCTTCTTGAAAAGTGACAGAGGGTACCTTCAGAGAAGTTACACAACCTTGACAAAGCTGATCAGCAGCAGAGTCAGAAATGCCACTTGAATTTCCTATTCCTAAGTCTCTATTTGATTCCCTGGAGCACTGTTCCCCTGCACAATCAGCCAGCATGGAACAAGCAGGGAGAAGAGTGCTAGAAACACTGACTGAATTAAATCTATATTGGTTGGTTGTGTAGATAAAGACATTTCTTCTACCAATCTTGTATTAGAAATTATCAAAAGGGTCATTGTGGAGGTCAACCCACAAGCCTTCAACCACACCTGTTTGGCCTATTCTCTATTTAGCCACTAAATACTAACTCAAATATGAAATTCCTGAATTTTGGCAGTTTTAACTTATTATGGAAAGATTTTCCCTCCTACAAAAAATAGCATTTCTTTGACATATAGGTATAGACAGATTGGAAAGATGATGAGCAAAATTATTCTGAATCACTAATTGATCAGTCAGCACTCCAATATTTTGAGCTGTCCAACATGATCAAAGTTCCCTAATATAGGCTGAAATCTCTCTCCCTCCCACAAAGGTTTATTGTCCCTACTTTTCCCCACAGAATCACAGGATGGTTGGGGACCTCCGAGATCATATAGTCCAACCCCTCTGCTAAAGCAGCATCATCTAGAGCAGGTGTCCAGGCAGGTTTTGGCTATCTCCAAAGGAGAATTTCAGAACTAGAAAAGTTATTGTCCCATTTGATAAGAACCTAAGGCCACAAAAGCTGATGAACAGTATTAAGAAATATTTAGGCTGTGGCTTTCTTCATCTTCAAATTTTCTGAAGCTCCTGAACTCTAGAGGACATTTTACATATCTGTCTAAACTTCAAACTACTAAAATAACTGGGCCAAAAACTCTGCAGGTATTGTATTAGTGATTTTGGTGAAAAACTTTAATGCTTATTTAAAATTTGAATTAATACAACAAGTATGTGCAGAATAAGCTGAAGAAGTTTAAAATTTGTTCATCCTTCATTTTCAGCAAAATTATTGTTTTTAATACTATAAATATATATATATATACCACTTACAGGTGAATCATAAAGGAGATAACAATGTTATACAGAAAATGCTTAAACAATAGGTTTTTAAGACATTGTACTTAATGTAAACATTTTCTTGAATTCTTTATTATGCTTCTATTTTATGTGCACTTTACACATAACTAACTACAGAATGTCTATGTCCACCATTCCTGATTTTATGTCAATAGGTACAGTCTTCTTTGCTTTGGAAGCTAAGCTAAAGTTAGGAGCAGAAAAAAATCCTTTCACTTCAATCTGATTCTTGTAATACTCGTAAATATGGAATTAATTGAGTAACACCCTACTGCAGAGAAATCAACTTACAAATCCTCACAATGTAAATAAAAAGTGAGGAAGACTGATCAATTCTCAGGAGATATTTTTCCTTAGACTCCTTCCCCTCCTGCCCCCAAATGCACACTAAGTATTTTGGCTTAGTATCATTTGCATTCTTTAGTATTTTTTCATTGAAATGACACTGCAGAAGCAGTGCTTATATTTAAAGACAACACCCAACAAATGATCCTGTATTATGCTATACTTACAGTTTCATAGATGATGACACACTTGTCCACAGACCTGAGAAAAATACATTGACATTAAAGTGATGCAGAGAAGGAAAAGGTAAGTGTTTCATTAACCTTTTCCACAACCCAAGATTTCAAACTCCATCACCTACAGACTGATTGTAAAGATACTTCAACATCTCTAGAGGTCACAGAACTGTTCCTTAATTATTGGTAATAAATATTTAGAAATCTTTAACTCTTTTGACCTTTCTGTTTTACAATACTGGAGCGTGAACCTGGACAGCTTGATATTTCAACAAGGTGCTGCTTACCCCGAGGCTATCATCTGTCCATCACATGAAAATGCACAAGCCAGAACTGGGGCAGAGTGCCCATTCAGTGTGCATTTATATTTTAACTGAACACCTAAAAATACAAAAAGTATATTATTACATATGGCTACATTTGACAAGGTATAACACAAGCTGCTTTAAGAAGCCCAAAGCTCCACCAAAGATGAGACTCTGTGATATACTGTTTACAAAAAAGGGGATAAAAAGATCAGAGACAACTTCCCCTTTAATATCTCCAACTTTATCACTTTGTAGTCTTAGCATGTCTCACAAGGTTTTAGACAATTAAATGTGTATTTGGATACCCAGTATTAATCCTTACACACTTTTATATAAAGCAGATTACAAAAAAGTAACCACTGAAGATATTTTTGGCAATTTAGTTAGTCTCCACATTATAGTTTTTGCAGGAGCCTACATTCTTTTCTCCAGCTCTTATTCAAGGCCCAGGATATACTGAAACATGAAAAAAACCCTCTCACTAGCCAGGCAGATTAAGAGGTTTCAACCTATCAACCTGTTGAAAGGCCGCAGTAGAATTTTTAAAAAAATCTTTACTTTCAATACTTGTTGATAAATAGATTGCTAAATAAAATCTACATGGCATAGCATCACAAAGTGCTGAACGCCTTAGCTGCTCTCCAGCTAATAATTAAAAGAAATCTTTCAATTTGTGGTTAGTTTGGCTGTGAATCCAGTAGTATAAGTTTGATTTTTTATTTAAATTGTTACTAAAGACCTAAGACATTGGCATATTCAAAAAGCATTTCTATACAAACCTAAGAAATCTGAAAACAAAATAAGCCAGAGTTTGATATGATTATCTTGTCCACAGGAAGCCATCTGGAAGTATTTGAATCCATTTTCACTATCTGATAAAATTAAAATATATAAATGGGAGTCAGAAACATTGAAAATAACAGCAGATCAGCAAACTACATCAGCATAAAAATCGTTGTAGAAGTTGTAAAACAGTTTGGATGTAAGAAATAGGTATCATTATACTCTTTTCTGAATAAGTATATTAAGATCAGAGCTGTGCTCATGTTTTAAGCTTTCTTGGTGGGAAATGTTTGAATCCTCTGATTATACTGCTAGAGTCTTTAAATCTAAATTATATGGTTATATGCAGTTCTGCAATTCTCAAAATTAACCACATACACCTGTACAAATTTGAGAGTATCTGCCAGGGAATTTTCATACTTTTACACATTCAACTTTTCACTTTTATAAACTGACATTTCATGACTGCAATCCAGCCAAACACTCAGTAAATACTGCATTATGTGTGAAATACCACAATAACAGTTTTACAGCTTTCTCTTCTTGATTCAGTGGCTACAAACATTTCTGAATTATCATGTTCCACAAGTGGACTGTTTGATGCATAAGAAAGTGTTTGGATGGTTGCAGCCTGAGAGTAGTGGTCATTGGCTCAGAGTCCCAATGGACTGGTAGTGTCCCTCAGGGTTCTGTATTTGGAACAGGGCTATTTAATATCTTCATTAAGATATTAAATAGGCAGCAGGAAGGAAGCAAGTGCACCCTCAGAAAATTTGCAGATTACATCAAGCTGAGTGGTGCAGGTGACACAAGAAGGACAAGGATCTGGGAGGACCCCAAAGGGACCTGGACAAGCTTGAGTGCTGGCCCATGGGAAGCTCAGGTGCTGGTGTGCCAACTGGATTGGGGCAACCCCCAGTAACAATCCAGGCTGGGGGGTGAACAGGTGGAGAGCAGCCCTGCCAAGAAGGATTTGGGGGTGCTGGTGGCTGAGAGCCTGTGAACATTGCACCACTTGCCAGGTTCAGTTCCAGCTTCACCTCAGCCTTCCTCATCCCCTCCCTACACAATCAAATTCATCTCTATACTTTTCCCAGGTTACACGTATTTGTTCCCACTGCCTGTGCACTTGCTTCTTGCCTTTTAGTTTGACCAGCAGTTCTTGACTCAGCCATGCAAGTCTCTTGCCCTCCTTGCCCAGTTTCTGGCTCCTGGGGACCACTGACTCTAACACTCAGTAGAAGACTTTCCTAAAGATCTGCCAACTCTGCTCCATTCCCTTGTCCCTGAGAGCAGTCTCTCAGGGGATCCCACTGACACCCTCTCTGAAGAGCTGGAAGTCTGCCTTCCTAAAGTTCAGGAGCCTGCCTCTATTCCTTACCTGACCTATATTCCTTAAGATGGTAAACTCCACCAAACTCCACCACAACTGCTTTAGATCCCATGAGCTCCTAGGCAACTGTGACTGAATCCACTCCAAAGGCAGAGGAACCACCTGTTACAGCCTGAAGCACAAAAAACCTATCAGACACTCCGGATCAAAACTTGTTCTGAATTAAGCAGGTAAAGAGAGTCTCAATTTAAAACTATCTCTACTTGTACAGGATAAACACTACTTGTATGCATTTCATAATGTGTTAAATCTGCCAAAAATCCCAGAAGGTTCAACCATTGATGATTAAACACAAAAGGAAATATGCTGACTTTCAATAATATATAGATTAAAAAATCAAGAATTATCATAAATCAGCCAGAACAAATCCACAGTGCAGGAAATACCTACAGGCCAAGAAGGCCTGTTGCCTTCTTGGCAGAAGGCTGTAATTTTTAAACCAAGAGAATAATCTCAATATGAAATGGCATGGTGGAAATTACACTCCAATCTGTTTCAGCTGCAACATACTTTTTGCCCTCAGATGCAACTCTTAGTTCACGATGGAGTTTTTTGTGTAGTATTTTCACCAAGTAAGATCCTACCACTTTCAGAGGGCACATATTTGTTTGATTTGGTATTTTCACTAATCCTCTGTTCTGAAGTGTATGTTCACATCCTTCCTCCTCAGGTTCCTCCTGCTTTCTTCCCCACTGCTTCTCTCCTGTTTTCTTCCTGCTCTGCACCACCTCCTTAGACAGGTGGTACACAGACTGCAGTACTTATTGCCAGGTTCAGTACTTGAAGATGCAAGTGGCTGCTCAGATAGAACTTTTGGGGCCTTTGAAAGGGCAGTTTGTGTATTCTGAATACAAAAGCCTAAATATGTCTATGAAGATCACTTTGTCTCAATAGTGGATCTGGAAAGCATACAAGTTTGTTAAGTCAAGTTGCTGCATTACTTCCTAAAGCTGAGAAAGAGGTTTCTTCCTAATTTCCTAACCTCCATTAGAAGCAAATGACAACGTGATCAAATGCTAAAACAGCTCCAAGAATTTTGAACATCTTAGTGGAATGCAGGAGATTCTGGGCTCATTACTCCCCCAAATTCCTCTAAATGACAAAGTCAGGTGCAGGAAAATAGCCTATCTGTTCATATTCCACAGTTCAAGCATTTAGCTTATTAGGTTTACAGCTCTCTGCATTGTTTTAATCCAGTCCTGCTCCTTGGGAACCAAAGTATAAAAGAGTCAAGGGAATGGTAAACAAATACTGCATCTCCTAACACCCTTGTCTGCCATGGGGGTTATTAGCTACTCAAAGTTATCACCTTGTTTGTTGGCCTAGTACGTTCCTTGCCACCAACCTGACCACAACCTTTACTTAAGAATATTCAGAATATTCCAAAACATCAGCTCTTCACAAGGTCATTTGTATCTTGAGCACAAATGGCAAAAAGAATATGAAAACAAGAGCTAGGGAGAAATAAATAACTCTTTTTAAAAATATTCCTTCTCCAATGAATTGAATAACTAACCAGATACTGGATGTGAAGAAATATCACAGCAGGTCACGCCAAGATCATGTGCTTTTTCATTACACAGGCATCTCATTTTATCATCCCAGATGGTTAAATCACCACTTGATGATCCAGTGACAAAGAAGTTTCCATTGGGAGAAAACGCACAAGCCATCAAAGAACCGCCTTTAACTTTCCCAGATCTGAAAAGCAAGAGTACACAGGATTTCAATTTCGAGTAGGTAAAGTCCTACAAAGTGACCTCTCAAATGCAGTCTGATGCAATAAGCCAAACTCTTCTAAGGTTTGCACTTTGGAACTAGCTAACAGAGGAAAGAGAAACTCAAACCAGCTACGAAAAGAGAGCAAAATAAGCTCTGCAGCAGGGACCAGACCAGCTCTTTGACAGCAGGAGGAAAAACATGAGATGGAGGCCCAAGGCAATAATTTTAACTGAGGGATAAAATAATTTTCAAACTAAAGACAATTTGCATGGATTTAACACTTAAAAGGCAGAGTGCACTGTTAAAAGTCTATGGCAGGATAATTTTACAAGTCAAAGATAAATATACAACTATAATTAACACAGATTTACATGTACACAAACAAGGGAAAAAAAAGACAGACAATTCTTCTGGTTTTAGAGAAAAAAGAGAACACCTACTAGCCCACATGATAAGCCGTAGCTGAATAGAATACTTTGTGATTATTGATGTAGGACTAATTTTGCACCACCTTTACAGAAGAGAAAGCAATGTGGAAAAAAAATTCTGTATTTTAATTAAGTCAGCTGAAGCACTTTGGAAAACTGCTCTTCTGTTGCTCTAGGACACAAAATAAAATGACACACACACTGGAACCTCCAAGGTAAGAAAAAAGGAAGTTTAACTTCTGACTTCAACATTTATAGATTGTCAAAAGTGACAGTGGATTGGAGGATGACAGTGCCACCTCTCCAACGACACTAGACAAACTAACAGTGCATCAAATTTCTCCTCCTCCAGAAAAGAATGTAAAAACAGTAATTATTTACATAAAGTGCGTGAGAAAGTTTGTTACAAAAATGTAAACATCAGAAGGCTTAGAAGAACTTAGAAGAACAGGGTGACAATCTTCAAAGAAAATTTGTAGCAGATACGGAATTGTGGTCAGCCCTCAGGAAGGAAGTGGGGTCAACCTGACATCCTTTATATTATCTGATAACCTAAAATTAACCAAAAGAGTCTCACTCCTTTTAATGGACATCAGATCCAACCAAGCTGAGTCTTTAAGTGCAGGGAGAAAATCACAGCCATGACAAAGTCACATGACAGGACATGTCAGCCCTACTCTGTCACTGTACTTTGTAAAACAGCTGCTAATGCTTTTTTACTGACAGAAATTTTATTTACTGCCAGAGGTGTCAAACTTAATGTCACAGAAGACAAGTCAATTAAATTTTCCTCAGTGCCACACTAATCAGACCCATGACCTTCTAAAAAGCATTGTCTCCCTTAATTCTTTTATTAAGAATACTATCAAATCCACTACAGTGCTTCCCATTTTTATATGTACAATCTTTTTTCTTTAGTGTAGCTTTTCCAAATTTCCTTCTTTCACACAAAAAGTTGCAGATTCTGTTCTGACAGCAACAGTAAAATAAATAGCATTGTGCATACATTTAAAATTTGCAGGCCAAATGCCAGTTTTGTAACTTACTACTGAAAAGGAAACAGAGACCAGTAAAAAATACATGAGTCAACTTGCTTTCCTGTTGTTCACATCCACCGTAGAACTTATTTAAATAATCACCTTACTTCACAATCTGAACTGCTCAATTACAACAGCTGAGTAGATAAGGAGTAAATTTTATCTAATTTTATTATAATTACCATCCATATATTTAGTCAAGTGACAAAACAATGTAGTAAAATGTTTTCTCATTTCAGCATCAACACAATCAACTGTTTCAAAAGAAACAGAGGACCACAGAATGACATTAGATGATTAACTAACTTCCTCTGACATAATTTTTAAGTACTTTGATGATTTCTATGTTATACTGATTTCAACTATTAAAAACAGGACATTTTTCTACCGGCAATTACAAATCACAATAAAAACATTCATCAGCTGAAAATACATACACACATGCACATCCCAAAATAGATATAAAGTTAAGTTGACTACTGCTGGCCTGTCAACACTCTGAAATGAACTTTTAATAGTTGAAGGGGACGGGACCGTAATGTTCAAGTTTTTTCTTATTCCTCTACAATGAAAACACCAAAGCAGGATAATTTTTGCTTCTAATAACAATATAGTTTCTAAGTAGTCATTATACATCCACCACTCAACTAGAATAAAAATAGGATGTAGGTGTAAACCATGCATCACTGCATGTATTAAGGCCATACAATGGTAAGAAATGTTGTTTTCATATTTCTGGGTTTTTCCCTTCAGCAACAAGCATTCTGAATTTTTTAAAAAAATATTTCTTCACTACTAATGCCTCAAAACAAATAAACCCTCAGATTTCAGAATACTAATGACTGAATTTCCCAATTTTTCTGAAAGATAAAACTAGGAAAAAATAGGTTATCAGTACCTCTTTACTATTAGAACCATTTCAGTGTTTCTTTATGTATTACAAAAAACATGGTGGCAAAAATCTTGGACAATTTATGGACCAACTTCCAGATTTACACAATTTCAAGTAACTATAATCAATCATTTTAAAAACTGCACAGTTCCCACATAAATCACCAATGTGGAAGGCAAAGAGGCCACAAAACGAGGGACATGCTTGACAGGGGACTACCAACATCAAACAATTCTGTCTTTCAGAAACAGCTGCTCCCTCAATCCTGAGTAAAACATCAATTTGCTCAAATTCTTAACTACTTTAGAGAGTTATTTAGTTGTGTAATAAGCCCTAAAACCTAAATAATGTCTTGCCCAAATACAGATTACAACAACTGGCCTAAAGAATTCACTGAAAGACAGAGATGTAGAGGAGGACTCTGAAGATAGCTCTAAGGTTCATGCCTTTAACCAATAAATATTCTCATCTGTTTTGTTTCAAATGTTTCCAAGAAACCTATGTGAAATGTTGACTGTCATGTTTAACTTATTTGGCACCAATACTTCTTTCACTAACACTTCCTAAAATGTACAGTTTCAGGACAGGTCCATAGTTTCCAAACTCTGGTTGCTGCAAGCTTCTAAGACCTTCCTGGACTCCAAACTCCTAGTAATAAAGCATTGAATTTATACTACTATGTGTAATGCAATACAAAGCACACAGTACAGTCAGGATCCACTAACTGTGTATTATGTACCACAGTTTGCTGACCCACTATTCAGAAATCAGATGCATACAGTGTGCAATGCATCCTGATCTCATGTTAAATCCATGAAATGAACTTCTAAAAATCAGGATTTAGCTGTATGATAACTTTGTAAAAATTAAAGCTTCTTGAGTTCGCATTGTTTAACTTAAAAAAACCAAAAAGTTCCTCAGCACTTTTCTCTCTCCTACTGAAAATCTTTTGGTCATCTAAATCCTATCCCCGTTTCTTTGTGACATCCATCAGTGGTGTAAAGTCTGCGTGTCTTGTATCCAGTACAGCATACTGACTGATCCATATTCACCTCAAAACAAAGCACTTGTCAGAACCCATGCGTCGCTCACCGGTACAGTTTCCTGGACTGCACGTTCCAAAGCGCGGCGCTGCCGTCCGCTGCCCCCGCCAGCAGATGGGCGGCCCCGGGAGAGAAGCGGCAGACGCGGACGGGGCTGGCGCCGGGCTGCTCCAGCACGGCCAGCCTGCGGCCGTCGCGCGCGTCCCAGAGCGCCGCGGTGCCGTCCGTGGAGCACGAGGCCAGCACGAGGCCCGACGGCGAGAAGCAGCAGCAGTGCACGGCGTACGCGTGGCCCTCCAAGG
Source organism: Onychostruthus taczanowskii (assembly GCF_017590055.1). Lineage (NCBI taxonomy): Eukaryota > Metazoa > Chordata > Aves > Passeriformes > Passeridae > Onychostruthus > Onychostruthus taczanowskii. The sequence continues at coordinate 17,897,631 of NW_024496526.1, forward strand.
GCGAGTACGGGAGCTCGGCGAAGTCGCCCAAAGAATAAACGCGAATTGTTTTGTCCGAGGAACACGTAGCCAAGCGCGATGATGAGAAGGCACAGTAGTTGACGTCATCACTGTGATCCGCTAAAGTGTGAATTAATGTTGCCATTTGAAAAAATAAAAATCTGGAAAAGAGGTTACCAGACTTAATTTTCCCGTTTCGTAAACGAAACATACTACCTTAGCACGATAAATTGTGAAGGAAAAAAAAAAAAGAAAGAAAAACTCATTTGCAAAGTACGATTTTCACCTAGCATTGTTTAAGCAGAGAATCATAAAATCACAGACTAGTTTGGATTGAAAAGGGTCTTAAAGCCCACACAGTTTCACCCCCTGCCATAGGCAGGGACACCTTCCACTATCCCAGGTTGCTCCAAGCCACATCCAGCCTGGCCTTGAATGCTTCCAGGGATGGGGCAGCCACAGCTTCTCTTGACACCCTGTGCCAGGGCTTCACTACCCTCACAGCCCAGAATTTCTTCCTAATCCCTAACCTAAACCTACTCTCGGTTTAAATCCATCCCCCTTTCTACCACTACATGCCCTTGTAAAAAAGACCTTTTCCAGCCTTTTTGTGGCTGGAGCACTTTCCAGTGAAGACCAAGACCAAATAGTCATTGAGTACCTCAGCCTTCTCCACGTCTTGGGTAACCAGGTCTCCTGTTTCCTTCCAGAGGGGGCCAACATTTCTCCTAATCTTCCTTTTATCACCAACATACCTATTAAAGCTTTTCTTGTTGCCCCTGACATCCCTGGCTGGATTTAATTTCATCAGGACTTCAGCCTTCCCAACCTAATCCCTGACTGCTCGAAAGATCTCTCTGTAGTCCTCCCAGTCTACCTGTCCTTGCCTGCATCTTTTCCTTTTTGCTTGAATTCATCCAAGAGCTCCCTTCTGCTTATTTTCACAGATAGCAACAGTAGTGAAGGCAAAACATCGGTGCAATACCACACACTTGTGTTGCCAATTCAACGTTTGACCAGACTGACTAAAACATTTAAGTCAAAATGTGAACATTAATTGGGTGAGCACCATTGGAACCTCTCCAGAAATTGCATTTGCTGCTACACAGAACAACAAAAGGCAATGTGAACTTCACATGCATTTCCCTAGGATGCAAAACTGCTAGAACCAGTTTAAATTGTATCAGATGAGTGATTTATACTGCTGAGGTCAGGGAAATCCCCAGAGAGGTACATTTCAACCAGTTACTCCCCATGCTGCAGATCACAGACAAGTTTCCTGAGAATAAATGCAGAGCCAAAATGAAGTGCCTACAGCTCTTATAAGCTGTTTATAATGAAAAAAAACAGCAATACTATTTATATTGAGTTAACTTAGATAATAGTCTGCTGTTTTAGATAAGTGCTTCATTCTGAATAATAATTTCAGTGCTGAGGCATTTGTGAACAAAACCACATATACTCACACATTTCTTTTTTTTACATAGAAACATACACACAAATATATTTATATGTATGTAGACATGTAAGTATGTATAAATGTATACACACATATGCAGAGGCATGTACATATACACACAGACACAAAGGTGCATGTGTAAGGGCAAAATACTTGTTCTCTTCAGACAGTGTATGGCACACCAATTTAGTTAAAAACAAGATCATTGAATACTACCTACTTTAACTTCAGGATGCTCAGTTTTACTACCACACTCTTTAAAACCATTAAACAAATGAAGGAGCATCAATAACATATCTTAGCTGCAGAAAGAAAATAAACATACTTTTTTCAACTACGAGAAACTGAAGAGTCAGGGAAAGCTTAACATCTGGAAAGATGAGCTGAAAAAGGCACCTTGATCTCACTGTCAGGAGACTTTCAGGAGTCACTGCAGAAAAGCAAACCTAAGAACAAGAGGTTTCAGTATCAATAAATCGACTGAGGGAGCTAGGAGCAGCGGGAGCATTCGCCACCAGAGAGATGCTCAGCACCACAGCATCATCTCTCTGGCAATTACGTATTTTTTCTCATAATCCACAAACCAGCAGCACCGGCCCACAGAAAGAGCTACAGCAATTCTCGACACGGCTGGCAGCCCCTTCCCTACTGCTCTCTCCCGCAGCCCATCCCCACCCAACCCATCGCGCCGGCAGCGCGGCGGGGACGCGCTCGGAAGGTCGGCGGAGTCACCCCGAGCTCCAGCGGTACGTGTCGGCTAAAGCAGACCCTGCCCCGGCTGCGCGGGCCCCGCGGCCACCAGGCACGGCCCCCGGCCGGCCATGAGGGGATCGCGCCCGCACCTCCCGCGCTCCGACCGCGGCGCCTCCGGCCTCGGCCACCCCCGCACGGCCCAGGCAGCTGCGCACGCGCGGTGCCCCCCCCCGGCCTCCCGGCGTGGTGAAGTCCGGGCCGACCCGCCCCGCTGAGGGCCGCGCCACTGCGCGCCGGCCGCGGGGGGAGTCGCACTGCGTTTCCCGCTCTCACCGCTGCCACTGGTCCCGGCCCCGAGGCAGCGCGGGCGCGGATCGTGCGACCTTCAGCCCTCCGCGCCCTCAGCTCCGGCCCGGAGCCGCACAGCAGCCGCCGGCGCTATGGCTGCCTTGGCACGAACCCTGCGTGGGCGCAGGCGGTGCCAGCGCCTGTGGGATGTCGGCGGGGCCGGATGCTATCCCGGCCCCTGCCGCGCCCTCACACCAGAGCACAGCCGGGCGCCAGCCGTGTCCGAGCGGGCAGCGGGGCACGCTGTGCTGCCGACATCGACACGGTGACCGCCTCAGCCCGGCCTCCGCCCGCCACAGGCGCGGCCCTCGAGCAGAGCCAAGGGAGTTCCTACAGCGTGCTCCCCCAGGCCCAGCAGCCCTCAGGTAACTTACACCATCGCCCTCTCCCCCGCTTCACACACACGTTCAGCAACTCGCACATAATAAATGGTTTAGTCGGCACCTAGACATTCTGAGGAGGACAAAGTCACTTCCTCGGAGTCACTATGCCTATGAAGCATTCCCTAAATGGTCGACCTTCCGTGTTTAGTCTGTACCATCTCACGCTCTGTTTTATAGCACTTTATTTGATAGCACACTCTGTGATCCATGGCTGAAGCCTGGCCTTTCATTGTTCTGAATCCTAGGTGACAGCCACTATTAAAAAGAAGGCTTTAGACCTCCTTTTAAAGATACATAGTTTGATTTTCAGTTGTTTTTTTATCATCCCATTTTTTCCAAACAGATAAAAGAGAACTCACACTCCACCATAACACTCTTCATTGAGTGTCATTACGGTATTTATAAAATAGTAAGTTTGAAAGTTTCAGAATAAATTCTGTAAACTAAGACTGGCACACTTTGGTCAGAAAGGTTGAGAGCACACTGGAAAATTTTTCCTCTTAAGAAAACATACGAACATCAGCGGGAGAGAAAATTAGCAATGAGGAAATGTTACAAACTTTTTTCTTGTGGTTAAATCCCTGCTCTTTTCTATGGATGTATGAGGGCACATGCATGACTCAAGCTTGCCATTCAAATATAGTATTTCCTGTACATTTAATTTTACTGCAAGAGTAATGAAGACAATGGCTGTTAGCAAGGAAAGCGATACACTGGCCATGTCAAGTTAGAGGTGATGCTTGTCTCACTGTCATCACTATAGTAGTAGATGTTGTCACCTTCCCAGCTGTTCAGCTGAATTGGGATAAAAATTGAAAAAAAATGCAACTTGTATTATACATATTGTATGTAGTTTAGCTGGTTACTTGTCTGATATTTCAGAAAACTAACAGTTCTAGTACTGCAGACAAAAGCATTAACCAGCACAGAATCTGAAAAAAAATAAAAATTGAAGAACTAGATTTCTCTGTTACCTAAGCGTATTTATAACACCTTACAAGCTTACCATCATAAATTCAAAACATTGATTAATCTTCACATCTCTGGTACACATCAGCAAACCTCTTTACTGAAGTCTTCAGAAAGGTCATGAAAAGGAAAGGCATGGAGCAGTCAGTGTGGGAGTTCACGTTAGCATGCAAGACTGACACCCAAATGTGATTTTTTTTTATTCAAAGTAATAAAGATTATTCTAACAGAACTTGGAATAAAAGAAAATATTACTGAACAAGATATTCTGGGGAGAGCAATGGAAACATTAATTAAAGAATAGGCACTAAGACTCAAAACATGGCAGACCTAGTTTAAAAGCGAAAACCAACACCCCAACATTATTTTGAGAGAACTACAGGTATTGTGGTTCCACAATATCTGTTTGTAATTTCTGTATTTTCTTCAGTCAGAGCAAGGACTATGATTAATGCCCTTCTACTGGCCAAAAAAGGGACAGAACCTTACATGGACAATGGTTTTCAGAAACATGACCAAACATGTGCATTTCCATGTCCATAAGGACAGTGATCAACCTGGCAGACCTCTGTTATTTACAGGCAGGGAGCTTCTCTCTGACTGCTTGGCAACTGCTTCCTTATGAACTACCATTAAAAGCCCAAGAGAATTAGATGCATCATAAAAAGAACTCAATGTTAAATGCCAGACTCCCAAGACATTATCTAAAAAATACCCCAAACCAAAAAACCTGTGTACATATAACCTGAAGTATTAAAATTGTCAAGAAGATCTGGTTTGCAAAACAGTCTTTTATTGTATCCGTGCCACACATACTAGTGAAAAATAACACTCCTAAAAAGGGAAAAGAAAAAGAATGCTACCTTTCCACAACATTTCTTTTAAATAAAACTTCAAGTACTCTTACATTAGTACAAAAAAAAAAAAAAATCCGATCTATCTGCCCCAACAAGCCACCACAACGCACAGTAGATAAAACACAGTGGTTACAAATGTCTTCTTTTGTTATTCTGTGGCAAGGCAAATGGAGGAAATGTTTCTATGAAAAAATACTGTGTGCGTAGGAAATTGTCACAATTTTCTTCCACATGGATACAAATGATTATACTTGGATTTGAGGCCGTGGGGGCTTGAAATTATATAACAAAATAGAAAAATGGAAAACTAATATCCCCTACACCCTGTTTTAAAGGCAGGCACTACCAAGATTAAGGAGACTCCACAGTGTTGGTAGAGGATAATTACTGTACAAGCCATAGAGCTATAATTACCTTAAGACTAAAATAAAATGCTACCATCCTCCTAAGGCATAAACAATAATGTCTGCAAACAATATGTACACATCATACATATTTAAAACAAGACTTAATATAAACAATAATGAACAGTATATACATGTCTCAATTTTTCTTCACTGTCTTGAAATACAATTTAACTACACAAGTGATGCAGCAACATATATATAAATGTACTTGTAACTCTACAGTAAAGTTTAATTTTTAGTGCCTTTACAGCACATCAGTGTAAACAGTTTTACTTGGCTTTGTTTTATATTTTAAAACATTCCTTGTTGTATTTTCAACATTTAAAGCAATTTTCTAGTTCTTCCTTTTCACAGAAAACGAAGATTCTGAATGCTGTATAATCATAAATAATTCATAAAATTAAATACATTCACTAAAAAATAAACTACAAAGTAAAAAAAATGAAAAATAGATATTTATTGAAAGGGAAAAGAGAACCATTTCCCCAAGTAGAGCTCTGGTGGTTGAATATTCAGTGCGTTTTGAAAATTGCTATTGCACTATAACACCCCTTTCTTTGAAATTCTTTGGGTGTGCTTCCCTGTTCTACCTAAATTAGTTTGTTAAAACACACAAACCAATAACCAAGGGGCCATGGTTGCTGTAGGAGTGAAGCCTTTAAAACTAGTATCACAATTCCATGGTTTGAAGGAAAAAATTGGTTACGTATGTGCCTTGCACTTCCATGTAAATATAGTTCACATTGCTGGTCTTATCAGTCCTCAATTAATGGAAGGAAAAAAAAGAAAAACAAAAAAAGAAAAAAGAGTCCTAGTAGCTTCAGCTCACTTTGAAAATCTCTGTCCATTTTTTTTCAAAATACTTCCTCATGTTGTGGCCAGCCCTGCCTATGTCAGAATCATCTTCATTGAAAGTTTCACAGTTGTCAAAAACAAGCCTCACATCCAGCGAAAATGCTTCAAGATTAGGGTACCTAAAAGAAGATAAAAGTGAATGATTTTTGGAACATAGAGAATCACAGAGGAAAAATATTTCAACTACATGAGAAAATATTTAAGTAAGAATTTAAACTAGAATTTCTAAAAAGAAAATGAACATCAGTGGAAGGAAATACTCTCTTGTCACTGTTTTGTTATTTTCCTCACAAGTTTTGTAAGGTAGAATTTCATGCCTGTACTCGAAAACAAACTTCAAAAAAACTAGTTCCTCCCTCTCTTGAACAGCTTTTTAGCTAAAATGCTATGGCTGTTTTCCATTTATGCATCTATTCTTGTGTTCAGGGTCCTTTCAAAATGATGAACAGAGCTGAATTTATCTAAATGAGGAACAAATGGGTACAAGAAAAGGCTGCCCAAATAATCTTATGACACTGTCTTTGCTAATTATTTTTATGATCCTGAATGGCCCAAAGAATGTTCCAATATTCATAGGAATTATTAAAAATAAGAAAAGAAGTTACAAGTCTAGTGATAAGAGCACAAGGGGAGCTTTTAAATCTCATATTCATGGAAGAACAAGTCTGAAGAGGTTAAAAAGCTCCTTGTGCCATCCTAGGGAAGTTGCTGTGTGTGGAGCTGGCAGACACTGCAGAGGGTCCATCTTCACAGATTCATGAGAGCACAGGGATATTAACAAGGAGGGAAGGTACATAGAGGCATGTCTTTTAAGAATCCACGCAGTCTAACTGTAGGACTGTAAAATGATTAACCACCATTACAGGAGTGTTACCTACAACAGAGCTGGCATGTCACTCCACAGCCACATCAGGGACTCCAGAAGCTTAAAGCCTACACAGCTGGTTCTCTGTGACATGCAGTACACTAAGGGGTCTCCATGAAAAAAGGTTCCTTTTGATTGTTTTGGTGCATTTGACCTGGCAAAATGTTTTTCAGCCAGTTCCACACATTCTCCCATCCAACATGCTATTTCACTTGGATATGGCAAAGATAAAAGCATACAATTAAGGATTTTTATTTTGACTGTAACAGTAATCACAGATGTGTCAGAGCAGAACAGTATAGTTTGGCTAATTTTAAACATGTATTGTATTTCAGTGTTTAAATATTTTTAATATGTAAAGTACAATTTACAATAGGTTTACTTACTGTCCACTACTTAGCTTGTCTCTAATGGTAGAAAAGTCCATCGGTTTTTTAATAACTTTCTTATAACCAGGAACAAGTTTCAAGTTTACAGGAAGTAAGAAAGGCCAGGCATCTTCATGAGTTTCCAATTCTGAGAGAATCATACTAAATAAAACAAGGTTTCAAATCAGTATTTTTAAATTTTATTTATACATTCACAGTGTTTTCACCATTACATGAATTCCCTATGAACTGCCAAACTATTCACTTTACAAAAGGATAACACTTTATTTCTGCACCCTGTTCAAGGCTGAGAACAATATACATAGAGAGAGACAAATAAGTAACTGATATAGCATTAAATTCTCTCCAGGTGACCTATGTGAGATGAAATTCTAATGATCAACACTCCAAAAGAAAACATGGTCCTGCAGCTTTGATCCTCAGTGTAAACCATTTGCAAACCAGCTGCTAATACTGACTTTCCAAGAGTGTGACAAGGCTAAACAATGAGCAGCAATGCTACCACAGCAGATGGCTCATGTGTGAAAGGTGTCAGTGCCACTGCTACTGGGGCTGGGCTTCACTCCTCTCCCAGAAGACACACGTGTGTGTAGGCATACGTACATACACACACACACACAGTGTGTATAGATATGTACATTTGACAAAGAATAGCATTCCTGTTTCCCAGAACAGAGAGAAAAAGGATCAAGTACTACTTGTTTCAACAAGACTTACCCCTAAATTTAGCATCTGACACTTTACCTGCATATGGCCAGGTCCTTGGAGTCTCCATCTCTCTTAGGTTTCTTAACAGCAGTGCAAGTTTCTTGCTTTAACTGGCTTACACAAACATTTTCATCCATTTTTCTTTTTTTAGGGTCTGTTTTTCCTCTTTTTAAGGCAACGCTTGTAGTTGCAGAGTCTTCATCCTCTGTTTCCCCTGCTAATTTCCTGCTTCTCTTTTGTTCATTACTTTTTTTACCTTTCATTTGAAGTTTTTTTATCTTTAGAGTTTGACCACTTGCCTACAATAGAGACAACTGAAATAAATAATAACCTAGAAATTACAGAAACCTCTGTTACCACTGACAAACAGCAATGAAGATCAGAAACAGAAGCACCAAAACAAATTAAATATTTAATATTAGAGATCATTCACTTTTTTGTTTTCTCTAAAGGCAAATAAGGCTGCAGAAATTCCTGGTACTCATGACCTAGGCTCTCCATTTGTGACAATACAAAAGCACTTGACATTCAAATTAGTACAACAATACCTCCTAACAACCAAGTTGGCATACTTTTAGACAAACATTAGTCCATTACTAAATGACTGATACAAACATAAAAAAAAAAAGTCACTAAGGTTTTTCTCTGATTTTTCTTTTGAAACGGAACCTGAGACATTGGTCTGTCAACACTTAATGATGAAATTTCAAAGACAAATACTGAATAAATTTTAAAACAGAAATTAAAAATTATGGTACTGAAAAAGCATGAGAACTCTAGACCTACTTACATTAAAAAGCCCATAGTTTAGAACAAATAAAACTGTAGCCTTTGCTGCCACTAAAATACAAGTTAAATAAAATTACTAATTTCATAATTTAATGGGAGCTCCCCATAAAATTAGAGACCATTATTTTCACTGAAAAAAGCACTGGTAGACCTGTAACTCTACCACATATAATAAACCAGTCACTTGCTCCAGCCCCTTCATCCTGACAGGAGTGTTACCTTTGCTATGCAAGCAGGACAGAACCAGTCCCCATCTGGGATGGTGCTGATCTTGGGTCTGTGGCAGTAGGTGTGACAGCCTTTATCACAACCATCACAAAGGAGCAGCAGTTCCTCGTTATCTCCCTTTCGACAAATTTGGCAGTACTGTAATTGATGAAAAATGGGTTTAACTCAATTTTTGAAATTTGAAATGATACCTAAATTACCTTTCTCCTTCAAACACATAAATTCACTCTCAAAAATACTTTCATTTTACTTCATTCAGAATCTACTAATGATCATATCCACAGAAGAACATACGGAGTATGTAAAGAACTAATTTAAAGGCTACATTTGGGAAACATGTTGGAAAAGCAATTCATTTATTATAAGACAGGTGTCCCTAGAGCACAAAAAAAGATGAGCACTTTTTACAATTAATTAATGTCCATGAGAAGTAAAGGTATACCTACCAAACCTCTTGGCCCAAACATACTATCTCAGAAATCTCTTAATTTATGCCCATATTGTATATGTACATTGCTATTTAATAAAAAAAAATATATATTTTACAAGGGCATTCCCACATAATAATTGGTAAAGACCTTATCCAAGGGCCACCATGAACAAATGCAGTAAAGCAAAATAGATGATCCCAGCACTGCCTAAAATTCACACTAACTTAAAAATATCTAAAGGACTGTCAATTTTCTTAAATACATTGTGTGATTTTGCTAATTACCTTCTTTTTTGCCATTTTTTTCATGAACTTAAAAAATCTCCAAACATTTTCACCAAACCTGTGATTAAACACACTGAACATACACCAGTATGCTAAAACATACAGTATTAAACATACACCAGTATGTTTACCAGTATCACAGAATATTCTGAGTTGGAAGGGACACATGAGAATCGTCGAGTCCACCTCTTAAGTGAATGGTCCACACAGGGACTGAATCAGTGACCTTGGCTTTATGAGCACCCTGCTCTAACCAACTGTGTTGTAACTAAATGCAAAACATTTAAACCAAATTGAGAGCGATACGTTTTTTTCTGAATAACAATGGAATGTTCCAATGCTTTTTCAGGTGCTCCTACCAAATTCATAAGCTTTTTGCACTAAAGCTACTGCTTAAAACTAACAGCTATATAAACTCAAAAGTACAGCCTGACATTACAGCTTTTATTCAAATCATCCTTTAATTGTCCAGATGTAATTAGAATTTTCGTAGGAGTGACAGAAATTAAAAAATTAGGAAAAGGACCACAAATGGAAGAATCACTTTTGCCACCCTCTACACAACACTGGTCATACTTGATCACATCAGTCACTATTGCAGTAGTAATAAGTTTTGTGTTCAGGAATTCGAGGTTCAGAGGCCCTTGCAAATTCTGACATATCCCCTTTGTGTGCTTTTTTTGTATATGTAGTTGACATAGGCTGACCTGCTGAGTGTACAAGGAAACATATTTCAGCTTGTCTCTTCACACACTTGCCTAATTTATATGTTCAGTTGTGAGAACTCTGCATGCAAAGAAACTGCATATTTGGAGCATCTCAACTTTCTGAAAAATGAAATCCTTAATGAAGGATATATGATGTTGAACCTCCATAAAACTTGCATCACAGGTGAGGTTAGAAACACTCCATTAGAAAGAGTGTATTTCATCAGATGGAGCAAGATGACTTTTACCTCCATGTCCTCATCAAAGAATAATTACCATCTTAAATATCATAATCATTTACAAGATCTTTCTATCTTAGCAAGTTCAGGATGCTGAATTTGGCAAGCAAGGGACAATCTTTTCCATTAGGCTTATTCATCTGTGCACAATGTACAGTTTAACTTTTTGAGGTTTTATGTGAAGTAGTAAGAAATGCATTAACATAAAATGCCTGAAGTTGGAACACAGGATACAGCAAAAACAGTTTAGATACTTACAACTTTCATAATGGATTTTTCCCATGCTATTGATTTCTGTAACTGCTGAATGCACAGAGCTACCTGGGCAGCACTGCGTGCTTCTGACAGTGCCCTTCTCCACACCCTTAGCCCTGGAGCAATATCCTCTTCAGTTCTGCATTAAAATACAAGCAAATTAAGTAGGTCACACCTGTGTTTGTTCATGTTTAAATGTGAGACAATCATTATCACACTGAAAGCCAAGCAATGACAAAACGTACACAGCCAATAAGTATAAAGTTTAAGCAACTAAATTTCATGTAGTGCACAGACTGTGGCTACGTGCCTCAAAGCTTAGTCACAACCAGTTAAATGTAAGATAACTTTGCAAGATTATTAACAAACATAACAAAAAAATTCTTTACAAAGCACCATGCAGAATAAGATGATCCATATGGATCACAGACATACAAGAAAGTACATAGATAACAGGCAATAAGAAAATAGGCTCCAATTAGCAAAGAAGCACAATAATTTTTCAAGTTAATCTCAATAACCTACCCGTCACCATCACCACTAATAGATGGTGCAGGAGCAGGGACAGTAACTGTGCCCACATTATCCAGTTTGATCTGAATGGTGGTACTTAAGGGGCTCTTCAGATACCTTCGCTCTATGTTCCGCTCCAAGTCAGCGAGCCTGGTTACAGCTATATCTAGAGGGTTGTCACTCCTCCGCTCTAGACAGCTGGCACTGCCTTCTCCGCCTCCAGCACAATCTCCATCGTGCTTCTTGTGCAATCTAGTAATTGACTTATGTTCACGATATACCAAGTCGTCTCTCTCTGATGCAGGTTCAGGACACAGCCAACCCTATGTCAATAGAAAGGTTTGGGCATTTATTGGTTGCTGTTAACTCAGTGTGTAATCAGAGGAACGGTTTTATGGAATCAAACTAAGTAATTGAAGCGCTGTTTCCAGTAGATCTTGGTTGCTTGTAATCCATCTGTAGAGACATTTTCCAAAATATCCAGAGAACTAAAACAATTAATCAAGAAATACAAGCATTACTGGACTTTCTGAAGGGACCTTTCTGCAATAGTCTGCATTCTTATCCCCTTGTGAAGTATCCTGTTCTATTGGCTGAAACATCAGAACAGGTCTACATGTTCAGTAGGCTCAGGAGGCAGTACCAGGACACAGGAAATTAACATTCATCTCATGCCAAAAACTAGATCCCAAACACTGCAACAGTACTATAACCAAACATGAAATTTGATAACTTTACACCCACCTTGGAAAAATTCCAAAATCCAGAGAATTCTTAACTGTATCACACTCATAACCATTACATGTTCCCCATGGCTCTACAATACTCAAGCAAATTATTCTGAGGCACTAGTAGGCATTTGTGAAAGCATTAACAGCAACACTGACGCAAACCAGGCAGAACTGTGGCAAGCCCCGCAAGAGTTAAGCCGTCTCTGTGAAATACAGTTTTTGCATTCAGAGAAGGTTAACAAAACGTACACGAACTGCACTGCAGGAGAACACTCTCCAGGAACTGCCATTCTGAGCTTCTTCAGCTGAAGACTGAACTGCAGTAAAATGTTTCAAACACAAATCTCCATGATACTGCACAGTGTATTTGTTTCATGTGTAGGCAATTAGGATGGAATAAGAAGGCACTTATCAATACACAAAGACTGCTATATGCTTTAAATTCATACCATTCATTTTAAAGAGACATTTTACTGAAAGTTGGTTTTACCTTAACTTGTAAACTAGCTGATGCAACTCTCCTCTCTAGATCTTCCACCTGCTGAAGAATAGCAAGATCCATCTCCATAGCTTGTTCTTCTACTGACCAGTTTTCCACAACATCCCGAGTTACCTGGTTATCTTCATTTTCATTGATATCAATAATTGCAACTGTATTTGAGAATCACATTTTCATTATTTTAATTAACATTACAACTGCACTGGAAAATTCACGTTGATTTACCCGTTACTCCAGTTAAATGCTGAAGAACTGCTGTGAAAGTATACTATTCTTAAAATACCCAGTATGGACAACAAATTCTGTATGCTTTTAAACTTGCAATTTAAGGGCAAGAAGGGGAAGGAGAGGCCAAGTGTTACAGAGATGGAAAGAGCTTCAGAAGGTTACCGGAGCTTAAGAAGGTTACTTATATCACTAGAACTATTTAAATTACATGGCATTTCTCTAATCCACTAACTTTCCAGAACAGGGCTGGTGAAAGTGCAGCTAAAGATGAGGAGACCTTTACCTTCTTTCTCCAACTATTACTTTAACTCTCCTGCTACACATACGCCAGGACAGCTCTATGCCTGTTGTCTGGTGACCCAACACCATGTGTAACATAAATATCAACTACATACCATCCTTGTTTTTGATGCAGGCCAGAGTGATATAATCCATGTGTTTCTGTATTTGCTTTTGTAAGGCCTTTTCTCTTATTCCCCTGAGATGCAGCACTTTAAGCAAAGATTTTAGGTCTTCTGGATCAGTAATCCTCCACCACCCATACTGCATTTCTAAATCAAGACAAGCATATAAACACTTTGCAGGTGTTTTTTTAATGTGATCACACATGATCAGATTAGAAAATAAATAGGCAAATTATTCAAAAAATTGTAACATGATAGAGACACTGCAGAAATAATCATCTTACTGTTGCATTACACTTACCTTCTGGTATAGGCTTTGGGTTAGGATAATCTACAGGCTTGGCTACTTCAGCTGCTGTAGAAGGGGCAGAAGCTATTTTTTCAGCTTGTAGTGCTGGTGGTTCACTTTTACTTGCAGGAACACTAGATGCCAAGAATGAGTTACCATTTGCTTCTGATAATCCCAGCCCTGATCCCAGAGCAGGTAAAGGAGATGGAAATGCAACATTTGAAGTAAGAACTCCTGTAGGCCATCCACAAAACTGAAGTCCCATTATAGGTAGTCCTGTCTTCATCTGCTACAAAGCACAACTACCATTACTATAACCAAGAAACCTGAATGATGATTAGGATGCTATTTGTCAAACAATACTCAAAACAAAAAGAAAACCTTTACTTAATACTTCAGTTAGTTTCAGAAAAACTAATTAACACTGACATGTAATACTTACTAGGGCCCGGTTAATGCTAAAAACCAATAGCTTCTAAAGGTAGGATTTGGTGTGTTACACTTCCAAAAACTAGTTTGTATTTACTTGCTTTTCATTTAATACCAGTAGCTGACACCCCAAAAGCCAACTTAATTACTGAAATGCATGTACAAAATACCATACATGGGCTTACTTGATACATCATAATCTAGTATTATAAAACTTCTCTATTCTGTTTCTAAATGCTATTCTAAATAACATTTAGAAACAGAAAAAGAAATAAAGAAATGCAGATATAATGATTACAGATCTGTGAAATAATTTGTATCAACAGACATCCTGCCCAAATAAAGTCTGCAAATTCAAGCTATTCAAAAACTAATTTATTTACCTGCAGCGGTGACAATGCAAAAGGACTTAATCCCATGGGACTCTGAGCAGAGGTTGAGCTCAGAAGAGGAGACGGAACAGGTGATGGTGAGTTTGATGGTGGATGTGACTGAGGAGTGAGTGGGGCTGTAGTAGCTGGTGTGTCCACGTGGGTGACCGAAGTGTCATCACAGGGCACCCGCGGTAACAGGCTGAACCACTGCCTGCTTTTCTCAGTAAGAGTCTTCAACAACTGATCATTTGCAATTAGTGGTGAACTGTAAAACTTTCCTGTCCCACTGGCATTAGGACTGAAAAGATTATTAGACTCAGACTTCTCAATGGAGCTTTGTGATGCAGGGGGTTGCAGACTGCAGAGAGAGTTTTTTGAGTTACTTGGGTAAGATAATGTGCAGCCATTTGCTGCACTGCCATTAGGTTTTGGGGACATAGTGTCAGACTCAGGTGGCATTTTTGCTACCTCTAACAGTTTGCTTAATTTTGAAAATGACCCAGGCTTTTGTAGAAACAGGTTAGTGCTGTCCTTTTCTTTCAGATTTTCCTTTTGCTCACAGTGAGTTGTAGCTAAGCAATGCAATTTTTCTTCTGATTCAAATTCTTCTTCTTTGATATGCATACTTTCTTCCTTTTTTAATTTCTCTTTTTCTTTTGCAATTTCTTCTAGACCTAAAAAGGTGCAAGAAGCACAGATTACCTGTAACAGATCAACTATTTTACAAACTTTTTATAATCACAGTTTGAATTAAAAATAACTTCGTTTTTGGCTCAACACATGTTAGATTCCCATGTCTTTGCTGTTGTTGCTGTTAATGAAATCCCTTCTCACTTTACAGCACACTTTGCAGAAGGAAACACGTTTCTAGGCATACAGATTTAAACACTTCTAAACACCTCTAGGAAAAATCACTTCAACATGGCTAACACACTACTGGATTCACACATCTGAAGTAGTTTGCCAGTGCAAAGTCTCTGAAAGGGAAACATCTTTGCCACCTCTCTTTTTGCAAGACTCCACATGCCTCAGTGAGAAGCTTCCCTGGTGACATCAAGAGAGAGCAATATTTACAGCCCCAAGTTTATTTTTGCAACTGATCGTTTCATTAAACACACAGCCAACAATGAAACAGAGAACCAAAATTCCTGTTGCAAATCAAATATTCCCCAAATACCAAAATAACATGAAACATTTTACTTCTTTCAATACAAATCATTAACAACTTTAACTGTGCAACAATATCAACAGTCTGTGAAGTTTAATACTCTTTCAAGAGCCACCCAGCATGACTGGAACTTCACACAACTAAGCAGACAGCTAACATCTAAGCAATTTAAAGTACAGCAAGCAGAAGCTGATTAAAAAAAACCAAATTTCTTCAAACATAGGAGGTGCAAAAGATCTGAAGATCTAGCTTTTATAAAAAGACTTTTTTTCTCTTCTTTGCACTATTAGTCTTTCTTAACCATTTCTCTTCTACCCTTATATTGACTGCTAATTCAGACAAAAAGTCTTTAAAAGTATAAAATGTTTTTAAATAGAGAACTGTTAGCATAAGAGGAGGTGGTAGAAAATCCAATTCCTTATTTTATGTTCATCAGATATTGCAGTCACAAATAAACAGACAGCTTACAGCTCACGGCAAGCACATCTACAAATATTTCCTTGCTCCTGAAAAACTGTGATTCCTACAAAGAAAGTACATCCCCTCCTATTAAAACTCCAAAGTGTGTTCACAGTTATGGTCTGTATCAAGATATAAACAATTTAGGTATCAGCATAAACATGAAAATGACTACAGAAAAGGGATACAGAAGTTTTGTTTAAATGGACAGATCATTCAAGACTTTGTGTCTCCTCTTTCCAACGTTTAGGGTTATGGAATTAGATAAATTGTAGAATTTACATAAAGAGGGCAAACTAAGAGGTGAGGGGAAGAGGAGATAGGTGAGAATTTAGGAATACATGTGTTTTCTTTTTCAGGGAGATTAAACTTTCATCAAGACAACATTAAAAAACAGAGGCTCTCCCTACAGCTCTTGGCTAAAACCTTGTGTGAGTTTTTTTACTATTTTAAGACAGGTAAGTGTAAGTAAACTATTTTCTTTGTGTACCATTTCCAAAGCATTTGGGAATTTATCTGGTTAAAATATAATGAAATACAGTAAACCAAAAAAATGCAAGCAGTACATTCTGTATGCAGCTACTTGTGCAAAACCGTTCCTAACACAAAGCATAACTTGATGTGGAGCAAAAGACAGAGAGGGAAGTACTTTTTATGTTACCCATTTTAGAAAGAGAACTTGATGACCAAGATTGCATTTAGGGGAAGATCTAGGGCTTATTTTTGGACCACAAACCAGGCTCAAATTTCCTACTATGCTATACTGTTAATTAAACAGCTCTCTAGAATGATGTAATTCTCATGAGATCATGCAATTCTGATGTGCATCAGATCTTTTTCTTGCTGTTTTTTGAAGGAAAAAATGTGAGAGAAATGAGGTTTTGGTTCATCTATATCAAAATTAGAAAGGATTTCTCTGTGGCCAAAAGGAATGTATATGTTTAGAAATTCTAATACCAACAAAAAAGTCAGACTAATACATAATTTCTGCATCTATCCAATTAAAGGTGTGTGAAAAATTCAACCATAGTTAATATACAACTGTCACAACCCCAAAATTACATTTTAGTTTTAGCAACATGATTTCAGCAATTGCTGGTTAACTAAATCATGTAGTTGATTAGAAAACCAGGTACTTCACTTCATGAAAGTAATTGTCACATTTTTGCAGACATCTGTCATATTTTCATGCACAGAATAGTCTGTGCATTTGCAGAAAATCTGAGAATGAAATTTTTTTCTGCATTCTATGGTCCTCCTCATTTTCATACACAGATATCACTGCCATAGGGAAAGGTGAAATAGTTCGGAGTCAAGAAACTTTGCAGGTAGGTAAAAGCATAACAACTGAAAACTTCCAAAATACCAACCCTCGTTTTGAAAGGTATTACCTGATCTTTCATAACCAGAAAGATACCAGAGAACCACATTAAGGGGAGAGCTCTACTGACAGCAGCCTGAGGGCATCTGCCTGAGGGTGAAGACCTTGCTGCACAAAGCCAGTGCCTGCAGAGATGGGCAGCATATCTTGGCCTCGTGCTCCTCTGTGTGCCACCATTCCTTTATGGCTCTTACCTTCACCACTTTCCATGCCTTCTACAAAAATACCACCACACTGGGGCAGGATCCAGTACCGGCGCCTGTAACGGTCCTGACCAAACATCATTGAACGCAAACAGTGCGAAGCTTCAAATAACTTCTTTCTGTACTGGCTTTGTTGCTATTTAAAAAAGGGAGAGCATTATAAATCAGTGGGGATGGTTAAATCTCATTATTACAGAAAACATCTGGCTGCCAGACTGAACAGGAGTTCAAGGGTCAGACAAGGAGGCCCTCTCAGAGACTCGGGATAGTGGTGTGTCTGTGTGTTGTGATATTCTACTCACAGTTGCTGCCTTGATGATTTTACTCACAAAGCTTCCTTTAAAAAATAATCTATTAAAGCACTCCCTGGCTCAGCCTAGGATTATCCTCTAAAAACACACTGCAGTGGTGCACCTTGTCTTTTAATCCCTGACTCTCAAAAAGCAGTGGATTAAAGAAAGATTCATTGCACGAGAACAGCTGAAATCCTAACAATTACACATCAACAGCAAGTGGTAAACAGAGCCCTGAAGACAGATGATAATGCAACTTTTGATGGGAGACTAGTGAGATATTTTAACTGTTCATAAAAGAATGACAACAACAATACACAAAAATAAGCTCTGGCTTTGAACATAATACAGCTCTTTGAGGGGGGGCCAACAAGAACTTCAGTTAGTTTATTCAGTTCTTGCTTTGCTAAATTGACACTGATGGGAGTCAGGTGGAATCCTGGACTGCTAATTTACTGCAATTTGGAACGTGAGAGAAACCAACACACAAAGTCTTAAATGACAGATTTTCTAATAGGAACAATAAAAACATGGGCCATGAGTACCCCTAATTATAGCATTACATCTTTCTCATTTACACTTCTCTTTCTAATCTGTTGCTGCTTCTTTCAAAATGTGAAGCCCAGACAGTTCTGTATTGGCTTGGAGCACAACGGCAGAAATCAGCATGGAAAGGAGGGCATGAGAACAACAATCCATTGTATGACTGAAGCCATTGCTTCTCATATACAAAATTTGTCATCACTTTCTAAGCTCAACAAACAGGAATATATGAAGTAGATCTGGATAAAAAATACATTATTCTCTGAAGTGCAAATATATTATCAACTATTACTATTAACTGCTTTTTGAGTGACCTCTACTTAGTGCCACCAGACTAAACTCACAGTTCAGGTGCCATGACTCAGAGCATTATTCATATTTTCACAAAACAAGAGTAGATACTTATTTCAGTTTATATTAACTTGAAGCATTGAAATTTATGTTTAATATACTAACTCATACCCTATACTAACTCATATCATATACTAACTCATATTAATATACTAACTCATGTGATCACCCAGTGATCACATTTGTAGTAGAAAAAAGAGTAATGATCTCTTACCTTTGTCAGTTTTTCAATCTGTTTCTCTAATTCTTCAACACTTGCTGTCTGATCCCCATCATCCTATAATCACCAAATATATTGTCACATCACGTCTATTTCAGGATAAAATCATACTACTGTATTTTATCATTATTACAGGAAAAAGATGTAACAGAAAATCAGAGGAAAATACTAAAGAGAAAAAATAAGTTCAAATTGTGCGCTTGTGCAATATATTTCACTAGCAACAACACAACTGAAAAGAGGATACACCTTGAATCTTTTGAAACCACCCACGCGTGGACAAAGAAGAAAGCTCATGTTTGCTGAAAACAGGAAGTAACTCAGTTTGTGCATGAACACAACACTACAGAATTTAATCTTAGTTTCTATTAAGCTTTTTAGACAGATAGAATAATTTTAAGTGTTTCTCATGCATGAAATAATGGCATCTTCAAACCCTATCAGTAAGTCTTTGGTCAGTCCACATTTGCATTTCATTTCAATGTCTACATGAAATTGTAGAGCCACTTTAAATTATAACTCTGCTATAAAAGTCACAGCATCAATCCTGCTGATTTTTGAAGAGGAATGCATTCATGATTAAGTCTGTGGTTGCTTTCTTCTTGCCTTCTCTTCCATGATGAGAGTTTTAATTTAATTGAAGAAAATCTTTGTAGATAGTAGTAAGTTTCCAAAAGAATATGGTCAAAATCATCCCCACTGTAAGATACAAGTCTTGTATTTCTTGGCTTCAAAAAAGTGTACCAATGTAAAGCTGCCTGAAATACTACATAGAATACAAATGCAATGGAACTTCTGGTAGACCAGAAAATTAATTTCTGTACAGTTACTGGAATTTTGTCCATGAAACACCCAGTGCACCAACATAGGAGATTGTACAAGAGGAAAAAGGATTAAGGGATGGACTTGAGATTAGAAATCTAAATATTACTATTTTTAAAATTCTGAACTATTTTTAAGAACTTTGGGCTGTTCCTTTAAGGTATTCTCTTTAATTCATACAAACGATAGTACTTGAAATAAATCCACAATAACAGCACAGAGGGCTATTCCTACATTAGAAATTAGCTGGGTTTCTAATTAAGGGTGTATGCAGACATCTGAGTTCACATATGTTGGATATGTGCATTGTTCAAGCAGTCTTAAAAATCTTCAAATCTTGCATGAATGGATCATTTTCTGGCAAACAGAAAACATCCAGTGCAGCATCAAGTGCTTTAAAATGTAGTATTTTCTAATACTTGTGCCTTGCATCAGGTTCCATCCAGTGGAAGCCTGTGCATTTCCATTAAAAACCAGCTCAACAAGGTAAAAATCTTCCTCTAATGTATCTGACACCGACAAACAAAATTTATCACCTTGTGATCAAATAAAGTCAGGCAGTGACTATGTGGGGGTAGTTGTGAAAAAAATGCACAAAAAGATCACTCAAGCTTCAAAACAGAGAATGTGAAATGTAACTGCATTGTTTGTTTTTTAGTTAACAAAATAATAAAAACTAATAAAAATTTTAAAATGTTGGAGGTAAGTTATTCTTCCCTCCTTTTCATGGCAAGATTTTTGGAAAACAGTGCCATATTACAGAAAAACAGAAGGAAAACAAGTTTTAGCTTATTTGCAAATGAAGTTTCACTATACTGACAGTTCCCCACCTCATCATCGCAAACTTCTGCCTTTTTTCCTTTTTTATCATCTTTGTCCTCTTCATCCTCATCATCCTCATCCGCCTGATCATCGCTGTCATCATCATCATCATCGTCGTAGTCACTGTCCCCTCCCTTCCGCCGGCGCTTGCGGCCGGGTGCGGGTGTCTCCAAGGAATGGGCTTCCTCGCCTCCGTCCCCACTCCCCGCAGCATCTCTTTTACCCGTTTTCTTGGCATGAATGATTCTAAGCCTTGGAACACATGAGAAAGGGTGAGATGATGGATTATGGCTGTAGCATAAACATACCTCTCTTCCTATGAGATTGAAAGAAAATCATACATTTCAGATTTAAATTAGAGCTTCTGATCTATCATGACACTGCATTTTCTCAATATTTATTGTCACTAGTCAACAAGAAAAACTGATGTTATAAAACCCTTACTACTCGTGGTTCCATTCGGAATAGACTTTGTTTCTCCCAGGTCTATTTTACTGTGTAACTGTTCAGAAGAAATGAAACACAGGAGGGATTTTGAGAACTCAGGAAAGACGATACAGAAGACAGAACCATTTCAACTTTTTTATCCTTCATTTAAAGCATTTAAGAACATGATGAAAAAATACCTGTGTCTGAGCCAGGGAGGAAAAGGCAAAAATCCTCACTTGGAAGTATGAAACTATATACATTGCATGGCAACAGCAAGGTTGATTTAATTTATTTTTTTTTTTTTAATGTTAGATTTTTATGAACTTTAAATATTATTTGACTTCAGACCTTTAGCTGAGCATTTTAAGATATACGTTTTTTCCTGGGGAATTTTAGTTACCTCAACTACTACAGACTACTCAAACTGTCATTTTGCCTTTTATGAAAGAAAAGGGAAACTTACATACCAGTTATTATGGTTGTAGTAGACTTCCTTCTTCTATAAAACCCCTATAAGACAAGATTCCACACAGCAAAAATTACAGTTCCACCTATCAGGGAGCTTGCAGGCAAACATGCTGAACCACAGGAGGTGTATATAGCCAGGCTGAACCAGTCACTTATCACGCAGACCAAAAACGCAACTGACTTAGAAGAGATTCATAAACGTGTAGAAAAGACAAAGATTTTTTAAGAGATGACTGAAGAAGGTAGGATGGGAAAAGCAGAACGGTAACGACAAACACAATTACCAGGACGTAATTCTTCCTTGTCGTACTCCTCTCTCTTCCCATCCTACAGAACAATATTCCATACAGCAAGTGGCTACAAGTATGAGTGCTGTCCAAGTACTGGTTCCAGGGAATACTGAGAAATGGACCAGCCTTCTAAAATGCTGATAACCACAGCCAGTTCTCAACAGCACAGACTGAAATGAAGGTGTCACTGTTCAACTGGGAGCAGCACTTTTTTTAGAAAAAGACTGTTAGCCAAGAAATCAAGGGGACTTGAAAACTGCTAGGCTTTGGTTTCTTGGTGTGGTTTTGTTATTGCTGTTGTTTTGGGTTGAGTTTCTATGCACTAGTTAATCCACTGGAGAATTTATAGTTTTATACATTTATTTTTTCCATACTAAGTGGACATTTACCTGTTTTAGTGCATTAAAATATGTTTTTAAAAAATCTCAGGCCTTTCAGTGAATTTGAAAGCAAATAACATTTTCAGGTATGGTGCAAAAATCCTCAGTCTCACTGTGCATCAATACCACTCAGGCTATTGATTAAGTTTTTTAGAAAACTAATTTCCTTTTTACAAGGATAACTTCAAGCCTCTTCATGTAGACTGGAAATTCCTGCCAATACACAGGAATTAGCTACCAAAATCTCTAGTTAATGACTGGATTGTCTGCTGCAGCACTGGATGATTTTAGAGACAATTTACATACACTAAGATAATCTTGAAGAAACTCAGTAATAAAGCTGGCAAGTGAATGTTCCATGACCTGCCAACACCTCTTTCATATACCTAAAGGGAATCAGAAGAAACATAAAAAGTAACTTTTGCTGAAAGCAAAAATAAAGATGCAATGTTGTCAAGCACTAATGGAAGCTTGCACGATACTGCAAATTATCAAACATGCAAATGAACCAAAGATGCTCTTCTTTGATAGCACCACAAACAGAAGAAGGCAGCAGTCCCTACTCAGAGCAGTGCAGAGGCAGAAACCAATGCCAGCATAACTTAAAAAATGTACAGTTATTTCAAGAAGCAGCATGATTCTTCTGTTGCTACTTAGACATATGGCTCACTGAGAGAAGAAAACCCTCACTTAGGAAACTGTTCAGTCGTTCTCGCTTTCAGGTATGGACCAAACCTACACCTGCAACTGCTGAGAGAATCATGAAGTCTACTGACCTATAAAAAGAGTGGGTGGCCCATCAGAGAACCAGATGATTGACTTAAGCCTGCTCCAATCTGATCTATAATGCTTACTAGATCACAGAAGGAAAATTCACCTTCTGACTTAGTGCTCATGCCTACCCCATAATTTTTGCATGTAAGTAGTAGGTAGTACCAAGGCAAAGAAATTCTGAACATTGTACTTTTAACATACTTCAGCTTGCGTCTCAAAAAATTAAAGTTTGGCAAATCAGCATTAGCATCTCCTACCGAAACTCAGGGTGTAATTTCTCCCCTTAGTGACACTGCTTTTCATATAGAGTTCATCATTTAGAGTTGAAATGGTTTCATTCAACAGAAATTAACTTACACAGAGCATACCACAACACTGGCATGTGAAAATAGCACTGTTGCAGTGAAAAACTTAAGTCCTTTATAAAACCGAATTATTATAATAAACAAATTATTAAACTGAATTATTATTACCTAATTCTTTAAGAGGCAGTATTTCATTTTTATTATTGATCTGGCTACAAAAGAGATGCCAAAGAGAAGATATGTAATAGAAAAGGAGATGCTGAGACTTTGATTATCTAGTTTAAAAAAAAAATCACAGAATCACCTCAGGTCAGAGTCTGACCACAGCTGTCACACAGAAAGCACAAAGAAAGATGACTTGATCATATGAGATAGGTGCCTTTACAAAAAAAGGCACAAGATTCACACCGATATGTGATAGAGAAGGAATTAGATGCAACCTCTCATTGACAATCAGCTAAGCAGAAACAGTCCAGGCAGTTCAGAACTCAAATTTTCAACCATCTATATATTACACTTATTAAGATCCTTGAGGGAAGGAGGAGAAAAGGAGGGAAGAGTGGGGAAAGGGGTGAGAGACAAAACATCCCTTGAAACAAATTACAATGATTCAGTTTTACAACCTGGGATTTTACTGTTGCTTATTTGCATCTGTCAAGCACAGGCTTTTGCATTTATTTTTGCCCTCCTCCCCAGCTGAGAAGCTTATGTCATTAAAAAATGAGAACATAAGCACAAAAAAAAAATCCTTCATCAAACACATGTGATGCAGATACAATCTTTTCTCATCCCCCTTGGATATACTTGTAGCCAACCTGGACACAGTGGTTTGAAGATAAATGACAGCAAACACTGGCCAACCAGGCTCAGATTAAATAAATCCATTCCTCAGCCTCTGTTATTCATCCCCTAAACACTTCCCGCAGAAGGGGCAGGTGCTGAGGGGCACATAAAAGCCTGTAGGCACGTAAAAAGAGGTCACAGCTCTTGATCACACAGCAAGTACTCAACTAACAAGTTATTGCCATGCAAAACTCTTTGGAACTGGGATGCTCAAAAATAAGACCAAGATGTGAATGGATGGGGAAGATAACATGTAAGAATGAAGTCTGGAAGCAGAAGAAAATAGCAAAAAGAAGACTGAAGTGCCATTTCAGAGAAGTCCCAGAAGAGTTGTAAGGGTTTATGGAAAACACAATTGACATAATAAAGAAGAAAATATTGTTTAAAATTTATTGAAGAAGGCTCTTCTAAAAACTTCTTGGAATTCATCAGAAAAAGTGGAAAACTCAAAAATTTTGAATCAAAGATTGAGGGAGATGAATGAAGCTCATGAATTCAAAGAAGCAGAAGAGCAACATTTCTGAGCTCTGCTGCAATACTTGCACTCAAAAATAGGGAGAGCACTACTGGAACCCAAAACCCACACAGGAGGGGGAAAAAAAAACAAGACATGGAAAAATTATGGTAGCAAGGAGGACGAGCTTGGGACTTCAGAGTATGATGCTCACTACTTGACAGAGAAGAAATGAGAGATTATAAGGAAAAGGGAAGATCCTACATCTACAAGTACTTACAGTTTGATGGAGGGAGAGAAAGACTAAGCAGACCGTAAGAAGACAAGGAGAGGGAAGGCTCCCATTTTGCTAATGATAAGTTGGCTACATCAGAACTTCATAAACACTTCTTAAACCATATCCCATAGAGGGGACACAGATGAAGACAGGAAAAAAGTAACTGGGTTATCCTAAAGGTTAAAATACATTAACTCTGTGCAGACTGGGATTTGTGGTATTAGTAGAAAATGTCTTTTTATTGGTCTAATTTTTTCCTCTACCTCCCTCTTGTCCTTCTTCTTTACTTCTTTCCTTCTTCCTTCTGAGATACATTAAAGGGAAAAAATGGAGACATAAGATTAGAAATGAAAGTACCTAAAGCAAGGACTAAGAAAGGATTTACTGTTTCTAGCAAGAGGTAAAGATGACAAAGAAAAAAAAAAGCAGAGTCTGGCTATGCGTTTTTACCCCCTGTGATTCATTAACTTTATGCCGTCCAGCTTCCTGACAGTTGGAGCCAGTATGGTTGCTGTATGGAATTTTGTCTTGTAGGATGGGAGAACAGTGAATATGAAACTGACAACCCTTAAGAAGTTCAAATTTTACCTTAAACAGAAATATAAGAAATATAAAAAATATCTCAAAGCTTGCAATTTACACATGATCCCTAGCTACAGGGAACAACGTGACATTGACAGATGAGAAACACTAAGATAACATAAATTAGCAAATCACATTGTCCTAAAATGCCTTTCAGAATGAACACTGGGAATTATGGTAGGTCCAAATAAACTTTGATTATGTCAAATAGCAATTTTATGGGTCCTTTAATATTCCAATTAAAAAGTTTTTTGTTTCCTCCAAAGAATACAAAATTAGACTTGATTTTGCTCCAATTCTGAGTGACACTAACCCTCTGAATCTCATGCACCTTTAATAGACTGACTGGTGTTGCAACATCCCAAACCCGCATCTGTCTTAATTAAGCAGTTTGATTGCTGATGTCTTGGTCAACCTGTAACTTCATAAGCTGATGTTGTACTTAAAACCAATTCCCTATATAGCAGTGTATGCGACCAAAGGCAAAAAAGAAAAATATTGTAATATTTAAGGAAATGAAACTTACTTCCGAAGTTTGCCTTCAACCATCCATTTATCTCTCCTTAAGTTTGACATATAATCAATGTTTTTATCAATTTCACTGTCAAAGATGAAAATAATCCATTAACTGTGAACTTACGTATCTTTTTTCCGATACACATTTATGTACAGACACTTTTCCCTCAAATAACTGTCTTTTGAGAAATCATTAAAATTCAAAATAAATCACTTTAAAGCTAGGAAATCACAATACTAGGAATGCCAGTGTAGCACACTGCTGTACTCATGTCAGTCTTTATCCCCAATATCACCTCAGCTTTCTTTCCACAAGTAGCATGGCATTCAACATTTCTTTTCATAGCTCTAGTTCAGTGTCAAGCCTCCAAATGTCTTTGCCACAAAGCATGTAGCCCTGTGATGAAAAAACAGTTACCACTGGTACATCTGAAGTATTCTACCTAGGATCTCTGGGATCTACAATCCACCATTCACTTTTCACTGCAGAAACTGAAGAACCAAAAAGAGGGCTTCGGTGCAGTCACCGTCTACACGCCCATGTCCGAGACATCCCGGCCTCAGCAATTCAGCAGATTACAGTTGTTTCTATGATCAAAATATAGAAACTCAAGTTCTAAGCGAGCATTTTTACACATGGGACCTAACAATCATCTGCAATGAGGAAGTTTCTTTCTATGATGAATTTGACTGATACATGTGAACTTCCTTGAACAGCTGATGCACAGCCCTTGCTCTGCCCACTTCTGCTATTTTTCAACTTCGGAAAACGTGAAGCATCTCTTCCATTCCTGCCTTATGCAATCCTGATTAACTTTTACAGCACAGTATACCAAATCCAGCACTCAATTAGGTAATGAAACACTTTACCATAGACAGACAGTCTGTGGAAGAACAGGAATCCCAAAAAATGGCATTTCCTAACTTTTTGTTGCACATCGGTGGGTTTTGACAAGTTGTTGAACATAGGGGGGGATTTAAAATTATGAAATGTTACACACTACTGACCACAAATGTACATGTACACCTTCTTGAATTACTGTGATGATACATCAAGCATGCCACCTCACCTCATGACCCTACTTAAAGACACACCTTCAAAACTTCTTCAAAAACAGAAGGAAAAAAGGGAAAATAGTGTACTCCAGAAGCCTTGAACAACTGTTCTAAATTATTCCCTAGAATTCCTAATAAATTTCTTGGTAATTAATCTCATCTTTTATTCCAAAAATTGCTAGAGAAATTTTGGTTCAGGCTTTGAAAACAAAATTACAGACCAAACATGGAAAAGTTACATTCTTCCATCATATCAACAGTACATAAAGGTAAGAAGCAGTAACTCAACCAATTTCAGCTTTCATTGTAAGAAGAACATAAGTAGTCCTCCTGTAACGGAATACAGTGAATACACAGTATTTCTCAACTACAACATTTTTTGTAATTTTAATTTCACACACCTGTTTGGGAAAAAACTTACCTTACTACACTTTTGCTGCATGCTAACTCATTGACCAGAAAAGCAAGTACTGATGCTTTCTGAGCTGGAGAATGTGCCTGAAAAGCTTTTGTCTTCAAGCTCTCTGTCAGCTCTGTTTGCCCACAATGAGCCTCCATGAAAATCTGCAGAATCTCAGACACATTATCTCGATTGATACCAACGTTCAGTAAGTGTTCCCCGAGAATAGTTTTAGCCTAAAAAGAACAAAGACATTTTAAGCAATCATGTTTTAAAAACACCTTTGTAGGCTATATTACTGTTCATTGAAGACGGTATAGTTTTGTTTGGTTTTTTACATAAGAACATCAAACAGATTATTTTCTGAGACTATTCAAATGTAAATCTTAAATACAGTAACAAATTAGAATGTCTTCACTTCTAAGTTTTTAAAAACAGAGATAATATTAGCAATAATTATATAGATTACATGTAAAAAGGCACGGTCCAACTGAAAACTGATGAATACTGCTGTGTACAATGATACTATAAAGAGCTCTAGAGTGGAAGAAAGCTATATTGACTTGAAAAAGAAGATCAGTAGCAAAGAGAGTCATGAATGAATTGGGGTTTTGATGCAGTGACCTAGACAGCAGACCTTAGGGAAAGAAATAGCAACATTCACTGAGACTATAACATGAGGATAAGAATGCAAAGGAATAGACAGAAAGGAATTAAAAGACATGGCCACAGATGTGACAGTGCCCTACAAAAGGTCCAAATAAAAATGGGACGTGTGTTTGTGTGAACAGAAAATGCACAGAAATTTATCATGTCTGGAAAATGGGAAGGCTGATGGGACACAAAGTTTTGGAATAACTTTAGAACCGTGACACTGAAGAAAAGAATTAGGAAAGACAAAGGAAAGCCATATGAGAGAGGTGTCGTCAGAGACGCATTATGAAGAACGCGTTCGTATATACAGGGTGTTTACTATGGATTTTTTCTTTTTACCTTGTATCCTGTACCAAGTCCAGGATCGCACACAGCTGCAGATACAAGTTTCACAAGCAAGTCCTGTACTTCTCCCATGCTGTCCCCTATGTTGAGCAAACCCTCTTGAAGAACACTCAGGGAGGGAACATCTATGGTCACATCAAAGCCAAGAACTTTACCGAAGTTACGCAGGAACTGCACTACCATGAGACAATCGGAAAATGTGCTTCCATCAAGAACGAGGCCTGGGATGCGAGGCAGCTCTGGGAAAGGCTGGAAAGCAAAGAAAAAAAGTGAAAGATTCAGTAGCATATTTCAAAAGGAAATTTTTTTTATAACAGCTGGGAAAGTTGACTGACACTTACTTCTAACCTATAGCACGACAATACTGGAAGATTGGCAACCTTCCTTCCAAGGGGTACCCTGCACCCCTTGTCCATTCAATGCTGAAGCACACTTAAATTTTCACAAATTATAGGAGGCAAGAGATTAAGAAATACATCCTTTTTGGCCAGGAGACACTGTAAGGATCTATTCTGAGCCAAATTACTGTAAAAGGTGGTGTAAAATTATTTAGTGGAAAAAGGAAGGGATTTCTCTGGAACAACATTTCTTTTGAACCCAACCTTCGTCAAGTCCTTACGGACAAAAACGAAGAACTCAGAACACTGGGAGAGTAACTCATTTTGAGCAACATTTAAGAGTTCTCTAGATGACTATATAGTGCCTGTGTACTGTGACATGATGCACATTCCTGATATAAAAATAACTTGAGTAAAGTATTTTTTTTAAGCAATCATGCTGTTTGGGAAGCAGGCCTCTTTTAAACAAAAAGCTTTTAATTAAGTAAACATACACTACTGTGAAGTGTTCTAGTATCTTGTATTTGTATATATTTCAAATAGCTCTCTAATTACCTCAATTAAAACTTGAATGCTTTGAGTGTGGCTGCAAGAAGAAAGTTATTGACAGAATTATAAAATACACAAACAAGAAGTAAGTCTATGTTGTTGTGATTACCTTCTGGTCTGCTAAGCACATATCTTCATTAGGCTTCTTTAGCTCCTTTGCCATTTCTAATTCCAATCTTCGCTGTTCCAGTTTACGTTCCTTATTTAATCTTTTTTCATCACGTTTCTCTTGCTTTAGCCGCTCTTTTTCCTTAAGAGAATTAAAAGGGAAAAAAATAAACCCCACATATTAAACTTACAAAGGAACGACCTAAGAATTTGAAAAGCACTAGGTCTGTAACCTTAATAACTGCCACATCAATTAAGGAACCTGCATTAAAGTAAAGGGGAGGGGAAAACTAGAACAAAATCACTGAATTTGTAAAGCAATCTAAGATTCGCTTTTTTCTCTCCTGTCCATACAGACACAGGTTTCAAGTATGTTTGCAAAGAAAAACTCTTTGAAGTACCATTTGAGAAAGATGACGGAGTGAAAATATGACAAAGAACTGCCATGAAGGCACCTGATTTTAAAGGCTCTGCTTAACCCCAAAATCGTTAATCTGCACCTGCTACAGCAGAAACCACTTAAGAAACCCCTCTAAACAATACATGGTTTAAGAAGTCCCATAATATATAAACTAGATATGAATACCTTATAAAACACAACTGATCTTTTCAAACACAGGTAGCTTCTGGCCTTGAATTACCATACACTTTGCATGCAGCCTGAAACTGAACATGTTGTCCTTCATGTCTTATATGCACCATAAAAACACACGCATCATCAAGTGAGAAGCCAAGCATCTACTGTCTCTTCAACACTCTCCACAGTGGAGTCACACCAATACTACACCAACTCTGTAACATGCCAAAACTGACTATGAACCCAGAGCTCCTGTGGCCTTTCCCATCCCCGGTGCCGGGGTTCTGCTGCCAATCCACCGTCCTGATGACACAACTGCCCACACACCTCTGTGCAACCAACATCGAGTGTAAAATCTATGGAATCTGCCAGACATCAGCACCACCTGTTCAGAGCACATAACTGCGTATAACACACGTATGTGTGTGTGCCTCCACTCAAGAAGCTGATAAAATACAAAACTGAAGATGCTGCACGTGCTTTTCACCTGCAGACGCAGAAGGGCTAAAGAACCACGCCAAGATGCTTCCCGTTACTCAGAACCACTCCCTACTATTCTGTTAGCTTAAGAGGTCACTCTCCTCTTCCATTTACTACCACCATATTTTGCAATAATGAGAGTACGGGCAATACTAAGTCAGGCTCTGCTGCATTTGTAGGTCAGTATTAACCACTGACTTCTCTGTAGAGTTCTGGCAGGCCCTATGACTTTCTATTCTACATGGAGTTTTACCAGACCACTAGTGACACCTGTGGATAATCACTGTGAGTGCACAGAGATCATGACTTCTACTACTACAGTCTTTAGTGGATTTTACGCAAGATCAAGTTTCACATTACACACAAAGAACATATCTGGACCAGTCAATTTACACTGGCAGAAAAAAATGCATTGACATTCAGAACTACCCATCTGCTTGCTGCTCTACAGCTGCGTAAGCATCCTCTGTACTGCCAGCATAGGCCCTCTTTATCTACACCGAGTTCTTAATAGACGTCTTGTATAGAAAAATCACAATACACTAAAGAACACACAAAATCCCTAACTTGACGCTGATTTGCTTTTTTATTGCCTTTTATCCTAGCCTATGTCAATGTCCCAAGGTCATCCAGCATTGCTTACAACTTGTTTTTGCCAATTCAAAACAGAAGAAAACAAGAGATGTATATATGGATATTTATGTGGCCACACAGTAATTTACATTAATAATGTAAATTTATGATTAAAACCAAAAACTTCAGTTGCACTACGCTTCATAAATCTATTTAAACATTACTTCTACTGGTTGAAATAAACACTATTCTATGACTATTAGAGTAAAAATATAATTGGAGCACTGGATCAGACTAAATGACCATTTAGCCTGGTAGCCTGATTTCCAGCAGTGGAATGGGTGCTTGGGGTATCATCTTCCTCTATTTCCTTGTAACGAAGTACTATTCATTTCTTCTGAGGTTTGGTCAGTCACTTTTTTTGAAATTTGCAAATACATCCTAGAGAGAAGTTTTAACAACTTCCTTAACAACTACGTGTTAGAACGATGGTTATCTTATTTGAATATCTTCATTATCTGCACTTTACTTACAAAAGTTTCAGGATATGGACATAAAACAAGTCTCAAGATATAGAAATACATAAATGTAAAACAAAAAGTACATTAGTAATTGTGGAGCTTTTGCATTTTACTTAGGTTTCCTCTCAAAAACATCCAGAACTCTCAAAACTGGGCAATCTGCACCAATGTTCAACCCTCTCCCTCCAAGTAAAAAAGCTTTTTTAAATTCGAACAGAATTTCCTATATTTTAATTTGTGCCTTATGTTTCTTGTCCTACTGCTGCAATGTACAAAAATCAAATTATATATAACATAAAAAGACATCACTCTTCTACAGATGACTGCAGAACGAAACTAAGAAAACTTCAAACTTTCAGAGTTAATACTCACTTCTGCTTTTTTACGTGCTTCCATGGCTTTCATAAGCATCATATGTTGTCTTCTCCGTTCTCGTTCCTGTTGAAGCGGTAATATTAGAACAAAACTAAACCATATTTTCAAATCAATAAAAAAGCGGAGTAACAAATTTAGCATTAATAGACAAGTCACAGTAAATACTAAATATAGGACAAGAATGGCCAAGTCTGTGCATGTTTTAGTTCAGGTTTAGAAAGCAAATACAAGAACAATCAAAAGCAAAAAGGTAAAGCAATGAACATGGAGACAGTGTAAATAAGAAGCATACAGATTTACTTATGGTCAGTTGTGATGCTCCTTCATAAGCTGGCAGAACAAAAAGCAAAATGGTTGGCTGGAACAGGTCAGTTACCTTACATCTGCTATGATGGAACTTGCAATTTACTTCTTCAATAGCCAATTCAGCAGAAATTTTAAACTGGTCTTTTTCAAACATTGCAAGTATTAACATTTTTCTAACCAAGCAACAAATTAACATGATCAATTTTATCAGCTCTAGTTCAGTTTTAATCAAGCCAGTGGTGGTGCATGAACATATGCAACAACACTTGCTTTTACTGATGCCTGTCCCTCAGTAAATTATGTCAGTAGCTTCAAATGCATTAAGGAGCAGTATTCTAAGACACTAAGTACAGGGGATTTGCCTTCAGCTTAACAGCTGAAGAGCAAATCTCAGCCCCAGCAAAGGCTACAGGAATTTTATCACCTAATTTGGTGAGGAAAGAATTACATTCTAATATTTCATTGTATACTTATAAAATTATGTATTTACCACCAACTGAAAGCTAATTTCCTCAGTATCTTACAAGGGGAAGACATCACCCTGATTTCTAAAACAGGTTAATTCAAATTGTGTTTAAAATGTCTGGTTTCATTCCCAGTGAATGGGACAAGGCTTGCAAAAATCATCCAAGTGACCATCCTAATGATTTTGCATCAATCCATGATTTTATATACTAGTCAAATTTTTACTGGGACATCAATAACATAGATCCCTGGTTAAAAACCACATTTAGTTATTGTCACATTCAATTTATACACATGTTCAAGACATGTCTTTTTTTCCTTAACAGACAAGACAAGCAGATGTATGCAATGCACTGTGCTGTAAAGCCATGCAGCAGTATGTAATATGACAGCAGCCAGTGCTACATTTTATGCATTGCTATGACAACCATATCACAACCAAATCACAATGCGGTGTTAGATGTACAAAAATAAACATACCCATACCATATCTAGTCTATGCCTCTCCAACTCCTGGTAGAAAGAGTTGGCACAACATTATGAAACAGAAATCACAAAGTCATAAAACCACTTTATAATCCCCCAAAAGACCCCAATACCAAAGCAAAGCAAAAAATCGTAAGGCGAAAGAAAATCTGTGCAGGAATCAAACCCAGAAGTTTAAAAAGGGCATTTTTGAGGATTCCACCCCGCCCCCATACAACTGAAAGTGGCAGCTGACAATTGGCATTCTGTCTCTTTGGTCAACCAAACTTATACCAACCTGGTGCTTCAGAAGAACAGCCTGCTGTCTTCTCATCTCTTTCTCCTTCAACAGAAGAACAGAAGTGTATTTTTTTAAAACATCCATCAAAATTTGCTTACCAAATTGCACAGTTCTGCCACGCGAAAACAGCACATCTGAGTTAAATTCTAACTTACAGAGAAGTATACACAACATACATGACAGTAAGTCTGGTGAGTTGAGAGTTCCATGATAGAACACACCTAGAATACTGAAGCAGCAATAGAAGTACTTATATATATATATATATACACACACACAGACAACGTATTTTCCAGTATTTGTCAAAGAGTTCTGTAGTCTTGCATGCATTACAGCCTAGAAAAGACTATGCTTGCCAAGAAACAACATCATTTTTTGATACAGTGTGCTTAAAAGAGTATTGCGAATAATGTTACTGCATGAGCATTTTGTTAGGCAAACCATGGTAATGGCATATAAAGCACTGTCTCTGTATATCTGTGTGTGTCACACATACACAAATTCCTCTGCATGTGCTTCATGCCTTTTTATAACCATACATACATGGCATTATTTGCTGTCTCTATGTACAGCTTCATTATCCATGAATAGCCTCCCAGATTTATTGCTTTTATACATCAACATACGTTATGCACAATAACACAGTTCTTCTTTTTGGAGCTCCTCTAAACTAACCTTTATTCGTTTTTCCGCTTCCAATAATTTGGCATTTGCTGCTTCTTCCTTCTTTTTCTTTTTAGCCTGTGCATGCAAAACAGGTCACACAACAGCACAATCACAACTTGAAAATAATCTGACTAGAAGCAAAGTTATGTATTTTTAAAAGTTAAGGACATCATCACTTACTGCGTACATTGCAAGAAATCTCTAATGCAGCTTTCACAATCAATTCACATTTCAGTTACTTAAAAAAAATTCAACCAAAATTTCAAATCCCACTCAAAACTGTTTCACCTGGCTATTTTAAGAAACCAACACACATAGAAATGGCAAAGAGATTACTATTAATTTTTATGGCAATGGAGACTTGAAAACTAGCAATTTATCTTTGCTAGTACACTAGCAAAACTGTAGAGTATACTCTAATACAGACATAGTATTTCTAAACCCACTGCACTTCATATAGAACAGAGCATTGTATTAATATCCTGCTACTGCAAACTTTTTCTCTAAGGAATTGCTCTGGTGTTAACTTATGTACACACAAGACTATTCTGATAGAAAATCGTGAGCCCAAGTGTGAATACTTGTAAGATTATGGATCACAGTTTATGCTGACCTTTTAAGAAAAATAATTTAAGACACATCTTTGAACTGGCCTTTGGAAATAAGGTTGTTAGAGCTGCTATATTTAGTTACGCTTCTAACTACATGTGTCACTACTAAAATACAACATTTTAGAATGGCAATGGAAAAATTACATTTGAGCCGTTATTTTTACCTCCAAAATTTGCTGAGCTCGAAGTTCTTTCTCCATTCTAATTTGCTGAATTCGCTTAATTTTTTCCTACAAGGGTAAGAAAGTTAGTTCTTTAAAAATATATATAAAGGAAATTATACTTTTTTTAATACATATACTTTTACATACTATACTTTACATACTATACTTTTTAATACATATACTTTTACATTTTAAAAATGACAAAGTTTATACATACTTTTTTGTTATTGAGTTTCACCCATTTTAGTGAACTGCTCCCGTAAGTTTAGAAATTGTACTAGTATTAGATGTCTGGTATAACCCTGAAGGAAGCCACACCTAGTTATGCGTGGGTGCTCATGTTTAAGTTGTCAAAGTTTTTATTATTTTTTTAACACCTTCAAAAGGCCCAGATTAATGACCAAGTAAGGAAACTACAGTATTCCAATTCCAGCTGACAGTGGTGAAGCTAGTTAAGAATGAACAGAAGGGTGAGCTATGCCATGAACTAGATGATGTTTTGAAGTGATCTCTCTGACCAAAAAATAGCAAGGTCTGTCCAAGCATGTTTGTGCCTCGGTTCTTGCAG
Source organism: Onychostruthus taczanowskii (assembly GCF_017590055.1). Lineage (NCBI taxonomy): Eukaryota > Metazoa > Chordata > Aves > Passeriformes > Passeridae > Onychostruthus > Onychostruthus taczanowskii. The sequence continues at coordinate 17,933,066 of NW_024496526.1, forward strand.
CCTCTCTCAGGCCATTACGGTCCCATGGGCAGCACAGTGAGCTGAGCTCAGCAAAACCCAAGGCTCACGCGTGCTCTGTCAGCCAGGAACACTCCCCCAACATGCACCTGGGCAACATGCTCAGCTAAGTACACTCCAGCTTATCCAGATATTTAAAGCACTCAGGTAATTGATGCTAATTTTGGAAGCTTTAGTACGCAGTTTAGTGATGGAATTTTATACATGCTGTAACAAAAGAAGTAATTGGAACAGGAACCATGGGTACTACAACACATTTAAGCATGTTTCATCATGGTGAGAAGAAAATGATCAAGTTATGCCCTCCACAGATGGATGCTGGGCAACCATATTCTAATATATTCTTCTTCATAAATTAATTCCTAAAATCTGAACCAAGCCTTACCACACTGATTGAGAAATGTAATTATTGCAAACACAGGAATCATTTCACACTACCTGTGCTGCATAGGTTTGTCTGTTAAATTAGCTATTAAAAATTCATTATTTGATTATCTCAAAAGATCTGAATGAGCCACAGTGACTAGGGAGGACCATTTTGAAGAACAGTGCATACATCCAGCTGGACTTCCTGTAAAGTTTTAATAGCAAAACCCAGACCATGGAATATCCCTGCAAGCTGGGGGAGGCGTAGACCAGAAGCTCAATGAGCTCCTCTGGACCAGCAGATGCTTTCCCAACAGTGAGGGGAAAGCCCATCTGTACAGAATACATTGCTTTCTTGTGAGCTGGCCTGAGACTCTTAGAACAAGGATAACTCTAAAATTTTACTCTCTGGAGAACATATAGTGATGTATACACTTTATTGAAAAATAACTAAAACCAAAACCAAGCTCGTAAGAAAAGATAATTTAAAATATTTAACAGTAAAAGAGCAATCATGGATGAGAAACACATACCAAGTTTTCTGACAAATAGAGCTCAAATACATGAAGTCTAATAAACTCCAGGCAAATCCTATGAGCTCTGTAAACTGTTGAGAAGTCCAACATAATACAATCTTATCAAGAAAATTAATTCAGAGGCCTTGTTCAGACAGTGCTGAACTTTCTAAACATGAAGCTTCCATGTGAAGCTCACAGCATGGGCCTTAAATCTCTATTATCCCCCATTATACTTGAAAACAAAACAGTGCAAAAGTTGAAAGCATATGCTACACCCTCTTACAGAACCAAAGAATCACCAGCCTGGAAGACACTTAAAAATCATCAAGTCCAACCCAGCCCCAACACCTCAACTAAACCCTGGCACCCAGTGCCACATCCAGGCTTTTTTAAAACACATCCAAGGATGGTGACTCCATCACCTCCCCGGGCAGACCATTCCAGAACTTTATCACCATTTCTGTAAAAAACATTTTCCTAATATCCAGCCTGTATTTCCCTTGGTGTGGTTTGAGGCTGTGTGCTCTGGTTGTGTCAGTGCTGCTGGAGAAAGAGCCCAGCCCCAGCTGAGCACAGCCACCTTTCAGAGCTGTGCAGAGTGATAAGGTCACCTCTGAGTCTCCTTTTCTCCAGGTGAGCCCCCCCAGCTCCCTCAGTGGCTCCTCACAGGATTTGTGTTCCCAGCCCCTCTCCAGCCTCGTTGCCTCCTCTGGATGCGCTGGAGCATCTGAACGTCCTTCCCAAACTGAGGGGCCAGGACTGGGCACAGCACTTGAGGTGTGCCCTCAGCAGTGCCGAGGGCAGGGGCAGAATGAGCTCCCTGCTCCTGCTGGCCACACCATTCCTGATCCAGGCCAGGAGCCATTGGCCTTCTTGGCCACACTGCTGGCTCATGTCCAGCCTGCTGTCCACCAGGTCCCTCTCTGCCTGGACACTGTCCAGTCACACCATCCCCAGCCTATAAGGCTGCAGGGAGTTATTGTGGCCAAAATGCAGGACTCTCAGCTCCATAAAGGTAAGAGTTAACACAGCAAACTTTTAAGCAGAGATCAGAATAAAGAACTATATCAGAGAAGAAAGTACTCTGTACATTGAAAAAATGAGTTTTATCAGGTTACACACCAAGAAGGAATATGATGACGACAAACAAGGTCTGGATTTGATGCATTTGACAATTTAAAAATTCTTGCTCCCTGGACCCCTCAGAATGTAAGGACCACTTGAAAATCATAGCATGCTCTTTTTCTCTAACAAGTATGGGCTGCCTTAAGAAGTGAACAGCTTGAAACTGTCATGATCTACAAAAGAGCAGACTGCCTGAGGCTGGGAGGGACACCTGAAGTCACCTTGTCCACACACCCCCAGAAGGGTCACCCAGAACCAGTTACCCAGGACCACATCTAGGCTGCTGTTGAAAATCCATGTGGGAGGCTCCACATCCTCCCTGGGCCACCTGCTCCAGCTCTCAGTTGCCATCTTAGTGACAAACTGTTTCCCAATGTTCAGAAGGAACCTCCTGTCACTGGGTACTTCTGGGAGAAGTCACCTCTTTGCAACCTCCCTCAGGTACTCAGCAATATTAGCAAGATCCTCCTGAGCCTCCTCTTCTCCAGTCTGAACAGTCCCAACTCTCTCAGTCTTTTCTACTCTAAGTCATACCTGGTAGAGTGACAACTTCAAGTTCTGTATCTACTACACTGAGCACTTTCTTAAAAAAAAAAAAAAAAAAAAAAAAAAAAAAAACAAAAAACCCCACAACATTTAAACAGTTACCAACAAGAGCTAATTGTTATCTCTTAAGGTGATATTTAAGGGAGCCTCTAATGGCTTACTGTCCTTTTTGTATTGGGGTGCCCAAAACTCTCCCCAGGACTCAAGGTGAGGCCACCCCAGTGCAGAGCAGAGTGGGACACACCCCTCCCTGCCTGGCCAGCAAAGCTGGGTGTGATGCCTTCCAGGGCAAAGATGTTCCTCCTGGGTGAACAAAGATGTTCCTCCTGGGTGCCACTGCCGACTGATATCCAACATGCCTTCAACCAGGACACCCAGATCCCTTCCTGCAGCTGCTCTTCAGCCCCTCATTTCCCAGTTTATAAACACAAGAAGGATTGCCATTAATATATTTGAAAAAACTTTTTTCAAATATATTAATGTTTTCTATTATTAATTTATTAATTTTCTATTAAAATTTATTAATTTTCTGTTGTCCCCCATACTTCTGGCAGCTTCAACTTCAACTGAGGGGTTGGCCACATGAATTTTCTCTCTACACTGGCAACCAGCATCTCTGTCTTCTTCCCATGTCACTTACAGGCAAACCAATACTAGTGCTTTTTCCAGGTGTTGGGATGCTGAGATCATATACAGATATTGAGGGGATGTAGCACGTCCCGAGAAGAAGGGCAAGAGAGCTGTGGAAGGGACTGGAGCACCAGAACAGCTGAGGGAGCTGGGAAAGGGGCTCAGCTCAGAAAAAAGGAGGCTCGGGGGGACCTTCTCACTTTCTCGAACTCCCTGACGGGTGCAGCCAAATGAGGGTCAGACTCTGCTCCCTGGAACAAGGCACAGGACAAGAGGAAACGGCCTCACATTGGACCAAGGGAGGTTTAACTTGGATATTAGGTAACCTTTCTTCATGGAAAGGGTTGTCTAGCTTTGGCACAGGCTGCCCAGGGCAGCAGTGGAGTCACTGTCCCTAGAGGAATTTGAAAGATGTGATGTGGCACCTGGGGACATGGGTTAGTGGTGGATTTAATGGAGTTTAGAATTTTAACTAACATACACTGTGTGCTCTTTAGAACTAGAATTAAAACATACACTTTGTAATCAGCATACTTAGTAATTGACTAAATATTTGAAATACACCTTACTGAATTATAATGAAAACATAATGTAAAGAGATTATATAGCAATTGCATAGTTTACCTGTTGCTTCATTATCTTTATCTGCTCCTTTTGCTTTCGCTTTTCTTCAGCTGCCATAATAGCTAACAAACAAAAGCAAACAATATCAGCAGAACATGGCAAGAGACAGGTAACTTTTCATAAACACTTTTCAAAAAAATCCCCTAGCATGCACAACCTTGCACAAGTAATACTTACCTTGCTGTTTTTTTGCTTCTTTGGCAGCTCGTGCTTGTTCCTGCTTCTGAAGCTTTCTCAGTAGCTTTATTTGTGCTGCTTGCCTAGCTATTTCTGTTACAAAAAGAAAATATTACCTTCATAAAAACAGTGCTCTCCAACAACAGATACAGTTCATGTTCCAGACATTTGCGTGTTGTAAAGGCAGAGCAAACAGAGGATTTGTTTTGCACACACTGGCGTCTACAAAATTTTTCTATGAACTATTAATGGCACATCATGTATCAGTAACTGGTGCTCCATTAATGGCACATCATGTATCAATAACTGTGTCAACACTGCAAACGAACACGGATACTTTCTGTCACAGGAAAATATTATTTATTAAGTGACAGAATCATACCAATAATGCTGGTTCATTTTAAAACCATTTTCCTCTTTCTTCTAAAACAGAAAACAATTGTTTCAAAACTACTAAATCAACATTTTATTCAGAAAGAATGGAGTTAGTTTTCCTTAGAAGTCACCTCATGTAATTATGTAATAATTTTTCAACAATGAAGCAAGAACACACTCACCTGGGTCATGTGCCTCTTTTCTGTGTCTACCTAAAGTCAGCCATTCTTATGCTAATAAGCAACCTCCTGAAGCATTCTACTACTGTGTGATAGCATTTCTGAAATTTGAATTAACTCTTTATGGACACACTCATAGAAGACAGCTGCAGGAAGGATTTTCTGGAGGTTGAATTCAGCTTCCTTTTCAAAGGACTGAGGTCCAGGACCTGCATGCCTGAATTCCCCAAAACACTGTCAGCTTCTTGTGCAGTAACTACAGAGTAAGCTTTCAGACATGTCTTTACACATGCATTTCCTTCTTTAAAACCTAATATATATATAATATAATGATAAACCATTTACTGATCTCCAAAAAGTCTTCAATAACAGCATGTAACAAATACCCAAAATAAAATGCTGTATACTAATATCCTAGTGAGACAAATCACTCTCCTAAAGGAAAAACATTAAGTCTTTATATACTGATACCCTCTCTTGTGAAAACATTAACACATTTCTTACCTTGAGCCTGGAGCTTCCTCAACAGCTTTGTGTCAGCGCTGTCCAGAAATTCGCCGCTGCCCACGTTGGGCGGTCGGCCTTTGCGGCGCCTGCTCCGTGACTCCTCCCTGGAGCGCTGTCTGTCTGGATTTGGGGGTCGCCCCCTACGCCCCTCCATGGCTCTGATACGGGGAATGACTTCCTCTTCTTTCAGAAGACACCACTGCACACCCTTTTAATTGACACATTTCACAGAGAAGTATTACAAACACAGACTGAAATAACCTGAAATCTAAGATGAGTTGTAGATATTAAACATGCAAGTGCTGTGATGCATTACTTGGGCAGGACAATTTCTTGATGATGCACAGAAGCCATATATTGAGAGACTACCACTAAGAACTTCTGTAAATTCCACCACTAAGAAAGATTTTGAAGACTATTCAAGCATATACAAAGTTTCTACCTAGTAGATACGCCATTACTGTGTTATTTTTAATTATTTTTCATCAAATCAAATGATTCAAACCTTTCCAAAAGGCAAAATGGACTTTTCCTAATTATGTAAACTCAACAGCAATTATTCTGCTTTCACATAATCCACTGTTCAACATGAATGAAAAAATGTGTGAAGCTATGAAGTGCTGTCTTCCAACAGAGTGTGTTTACAGAAATTCTGGCATACATAACAGGCAAAGGCAGTAATGTATTTTCAAATACATTTTTTGAGTGTTGTAGAGCTCAACAATTGAGCTGAAAAACACAGATGCATTTTAATCAAGTTTTAGTACTACTGAGTTCTCCCCTCATTCACTGCAAAATAGTTTCTGCACCAGCTTGAATCAATGAAAAGTAACTTCTAAGCATCCACATATCTAAAGTTACATGAACTATATTCTCTAACCAAACAAAGCATTCACTGTAGTATTTTGAGGCATCACAAAAGCAGATTCAAAAATACTTTGTTAATAAAAATATCCAAGTTTAATTAAACACCAGTATTTCAAAATTTTAACCTCTTTTACCATTTCCCCAAATTTTTGACAAATGCAGGGAAAATCTGCAAGCTAAGCATCCTTTAGGACTTCTTTATAACTTGCCTTAAAAAGGTTTGTAAAAAATTTTGAAAATGTCTGCTACAGCAAGAAGGAAAGTTGGTAACTGTAAAAACTCATTTCAGTTCAGAAGAAATATATTTAGAGTACTTTAGTTTTTATATTTATATGTTCATAAACCCTAAAATCCAATTTACTGTAGTACAACATAAATGATTTTTGCTTTTTCTGGTAATTTGTCTTTTAATTGTTTTTGCTCATTCTTCACAATTACAAAGATTTTGCATAACTTCAGCAAAAGAAAAGGCAGTTTGCTCATCAGACATTCAGACTTCAAAGAGTTACCAGTATCTGCAAAGATACTTTTCTAAAGTCTGAATCATTCCCAGTTAAGACCATCCCCAAAGTACACGTCACACCTGGTTTGCACACATTCCAAAGGGCTTTGTTATTAATTATGTTCTGAATGCACTGTTCAGAACAAAGACCACATCATTAATGTGTACTACATCATCATGCACCACCCCTGAGAACTTTTTAATCCAAAATATTCACCTCTACCACTTGACTAGAAGTTAATTCTCTTACTGTCTTGAAGAGTACTACTTAACTGTAACTTTTATTTCTCTGCCTAGTACTTGAATTACAGTTCATCACATGTTCAGTTTATTGAGGTAGATTTAATAGTTGTATTTACTAGCTACACCAATTTCCAAGCTAGAAAACCTAATCTCATAAAATGTATGTGCCAGGGGAGGCAAAACAGAAATCAAAGAAGAAGAGGAGAAGCAGCCATAGTTCAAAAAGTACCTTAGAATGGGAATGGAGATTGCTCTTGCCCTGTATTTGTATTTTCTGCAGTTAATGATACTAACAATAATAAATACACATCACAAAAAAGTAAGAGGTCTACCAGATCATTAGTACCAGAGACCACGTTGGGCATTACATTTTCCTAATCCCACCTGAAAGAGAAACTAGAGGCCATCAAATGAAGTGAGTAATGGTTCAGTGAGCAAAAGGAGCAGCTGCTCCAAGGGATGGGAGAAGACAGTTTAATGCCCTGTCAAAGGGCATTGTGCATGCACAAGTTTTCACAAGTTTAAGAGAAGACAACACAAAAATAGTCCAGAACAAAGCCATTAAGGGTTAACCAAGAGTTGATTGACCATCTATATTTTGTGCTCAAACAACTTTTAATATCTAACCCAAAATACATTTTTATTAAAAGAATGTACAGTTAGAATGTTCTATTAAAAAAGTACAAAAACTCTTGAGTTTTTGACGTTTCAATTATAAAATATAGAGGTTGCACCCTAACACAGGAGAATCACATGTGTTCACAGGCTTCCATAAAATCAAAGCTTTGCTACTCAAACATTAGAGAAAAAAATGGGTATAACACTGTGAAATGTTGTGGTGTATTGTTTGAACTAATCAAAATAATAACTTTATTCAATTTCTCACCTTCAAGCATCTACCATGTACCACAATACTGTGGGACATGTGCTAAAAAGGCACCAGACAACTGTGCATGAAAGCAGAATCAAGTTCAAATACTGTTAATCAAGCTAATGAACAAAACCACAGGCACTTCGCAAGAAGCAAAAATCCACTTAAACTTCAGATTAGATTTGTGGGGAAAAGTTAACAACATTGCTTTCCAAACTGAATTGCAGAACTCAGAGTAAGACAAAGACTCCTACACATATTATTTAAACTCATGAGGACCCATGTTTATTCCATCAGCCCAAATCACATTCATATACCAAGCTTTCCAAACCACAGCAGTTTAAAGCTCCCAGGTCCAGTCACTGAATTTTCACATTTGCCAAACTTCAATCATTCTTCTAATCCTACTCCTTTGTGGCCCACTTCTGCCAGATATGCTTCTGTTAGAGCATTCAAACACTGCTTTGAATAACCCACAGTATTTGGTGGTTTGTGTACCACAAGAGAGAAACAGGCACTAACAGAAGCAGGTAATCCACGTGCTTTTGGCTTGCTATAGGTAAATCTTTAATAATACTGATTTAGCCTTAAGATAATTTTCTTCACATCTTGTTTCATCTTAGAGCTGTGTGAAAATTAGCCCAGCACATGTTGCATGTCTCAAAAGATGACAGAAATATATAACAAAGGAAGGGAAGAATAATCACTAAAGGCTATACAGAATAATTGAAATTACCACAAAAGCAGAAATAAAAACTTCTGGAATTACTTCCAGACATCCATGAAGATATGATTATCATATATTATTTTGAATCTGGATGATTCAAAAACCTTTGGTAAAGAGACTGCAAGCTCTTTTTATAAAGTATCAGTACCACATACTGTTTCACTAGGCAATGGTATCAGCCTGAATATAGCTCCACTGTTTTATGACTCCTCGTTCACACATAAAATGTAAACACATCTTAGCACATCTGACACAGCTGCCCTCAGTCCCTTTTTCTAATAAAACTCCTCCTTTGTCTACCCAAGTCTCAGTGGAACCTGTCAAAAACCACATCAGTACAAAGTTCAGTGATGATAGGTACAGCAAACTAATGTTCACATTGCCAGTCTTGCCTGCAGAAATCCTCCCCTCACACTGCCTTCATTCTCAAGTTTTATAGATCACAGGGCAAACTGCAAATCAACTAAAGGGAGAAGATAGATATAACCAAAGAAGGGGACAAGACTAATAAAGTAATACAGGCAACAGACACAGAAAACAGAACAGGGCAAAAAGAGAGCAGATACCCTGCCACTATGGTACATCACAGTAAAACTAATTATATCAGTCAAGACATGCAGGTACATAATGAAGTTCATAACTACAGGAACTTGTAACTCTTGAAGGCCAAACATGAAGCAAGTTTAGCAATGTTTTAGCCTGTAAGCCAGGAAGCACCACCTAGAAGTAGCTGCTTACCATGAATTCAGTCTTTAATGCTTTCATTGAAGACATTCAATTTCATTTCACACAAACATTACATATTTGTACAAGGCATTACAAGAACATCAGGCTTAACTCAAACCTGAACTCAAGACTGTTGAGAGCTAGTAACATATTCCGAACATTTATCCCTTAAAGAAGCAAATACTTTCACTGAGAAAAATCTAAAAATTTTCATGCACATCCTGAAGAAATGGCAACACGGCCAAAATACAGTAACACAGCATGGCACAAACACAGTAACAATTTCCTGTAATTTTTTCTACTTATCCTGGTGTGTTTATTTACACACTCTCTAACAATTACACCACAGTAAGGCATAACTGGTATAGTTCTGCATCCCCCTCTGTAAAAGTGTCATGGTTCATGATGCTCAGAGAGTATTCTTGATACAGGAGACACTTGCATATAAACGTGAAATTTACATATATATATAAACACATACATACATCTATTATGAGCACACTAACAGAGTGGGATTTAACATCTACACATAAATTACTATTGATATGAGGCTGTATACAATAACAGAAGAAACGAAGTCTTAAGTCAGAAATACTGAATGCTAAGATAAAATACGTAGCTCTGAGTTTTAGAACTAGACCAAGCCAGGCTCAGAGCTGATCATTTATTTAAGCACCCTCCAGGCAAAGCCACTGAATGTCGTTCTCAACACAGCCCATGATCAAGCTCTCCATGCCTCAATCTAACTGCTGTTAAGAACACGTGTAGCTTTTAGAAATAATTAGCTAAAGACAGGTAATGCTTCAGATCGTAGCAAAAATTACTTCACCTAAACTTAAGTTAATGCTCCTTGGATCAAAAACTTTACTTTTTAAAAAGTGGATACCTGCGGTCCATCTCTGGCTTCATAGAAGTCACCCACTCCTATTTTTGCACTGAAGCTGAAATTGTCCCTTGAGATATCCATTATTCCATTTCTGCTGAGATACTGAAAAAATCACATATTTTTCCACTTCAGCTTGTAAATAATTACAACCCAGCTTTGATGTACAGCTAACTTTGTGATTGTAATGTTTTGCATGTTCTGTCAAAGGGATAGGCATTTATAAGACATCAAATCAGTAACAGACTGAGATACATTACACCTCACATCACAGAAAATCAGCACCTCTATTGGAGAGAAAAAAAATTACATCTTTTAATTGCAAGCATGCCTACTAGCATTAGAACACAGAAGTTAAACTGTTAATGTACCTTTACTACTTCAGGATACTGTCTCAGCTTCTTTCCACAAGGTGCAAAATATGCTACTTCTCCTTGAAGACGACCACCAAAGTTTCTTATTCGGGTTTCTCTTTGCCAGCTAGAGTATATGAAATAGTTGCATACAACAACACATTTTTAAAAAAAAAACAAGTAATTTGTGTCAATTTAAGAATTCTACAAAAAAAAAGGAAGAGGAAAATGTGACTAGAGTTTCATAAATCAAACAGACCAAACCAGAAAATTTTATCACGTAGGTTGTCCAAACTGACGAAATATATTAATTTATTTATATCAAGCGACTTACATATTACCAGATTTTAAACAGCTTAGAACTATACTTTAGGGAGTTATTTGGAGTCTATATTGGCTCAGATCATTAGGATTAATTTCCAAAGCAAAACAGCTAGGAGACAGGTCATATTTGCAAAAGAGCAAGTTTAATGCACAAAAATTAACACATGAAATATGCTGACACTTTTTAAAGAGATTCACAGTCACTGGGAGTCAGAAATCTAAATTGTTGAAGCCCTTTCCTCAGTATTCATCCTCAAAACTTTTTAAACTCATTTCTTTACCAACGGATTTTTGAAGGCATTATCTCCCTCTAAGGAAAGCCAGGTACACACATAACGTACCCATAATCAAGAGGAACACGCAGCTCCCGTTCATCTGCTACTCTTCGTCTTTTTGAAATACCTAAAACAGAATCATTGATTAGTACCTATCAGAGCTTACAAAAGAAAACATGCTCCTAAAATGTACTTTTCATGTTTCTATCCCCAAAACAAAAGAGAATTAGTTTTCCATTCTCGCCATGATGTACCTCAATTACCAAGAAAACTAATGGAAGTGTTCTTCTGAAATACATTTTCCTCTAAGTTTCTGTAACCTCATCCTCTGAAATTGTCAACAGAAAACCTAACTATCCCATACCTATCTGCTTGTCCTGTTTAGTGCTCTCAAATATTGCTAGTTTAATTCCTTGCACGTCTGTTTTTCTAGACAAGACTATTTAATTTTTTTTTTCAGTGAAGAAGATGTAAATAAAAGCATTTTACTTTAAAGTTCCCTATTCTAATAGGTATAGTCTTCCTAGAGCACTGCCTATAGACTGCAGTCAAATGCCAAATGCAGAAAATTTTCAGAACTACTTCAGCTTTTTCCAGTTCAAACAGATTTTGTGTTTGGTGCTTGTCAAACAACTGAATCAACAGTATCCCAGAGACAAGTGCCAAATGCGTGGTTTTTTAGTGTGAAAGACTTTCCTCAGGCAGCCACAGGATGTGAACTATGCACTCAGACCAACTCCTGGAAGATGCACTTCTCAGAAAGTTCGTTTGGACCTTGTGTCAAGCCCGTGACACATCTCTTCCCTGGGAACAGCCGTGAGTGAGGGTGGGTTTCAGACCGAGCCCTGGCACCGGCCCAGCCGCGAGCTCACTCATCAGCACAGCCCAGCTGCCGCGGGAGCTGCCAGCAGCTCCTCCCAGAGCAGGTGAACAGACCCCTAGAACAAGCACCAAGGAAACGTCTGTGCTCAGATCCCAGAAGTTAGACACAGGTCTGCACTCTTAACCTAACATGAATGACTACTGCATTATTCTGCAGGGTCACAGTGCGGGCAGGGAGGCTGCTTTTCCAAATACAAGCGAAGTGGAAAGTCCAGCGCAAAACAGATACAGAGAAGAGACCACGAGACTCCTTCAGAGACTGACCAACTCTAGGCAGAAGTTTCACAAAAACATTTTTGTTGTATAGTGTTGATTCTTATTAGGTGATTCTTACATGTAGTATTATTATACATAAAGCAAGGACATAAAATTTATTCTACCTCGCGCTCCTGTAAACAGAAAAATCTGCTATCAAACTTTTCAAAGCATCCCAAATCAATACAGATTCCTGAGAAAAACGTCATCTTTTTAATTTACCCATGTGGATTATTCCTAATCCATATGAAATCTTTTATAAACTGTACAGTAAACAAGCCTGTTTCTGGGAGAAATATTAGGTAGCTAACATTATCCTCCTTCAAAGCTAATGCCCTTGTACAACATGGAATGAAGCTCCTATTCCACTGAATCCAAATACAAAAACCTATTTATAAGCAGATGTCCCCACTTAAAAAATCTGCTTACACGCATGTTAATAAACAGCAAGTCTCTAATTCAAAGCAGAAATATGTGATTTAATTTCATCGTTACCATGCAAATTAAGAAGTGTGACTTTCAAAAATGCATTCTTTACTGTAGCCATAGTAATTTCTAAAACTTATGAATTCAGTCACCAAATGACAGATTATAAAGACTATGTAATATCAGGCAAATACTAAATGTACTTTCCGTGAACTTTAAAAAAAAGTTCATAATCCATAAATTCTACTGAAAATTTTGAAAGACTTATTAGAAAATTATGTTCTAACAAAATATGGTTACAAAGTTTGTTGAGGAAGAGACAAAAACTGAAGATTCAGAACATGACATCAGAAGAATAACTAGTTTAAAATAAAATGGAGAATTCCAAAGACTTAATAATGAAGAATTTTAATGTAATAAATATAAAATCTGGATATTTAACTCTATCTTCTCCAAATACTTACACAAGTTAAAATGTCCTGGTCTAAGTGTAATGTTCTAGTTTGGAGAACTTGCAATTTGGCTGACAGATCTTAATGAATGCTGCAAACACCCATTAAAAGATCACAGAGTCACCCAACAGCCAAAGTCAGAAGGGGCATCAAAAGACACCTGATCCAGCCTTCCTTGAGAAAGGAAGCTGTGCCAAGATTAACTTGCACCCTGACCGACTGGCACCTGAAAACCTCAAGTGAGGGTGGCTCTGCCACATCCCTAGGGTGGCTGTTCAGTCAATCACTGTTCTGAGGGTAAAACCAGCAACTGGACTATTTTTGCAACTGCTTTCACAACACATGGACCTTAGCTATCACATGGTAGAAGAGAAGACAGTGAGATACCACAGTGTGTGCTTGGCGTGAGGGTGGAGGCTCCTGTCCCGAGGAACACTGCAGGCTGGGACTCAGGACATAAGGCAGCTGGTGCCGAGCTCGACGTTTTTGCTACTTGGAGATTAAGCGGAGTGGAATGAGCTGTAAGACCGATGGAAGAGCTCTTCACAGAGGATGAAGTTTTATTCAGTTTTAGCGGGGCTTTTTCTCCCTCAGTGTCAGTATCCGATTCATCTTGGTCTTTATCATCCTCATCATCTTCCTCCTCAGACCCTTCTGTATCTGAATCAGAATTACTGTCAGACTCTGTTTAAAGAAAGTGTGGCAAAAGGCACATTATGACTTGGAAACTACTATCAAGTCCCAACACTTGTGAAGTCTTTTCTCTTATTATACATGCTTTTTTAATAACATCTCTTGAGTATAAATAGGAGGTTCTAATTACCTACCTAAGCTTAAAGTTACTACAAATATGATAGCATTAAGTAATTCTGCACAATAATACACTGTTATTTTGAATGGAAACAGACAAGTGACAAAAGCTGCGGTATTTCAAGACTGTTTACCCCAGAATGAGCTACAGCTACATCATCCCGTTAGACCGGCAGCAGCTGGACATTACCCCAGGAAGGGCATTTCACAGGTGTGAAATCCATCATGAAGAGGAAGAAAACAACAGAACTGGATACCGGCTGAAAGGTGTCAGAATCAAAAGTATGGCAATCTGGGCAAAGGAAGAGTAAGAATCGAGGACAGCCAGGGTAAGGAACTAAAGGTGAGCTACTATCCTGAGATAATGAGATTAGTACAGGGTGTGTGGATGAGAGGGGGAGAGAATGATGAAGGTGGAGGCTTGACACAAGGGATATCAGCACACAGGACAAAGCAGTGACTGTGAATACAGTCCACTCTTTAAAACAGGCCTTGTCATTCCAAATTGCATAGCCTGGTCTGCAGCCCTTCAAACTGTCCAATTACTTGCTCATGGACTACTGTGCTCCTGAATGAGGCAAAGAAACACGCTTTTCTTGCCACTCTTGACAATTTGAAGGCCCTTGTTTAGTCCCTCTCTGGCTAGAAAATCTGTTTTGCAGCTGGTCTCTATCTGCCAGAATCATCAACCGTCACTCAGCCTTAACGTCAACCCCTTCCTGAGCACTTTGCCACATCAAGCTGCAGCCTGGGTGACTAATGTGGAAGGCAGGTCTCTGACAGCCTTTCCAAAAGACTAAGGAGCCACCTCACCAGGACAGCTGACCAAGTATCTGGACACCCCAAACATGATTTTTGGACATGACACAATGGAGAATGGGGACATGTGCTAATTTCAACGCCATGTGTAGGGCACTGTGGGGGCCATGCTGGCCCAGTATTTCCTGCCCCTATTTTAAAATATGGTGGGAAATGCATGTTTTCAAAATGCAAAAAATTAAGTTTCTGCTTTTCCTATTAAAAAGGTTAAACCACCTGATTGGCTATCATCAGAATCATCTTCTTCATCGTCCTCATCTTCATCTTCGTCATCGTCGTCATCATCATTTGAGTCGTCAGAGTCTTTACTGCTGGGGGCATCTGAGTCTACCCCTCTGAACTGCTCCACCACCAGCTTTGCAGAATGAAGGCGGTGTTGTGGTTTTACTGCATTTACTGCATTATTGCTGACTGCTTTATCCTTTCCTGAACCAGGTAAGACAGGAGAGGTAGAGGGCATGACAGCTGTCCGGTTAGCAGCTGGCTTTTTCCCACACGCGCTCAAGTTTATCGGCAAGGAAAAGGGGGCACTGCTAGAAACGGCTACACTTTCATTGATCTTGCTCTGGGGTTTCTGTTTCGTGGTGAGTGCAAGAGGAGCCTCCTGGATGACGCTCTGAATGACTCCGTTGGGTTGGTGATTACCTAAAAGTGCATTTGTCAGGAATGGGTTAGAATGGTTGTTTTCCAAGGATGTGAGTTTTTGATGAGCTGGTGAACTAGATGTTGGTTTGGGGCTTGACAAAGCTGCGATAACCTTCTTCAGGCTCTTAGATGACTCCTGTTTCTTTAGTTGTGCTGGGAATGTCTGTTTATATTGTTCCTAAAGAAATAAGAAGACAGAGGAATAAAATGTGGAGGTGTTTGTTTGGCTTTCTTTGGTATTCAGGCAGGTGAGCTCTAGGAAATGTTAAACATCTGCTAAGCCATTTTTAGAAAGCCAAAAGCAGATACTAGGTACAACAGAAGAGATGAATAACTACTGGTTACACAAGTCTTGCATGATTTTTTCACTGTAAATCAAGTAGGGAAAGACGAATTGAACCCAAGATGAAGTTGATTCAAATTATGCAGGGAAGCTTTCTCACCTTCTACAATGCTCTAGACAGAGACTTTCATAAAGGTATTAATCATTCTGAAAAAGGCCATTTTTAGAAAGATACTACTGTTGTGTACCACCACAGGAAAACCTCTTATAACTTCAATCAATGCATAAAAATCCCATTAGTGAATGTACCTTTAACACTTTGTTCACTTTAAAGCACAAGGTAAATACAACACACTAATGGCCACAATACTAGAAAACAAATAGGGGATTCTTGGTGTAGAAAAAATTTATTTTAAAAAATGAGGGAAAAGGTATTAGTCAGAAATGCTGTGATATTTTAACTGTATAACTGAAAGAGTAGTACTTGAAACTCTTCATGTAAAACTTAGTAATAGCTCAAAAATGCATGTAAAGCTTACAGTGTCTTTAGTCTAAAGACTCTTCCAAAGAAAAAAACCGCACATCATCTTCAAAAGAAAATACAATAAAATGAATAAAGATGGTACAGTTTAAAATTACTTTTTAAAAATTAAGTCAAACACAATACGTTCTTGGAAGTTACTAATATTTAAAACTGGGTAAGAAATTATGAAGATCTCTAAAATAAATATTCACACAGTGTATACCTCCAGTAAAAGTTCTAGAGAATTCACACTACTAAATGTGTGATCTATCACCACCTAGACTCATAACCTGAATTTGAAAGCAAATGCCTCTTTCAATAGCAAAGATGTACGTTCTCATGATTATAATTTATTTAGTTACTCCTGGTAAGTGACGAGCTTGTTTGAATTTTACCTAGTAACAAGAAATTGAAAAGAAAAACCAGTTTCTATCCCCTAGTCTAGCAATAAAAGTTAAGGATCTTTCAGTCCTTACTGAGGGCCTGTGAGTTAGCTATGAATCAGAACTGAGTTTACTACTCCCGAATACTACTTAGTTTAAAACAAAATTTGAAAAAATAAAATAATGACAGTTGCCTCCATAAATGTATTTTTAAAATATATTTATTTTTGTATATATCCTGAGCCCCGGTGTTTGTAAAATGACAGATTTTCATTCTCTTCTAATCCCCATTCAAATCTCACTGAATAGAAAATTCATCAGCAGTCACCTTAATTACTATTATAAAATAAACAAACTGAGGATCTAAAAATCCTAGAAGTTGCAGAACTGTTAAGACAGACATATAAACTTATTGTACAGTCCTGACCAGTAAAAAGGAAGATAAATTGAGGGAGGGTGGGCAGGCCCTGGCACAGGTGCCCAGAGCAGCTGTGGCTGCCCCTGGATCCCTGGCAGTGCCCAAGGCCAGGCTGGACACTGGGGCTGGAGCACCTGGGACAGTGGGAGGTGTCCCTGCCAGGGCAGGGGTGGGACAGGGTAGAGCTTTAAGGTTCCTTCCAACCCAGGCCATTAATTGATTCAAAAAAACCTACTGAAATGGCCATACTGAGTTTTTACAGCTATCAGTGCATAAATACCTGTCTTTAAAGAGCAAACAAAACTCAACATTACATTGAGCATTTTTTAATGGCTTTCAGCTTCTTTGTCTAAAATCATGGTTGAAATAGATGATTTCAATTACTTTGACTTGAAACTATCTAACTTGAAAGAAAGTGAAGTCATGCTTACATACTAGATATGTGAAGTATTAAATCAGCACTTTGACTGAACCTAGAAGCAGAGGAAAAATATCTGTAGGCCACACAATTTACTTATTTTGATATTTACAATTTTCTTATTTTGATATTGATTTCAGGTGCACATTGTTCTTAAGAGATGCATGACCCACACAATCTAGTTAATTTACACCATTCAGAAATCCAAATCAACTCTAAAAACACTTAAACTCCCACAATTATGAAAATATATATACTTATAACTTTAATACACTATATTTAAAAGAGTTTGATGGCACACTCTTATGCCTTTTTAAGCAGATGACACAGGTTACAAATAATCAAGAACTTCACTCACCCGTTTAGACCTAACATCGCTGGTCAAAGTGACAGATTCTTCAGAGGTATTTTTACTCCCTGCTTTGAGTAGATCAGGGGAAGGAACTATGAGTTTTAAATAGGTCTCCTTTTTGGCTTCATGTACCAAAGACAAAGGTTTCACATTAGGAACCAGTCCCGTAGACTGTATTACACTTGTGTGTTTGTTCACAGATTCCTCCTTCGCCTGAGAGCTTTGAAAAATAAACGGAAGCTGCTGTGACAAAACCTGAGGCTGCTTCTGCTGGGACTGGAATGATGAGTGAGTCTGGGAATCAGACACAAGAGGTATCTGCTGGTGTGTTCTTTTTTCTTGAGACTTGTCCTGTGACTTCTGTCCATCGGTTTTCATATCTGTTACACCACTATGCATTAGCACCTGTAAAATATTTATTTTTGACTGTTCATAACATAAGTTAAAGATTCTTTTAAAAAGGCTAAACACATGATCAGTCTCCCTGAAACAATTACACTAGTCTTGGCAGAGGATGAACATTAATAGTTTTAAAATCGGTCTTGTAATATATTTATTGTTCATTTTCAGTTTTTTCCCCAGATGGTTTCAGCATGTTATAACAATATTTACTAGAGAAGGAGTATTAAACCATGGTTGTTCTTAAATGTATTTCTGACTGTAAACCTAACAGGATACCAAAGATTCCAATCTTGTTCTACTACTAGGTAAAGTAGGCACTCTACTAGGAAAAAAGTAACTGCCAAGCAATATCCACAATGATGTACTTTCAATTTACTACCTGCACACAGTACTTTCTTTGTATTTCCCACTTCACAACAAAAATAACAGTCTACCTGTAAACTCCTAGCCTGTAAAGAACAGCAATACAAAGAGATGCATGCACACAAAAGAACCAAAAAACCCCTCCCAGAAACCCCACAAGAGAAAACCCTGAAGCAAACCTAAAAAAGAGTATTCTTAGCCTTTATTAATGTGCAGTTAAATAACTGTTAACTATTTGTTCACAGACGTGAGCAGGTCAACTTGCCACAAACAGCTTGTAGCAACAAGAATGTGGGCAGCAGAGTGAGGTGTTATACCTTGTTCTTGCTTTTGTGATGTGCTTCATTTTCAGAATCAGATTCATCATCTTCACTCTCTTCAGCACTCTGGTCCTCCTCCTCCTCCTCCTCTTCATCCTCCTCTAGGTCATCAGAGTCACTACTACTTACACCTTCACTTGAGGTGTCTGAAGAGGAGCCCGAATCACTGTCGCTGTTACTAGAGCTTTCCACTGCTTTTTTTCTGGGCTTCTACCGGGAAGATGAATTCTCTGTTAATGCATCCATTTTAATCTGTTATGTAATCTTATTATTACACATAATCTTCAAAACAAAGAAGAGTGAGACTTTGGAGTAAAGTGATCTGCAATGCTTAAAAAAAAAGTGCTTCACAAGGTGATGAAAATTAAAAACTGGTCACAAAGTTCCAGTGAAGTCTTTTTCTGACCACTGCTGGCATCACTACATCACAAAGTAAAATGCCAAATTTAGGCCTAGAACATTGACCTAGAATTTGGGTCCAGTAAACCTCCACAGCATGTGCTGATTCCAAAAAAAATTCATACCCAGAACTTGTGGTGGAAGTTAGCGCAGAAAGAACAACAAATATTAGGTTTATAGAAGTTTCAGAGGTGCATTCATTTAACTGCTTTCACAGTATGGGCTGTACAGCAATGTAGACTTCTGAGGACTGAAAAGAATAGGTTCATCAAATTGCTTCTGGGATTTGCTTCTGAAAAATGGACCAGAATCTGCTGAAATACTCTGACGAGTACATTATAATGAATGTAATTCTAGATTTTCATCAACTGTAAAAACACTTTGATATCAGCTTTGCCTTTTTCTTTTTTTCCTAAAACTAAATAAATATTTTAACGATTTTTTAGATACCATCCTTAAAAGAAATTACAACTAAGGAGATGACTGATGAAATCAGAAGATGAATACTAAAAAACTAAAACCCTAAATAAAAGAACTTTTAGAAAAGTATATTAAAAGGTTTTAAAGTAAGACATGCTTTTAAGAAGAGGCAAGTTTTACACTTAGAAAAATATAACAGCATAACATCACTTGTACAAAGCTCAGCATTAATAATCATAATCATCCTCATGTTAGAGTTCTCATTTGGAGTAATTTCTGTGTTTTGATACAAAAGGTTGTTCAAATCATTACACTGACAAATACCATTTACCTCATAAAAAGTTTAGGAGGAAAAGAAGTTATGAATGCCAGCATATCAAGTAAGATTAGGAACAAAAAACTCCATTTCAGTATTTCAAAATTTACTAACTTAGGAAAAAGACAACCTGACATTTATCTGCATGAGACAAATGACTTAAAAGTCAAGATACAGAACTCAACACTCTTAAGAAAGGGACTTGCACATCGAATCCATCCTTTTACAGCACCTCAGTATTTAGTCAATAAAACTGGAGTTTGAAATCGGTGCTTGCATCGAGAAATTTATCAATAGCACGAAATTTATATTTAAAGATGAAAGGTAACACAAAGGAGAAGATAACAATGCTGACAGACATCTTGACCGAAAATGGGGGGTGGGGGGGAGGAACCAAAACAACCAACCAACCAAAAATACAAACAAACAAACAATGGGCAAAAAGAGGGAAAATTTTCTGAATAAAGCAAAGAGCCAAAAAGTACCTTTTGGGACGGTATTTAGAGATATTAAAATAGAAATGTATTTGGTACTCTGTCCAACTGTAGTAATAGTCAGAAATACAGAAACACTATCTGGAAAAAGCTTTACCTCTGCACCACAGAAAGTAAGCTAAATTTTGCATGTAGATAACAAGGATAAAAGCAGCCTTTTAGAATGAGCCATTTTTAGTATTTAAGGCTGAAAAAAGTCAAAGATTTCCCAAATACCTTTAACTAGCTAAATACTTTCAAAAGGTGTCAACTATTGAACATGAAGAGTATTTTGAGGGAAAATAGTCTTAATAATTTCCCTATTGTTGATATACTAAACATTGTATATAACTACACAATTATAAGTAACCATTTCACTGCTAACCCCTATTTGCATGCAGATACATCAAGCACCAGCTGTCCTTTGAAAATGCCAACCTCTCACCTTCAAATATTTGGACTTGGTAGCTGAATGTAGCTCAGTAACAGAAAGAAAGCAAGAGGCTCAATTCACTCACAAAACAAAAATAGCAAGATATAAAGAAAGAAAAAGATTTTAGCCTAGATGGCTCAGTAGAGAATTGCCCCCTTAGCTTCTATTCTGACACTAATCACCTTCCCAGAACACCATTTTCTGTGTTTTGTTTCAATAGTTTTGATTCCAAGAGTAGCAAAGTTCTTAGAGTGCTTAGGTCACTATATAAGGTTTACTAACTCACTGAGACTACTCATGTATTTCATATTAGATGGCTAAGATTATTGCTGAAACACAGCAGTTAATAATACTTCTTTCTTCTGGTAAATAGGAAATTACTTACAGAAAAACATTTTAATGTCTAAAAATTTTTTCTTTTTTTGTTTGTATAAGATACACGAAAACCTAATTAAATTCACAGAAATAATCAATAACGTTATAATTGTCACGCCAATATGCGTATATATATACTGTAAAAAATAATATCAAATATTGATGTTAAAAATACAATTTTAAAAAAATTAGATAAATGAAACAAGGTGTTGGACACCACTATTAACTTATTAAATAGTGCAATTAGCTCTAATAGTAACTTTTTGTTCATAAGTATGTCAAAAAAAACCCCAAACAATTAAAAAAATTTCAAACACAATACACACAAAAAATTCCTACAGAGAAAAGGAGACAGATCCTGCTCTAACAGGTCAGAAGAACCCAAAACATTTTGTACTCTGAAAGAACACTTAAAAATGCTCCTGTGTGCAGAACACTTATCATGTCAAATTTTTTGTCTGAATCTTCATTTTCTTTCAGTGTATTTACCTTATCTTTGATTTTGTCAGCCCTGGTGTCCAAAAGCTGAACTTTGCTTTGCTCTTGGTTGTATTTGCGTCCTCCAGCCCCTGAGGTCACATTTTTCACTGGCCCTGCCGACGCTGCAATGCTAGTGGAGAGCACGGATGTGCTGAGAGCTGAGACTGCAGAGGTACTGCTGCCATTCAGTGATCCATTCATACCTAAAGATGACAGATTTTCCAAGTGACATTTAAAATAAATCTGAAGTAACAGATCATTTCTCTGAGATGCTCCAGTCACACTAACGTTCCATAGACATGTAACAAGAACCTAGACTACTTACAAGTTACTCGCCACATTTACTAAAATTTGTCATCAAAGTGTCACTCTAAATTGGAGTTATTTTAGTTTAATCATACAGAGCACCCATGATTTCAAGGCCAAACACATACTTGGTATGTATCATCCTTACCTGCCAGAACCAATTTTTATAGAACTGTTTAGGAATGGGAAGAATGAGGAAAGTAAAGCCTGAATTCCACATCTTTCTGCATGTGTAGAAGTTCAATATGATTACTTCCAGCCATTACCTTTGTCTGTATTACTCCGACTACTTTTTCCTGTAGCTCTTGAATGGAATGAAGCAGAATCATGATTCTGTGCAGGAGGAGCAAACAACGTGGGAATTCCCAAGAGTGGTGGGAAAAAAGCTGCCCCAGGACGAGAGTGCGTGTCTGCTGTTCGCCACCATTCTGAACCGCAAAGGAAACAAAAACAAACTTCAGTTGTTCTAATACTATATTTACATATTTCAGTAAGCTGTGCATAATCCATAGCAGATTTACTACATCTAGAAGTAAGAACAAAACATTGAGGAAATTCTCAATGACATACATTTCCTCAACTCTGGTCTTAAGTCACTAAAGCCATGCTGATAAAGACTGCAATGCAGTTTTATTTAAATGCATTCTGAAAATTAATACTTAATAGAAAGCCATATGACACTGATCACCCCAAAGTGAAACTGCTAGTCTTATAAACTGAATCAGTATTCACAGATCACCCTTTAACATTTATTATTATCTCAGCACTCTTCCTACATCAGAACCACGCAGTAACACAACAGCTTTCAATCACCTCTGCAATCTGAGTCTTGCATTACTCCAAAGCCTGCACCACAAAACCACATCTGAAGCTGTTCCCCATGAGAAGATCTATTAAACAGAGGAACTGCTAGCTACCCAATGGTAACTCCACAGCTACTGCAAGAGGTTTCTATCCTTTAGTTTGACACTACGTTGCAAAAAAAGCTGCCCCTATTTTTTTTCCTCTAATAACCTAATTCAAATGCCCTAGTATCAACTGGTGATCCTGCTTCTACCTTCAGTATGCATTATGTCTTCTCTCAGACTGGGAGGTTGGAAGACGAGATGAAGATCAGACACGATGAAGAGGTGTCCCGGTTCCAGCTAGGACAGGGTTAGTTTTTGCAGCAGCTGGGTGGGAGCATGGCCAGCACCCAAATGTTATTCAAATAAATCTCACATTATTAAGCAGGAGAAAGGGACACTCTTCCAGGGAGAAGGGCTCTCTTCCCAGTTGGCTCACCAGTGGCAGAGGTCAGTAATTGTCTATGGCCAGGACGGGCGGGGCTCCATTTGAATAGTTTATTTCTCATACCCTCTGTCAGTACTGCTGCTGTTAATATTTGTTTTCCTATCTTATCTCTGTTTCCATTCAATTGTACTTATCTTGACCTGTGACCTCTGCTTTTTGAGCCTCCAATTTTCCTTTCCAGCCTTCTTCAAGGGCAAGGGTGGTGGGGAAGGGCAGGGGAGAAGTGAGTGGCAATGTGGTCTCAGTGGGAGCACTAAAGCTAGATGAACCAGACGAAAAATTACATGCAAAATGTAAGCATAGTTAGACCTGTGCTTACCTTAAATAGTAAGGTGACTGAAGCTAATACAGAAAGGAAAATGAACAGGGGAAGTGACCAGAAAAAACGTAAATAGAGAAATTATTTGAGCTGCTACATGCTGGAAGGTTGGGGAAGGGCAGCACAGAAGAGAGCAGGCACAGTACAGCAAGTCAGCATGTATTCACAGGGTAGGACAAGGTAAGAATAGATAATAGCTAAGATGACAGACAAAAATCAAAGGCCTAGAAATTCTGTAATCCTGGTAGAAGAAACCTCATAGCAGTTTCAGAACGAAACTTCAGCTTTAGAGATAGCCTGAACACAAATACAGAAAACAAATAATGGAATTCTCAGACTGTAAACGCATACATAACCAGAAGAACAATGTAGTCCCTAAGGAAGATAAAAAGCAGGAAAAGACTGACATCAAAGAACATTAAATTCATGTGTGCCATCCTTTAATATAAAGAGCATTCACATCAAAAAGGACAGCATGAGAAAGACCAAGCATTCCCTGTTTTCCAGGAGATTCCCATTACCAAAACAGGCCTCTGCACACTGACCATGCTTCTGGTGGAGTTCTACACACAAACCATTAACTTGTTAATCCTACTTCTCCTTCTACATGCTTCAAACACTATTACTGTGTTTGTGTATATAAGGAATAATTCTGGAATGAGTTCCTGACTGCAATAACTCATCCTATTAAGTGTTAGGAACACAAGGGCATTCACTAGGATTTTTCGTTTATTAGCAACTACAAGGCAACATAACGGGAATACTACACAGACAGTGCAGGGAAATTCCTCTTACTGATTTCACATTTCTGGTTCAGGTGCCGTTTTTTCCCTCCTCCAAGACAAGAAGGGATTTTCACTTCATTGATGCCAACTATTGCAGGTAACGTGTAGAGTATTTCTCTAAACTTCTGACGTGAGTTTAAAAGCATCATGTTTCAGGTCTACATTTCCTGAATGTAGTTCAAATGGCTTTAACATCACTTTGTAAATTATCACAAAAAAGACCCAAGAGACAACCATAACCAATCCAAACCTCATCTGTGTATCTTCTTCCACAATGCTTCCCTCTCACAGACCACAGTGGTGATTCTTAATCATGCAGATGAGCAACACTTCATTGCAAAGTGTCATAATACTTCAAAGACTTTCCAAGTTAAAAGAATCTTTGAGACTGTTCATCAACTTTCTTCATCATACAGAAAATGCAGTTAACTGTACTACACACTATTATGGCTTTGAAAGAAGACATACTAGATGTGCTAAGCCATTACCTAATGTATCTAGGAAAGAGAAGCTATCCATTTTAAAATACACATTTAAACATGTGGAAGAAATAAAACGCCAACAAGAAATGGTGAAAGTCTTGTAGCACTACACTGAACTGTAATGACATTTCCCCTTTTGTATCTCAGGAAAATGCTAACAGTCTGCTTACCAATTAATTACAGTATTTCCTTAATTTTCGTATTTTAGTGTTCACTCTTCAAGTTACTAACTTACTTTACATATGCTCCACATAGCTAAATTTCGTATTAAATCTCACTCCTTAACATTCTTGCCTTACTTTTAAATAGGTTAAATATTTTTGAGCACAGTTTTTGAAATTCTACTAACCACTGCACAGATAAATGACTGAAACCATTATTCCAAAGGGCAAAACACATTTCAACAATGCTGATTTCTTAGTAACAAAGAATTAATTTGTGCATTTATATACAAAATTTTAAAATTGTTCTGGATCTCATTAAGGAGCAATAGGGAACTCCAAATAAGACTGAAGAATTTTGCTTTAACAAAAACAGCTTCTGGTCTGAGAAAAGAAAAAAAAAAGTGTTTTGCTATTTAATAAAATGTTAATGAACTTCCCTTTTTTGAAAATTAAAAATTAAACGCCTTCCAGATCTGGTAACATCAAAACAATGCAGCTTAAAATGTTCAGCTTAGAATGGTTTCACATACTAGTATTATTGCTTTTCATAAAGACAAAACACTGAATTATAGTTTTATTTAGAGAAAAAGCTATTGATTTATATTCTTCCAAAGTTGATAACATTCTCATGAGGGTGAATGTAAACCTCCTTCCGGAGGCAATTTACTTTTCCAATGCACCTTATTTTCAGCAATGGGTGAATAAAAAGAAAGCAAATAAAATATCTGTTTACTTGATTAGAATGCTTTAATTATTCAGGAACTAGTGCTAATTAACCAATTAAACTAACAGTATGTGATACATTCCACAATGGTTTCATACAGGTGCTTTGTCTTTCTGACCTGGAAGTATGCCAAAATAATTTACTTGTATTTAATCTCCCTGGCAAAGCATGAAGACTCCCAGTTCTAACTCATCATGTATCATGGGCACCTGACAGAGTATGCAATCAAGTTTATTGCAGAGACTACTTAATAGGCTACTGATTGCTGCTAAGAAAATAAAGAGATCTTTTTGGGCTAAAAAGAACCTCTCTAATCTCTTGCATTAAGGTGCATTACCTTCCCTTAGTAAGAATAATTGCTCATTCTTAAAAATTTATTTTATTAGATACTAGAAAAATATATTTTTAAATTTGAAGATAATTCAATTATCTGTTTGACAGACATTGTTGGGTTTTTTTAAATCTTACAGGAGTGTAGAACGCCTCAGTTTAGAACTGGCTAGTATATAGTCTATCTTGGCTACAGAGTATCTTGTAAATTCAAGTGGAACCTTTTCGCAGTGGATACAACAATAACCACAGTGCCAAGAGAGAAACAGACATACTCATAAATAAAACTGATGGTATTGATAGTAAACTACATTCCAGCTTAGTTTTGGGAAGACAAAATGTCCTTGAAAAATTTTGTATGTTCTTAAACATCAGATGCAGCCAGGCAAACAACCTGACCATCAAAAAAAAAAAAAAAAAAAGGCAAAAAAAAAAAAGCTGGTAATTACTATCAGTCTTTTTAACTATTAGCTATCAGACAGAAATTACACCTTTTTTAAAAATAAAAGATGAGAAATTTTTAGAAGGCCTTTAGTAAAGAACCACCTGTGTTTCCTAATGAAGAACAAAACTGATAGTTTAGTACCTTTATTACATTATTCATCTGCTTCAGTCTTACTGTATTTTGGCAGACCAAATACATATCCCTATAAATGCACAGAACCTTAACAGTAGATACAGAATTACATGATGTAATACGTACACAGCAAAAGCAGCAAGGAGAGGTAAATGACTCACAGAAATCCTCAGGCTAGGACTATACATTCATAGCCATATGGAAATTAACTCCTGCTACATTCTAGGAACCACCAAAGAAACCCATTACAAGTGGCAAGGGCTAATGAATATAGACAAAAAATTCTTTTGGAGATGACTCTTTAGTGGGGTACTGAAAAATGAAACACTTTGTTATTTATTCCAGGTGAGTTTTATTTAAGAATTTTCTGGCTGGTTTTAGAGAACTTTAAAAAAATAGTTGAGACATAACTCTAGGTCTGGAGACATTCTGGTTTCAGCTTCTTGGGGCAGCTGCAAATGAACAAATGCAGGATGAAGCTGGGGACTTGGAATCCACTCATTACTTATTATCAAGCTGTATCAGCAAGAACAGAGGTTTTTCTGACAACAAGGAATTACCATGAATTTAAGCTGAAAAAACTTCCTATTAACCATATATCACTTAAGAATCAGGCTAACAGAAACAATGTTCTCCAAAAAAAGATCTGTTTATGAAAAGTAAAGTGAGAAACAGCAGGGAAGAGTTTACAGTTTCTTCTTCTGCGGATGACGTTTGCATCATTCAGCTGAAACAGGAGTTTCAATCACATAAATAAGATTCTTGCATGGAGAAAGCCTCCATATATTTCTGATTCAAGGTAAGATATTTCACTCTAGTCAAGATTACCCAAGACCGTGACATTGTGAAATTTATCTTTTCCATTTCAAGCTCCGTTAGAAGAAACTATTTGTCCAAATGTAAAACTACAGTATGGGCTGGGCTTAAATGCTGAGGACACGATGCACATTCAAGAAGCTGACTATCTCAACTTAATCTGAAAGTGGCACAGAGCTTGCTAGATGAACCTTTTATTTGATCCTTGCTTTCAAGACAGCCTTGCAAACTGAATTTTTTTCCAAATTTTAAATAGGTAATTTTCAATTAATTTAATTCCTTCAATAAGTAAGTACTATGTAAAATGTATTCACAGCAAATGAATGTCATTTGGCAAAACCAAAAACTTCAAACATTTTTCTTGGATGCCTCTGTGCTACCTGATTACGTTTGACTTACAATAATTACAAGTGCTGACAAACACTAAAATTACACTGCAATATAGACTTGAGTCATTTTTACCACAGGTGTTGATTGTGGAGCTCAGTGTCGCGGCTCCAGAGGAAAGGCCACCTTTCGACACTTCTGAAGTTACCGATGGGGTCGAAGATGCTGGAGTGGAAGCAGCTGCAGTAGAGGAGACTGATGATGACGTTAACCGCTCTCCAGACTCCATATCTGGAAGAGAGAAGATAAATATGTCTTCTATGGCAGCAAAGGAAACCACAAGGGACTATGGGACTGTGAGCTGACTGTGTCTAGGATCTGCACTAAATTCTCAAGAGATCCCCGTGAGAGGTACATCCCATTAACAGCACCCATCAGTCAGGGAACTCAGCAGAGCTGCAGCACTGTGGGAATTTGGTACACCACATTTCCACAGTGTGGAACACCACAACTTGAATGCCTCTACCACACCCCATGCTCAGGAGCTCCACTTCAGCTCAGGCTGGAGCCCTCAGCCCTTGCCAGAGCCAGCCCATCCCTCCTGCAGCCTGCCTGTGCCCCTGCATCTTGGCTACATCCCATGTTCCAGCTGCCCTCTAGGATGGCATCAGCTCCCATTTTCTGCTACTTCTGATCAGACAAGCGGATGGATGCTGGGCCTGACAGATTGACTGTTCTGTGTAACCCTGTGACCAGCATTGTGCTGGAGTAGGCAAAAGCCCTGCCTGTGTAATCCTCGACTGCCAGCTTACCCCTCCTTGCAGAGCAGCTCTCCTCTTTGCTGCTCCATGACAGCCAACTTTAAAGAACCGGTAGTGCATGCCGAAATGCCCATATCTAGACTCTTAATTTAAGGAAAGACCCAGCAATTAGAGTGAGATATATAAATACAAGAACTCCTGTAATTTGGTAGGAGTTTTTGGTGGTGGTGAGTGGTGCTGTTTCCTGGTGAGCTTTTCATACAAAGTAAGACATTTATCTGTGCCATAAATTGTCTAAATCAAAAGTCACCAGACTTATTTCACAGACCAAGCATGTGTATTTTAAGAGAAACAGACAGTACCGTTGATATTATTAAAAACACTAGAAAAAGTGTTTGGACAATACTGTCAGGAACATTGTGTGGCTCTTGGGGACAGTCTTGTGCGGGGCCAGGAGTTAGACTCAATGATCTTTGTGGGTCCCTTCCAACTCAGCATATTCTGTGTAGTTTCTCAAATGCTTAAGAAGTGCAGCCAAGCCAGTGATGTCTTTTCACAGTGGTAGCAGCATCAACAGACTGTCTGACTCAATCTGCCAGAGCAGCGGATGATTGTGAGTCAAGATCACAGTATAAATAAGGTGGGGAAAAAAATCCTAAGTCCCTGTACTATTAAAAATGCCATGAGACTAAGCACATTGAACTCTTAACTGGGAAACTTCCAAGAAACCTGTTCCTGAGTCTCCCTCACTGACACAGGCAATGCCTTTTCTCAGATTTACAACTGAAATCTGAGGGGGTAAGCACTGAACCTAAATCAAACAACTTATAAAATCTCATTCCCAGTACCTGTAAATCAGAATGCGAAGTTCATAAGAAAGAACACTTTTCTAAATTCTATTTTAAACAATTTAGAAAACTGGTATGTTAAACAGCACTTCTGATCCAAAGTTGTATTAAACAGTGACTTCACAAATGCACACTTGGAAAGACAGCACAAAACCTGTTACCTGCCTCTCCAGAAAGTAGATCCTTGGTTTGTCTCAGACAGTAAAAATGAAACTTAAAAAGCCATAGCAAATACAAAAATAAAATCAATGGAGAAACACAAAATACTGTGAAGATACACTGTGCCCAATTTAACTAAATTGTTCATTCCTTGTTACTAATAGTTTTTATACGTTGAAACTTCTATGCATGAGGAAAGTCTCCAGGCTTTGCAAGCTAGCAGAACACAGCATACTACTTTGGGAAAGTGAAAACTGCTAGCACGGGAGGTACAGTCTGTCATACAGAATTACCTACCTTCTGTACCAACTGCAAACAGCCACTCCACTTTCAACAGCACCTAAAGACTTCACTGCATTTACTCTTTACAGGCCAATTTATCATGAATTGTTTTTACATGGAGAAAAACCTATTTTTGTTTCTGCAAACACAGAAAAATCAGCTACTTACACTGATATGGCACCAAAAAAGGTACCTATTACTATACTGAATATTAAGGGTATGACCTTCTCCTTCAGAACAATAGTAGAAGTAACAAAACTACTTCCTTCAGAAAATTTATGAAGGGAAAATATTATTAAACATTTTAATTTTTTCATTCAGGACTCCTAAATACATACTTTTCTCCAGTTAAACATTTTTCATCCACAGTTAAAGCATACCTAATTGGTTTTTAACAATCGGTAACTATAATCAATCTAATGTGCTAATCAGCAGAGGTAGGTCACTGCAAAATACTGCATATAGTGTTTATTACATATATATGTCCATTAGCTTTTACAACTATTCTGAAGGGTAATAATTAACAAAAATCTGATTCATAAGGGACCATGGTTTTAGCTTGCAACTACGGACTTAAGTCCACAGCATTTGCAACACACAGTAAAAAGATTTACTATGTTTGGTATACGGACACTAATAGACACAAATTATTATGACAAAGTGATTTTCTTAGTCACTATAAATGACTAAACTTACTTGAGGCTAACAAGTATGCCTTTTACAAATTAAAATTTGTTGTATTTTGGTATTGTTTTAATTATGGCTACACTGAATTCACTATATTTACAGAGAGCACAAGGGAAATTAGAAACAAATCAAATTTGTATTATTGCAGTATTTCCTTGTAAAAGGAAAGGTACTTCTACACTTTAACATGCTCCATTTGAAACTCAGGATTGAAACTTCTTATTTTACGTTCCCTCACAAAAACATCCAGAACTCTCATATTTCTAAAAAAAAAAGAAACTGTAATGTTGTGTGTAATAATAAAACACTAAAATAAGTCTTCACCATAAAATCACCGAATCCAACCTAAATGGGTGGAGAAGACCTTCCAGATCATCAAGTGCAACCCGATCCCCACCTTGTCACTCGGACCAGAGCACTGAGTGCCAGCCGTGCCTGGAACACCTCCAGGGATGGGGACTCCATTACCTCCGTGTGATGCCCCTTCCAGTGCTTGACTGTCCTTTCCATTAAGAAATTCCTCTGATATCCAACCAGACCCTCCCCTGGCACAGCCTGAGGCCATTCCCTCGTCCTGTCCCCTGGGAGCAGAGCCCGACCCCCAGCTGGTCAGGGAGTAGAGAGGGAGAAAGTTCCCTCTCCTCTTCTCCAGGCTGAGCTCTCCTCCAGCTGTTCCTGGTGCTCCAGCCCCTTCTTCAGCTCTGTTTCAGTCTCTGGACTAGCTCCAGACCCTCAGGGTCTTCCTTTTCGTGACAGACTCAGAATGGGGCACAGCACCCGAGTTGCCCCAGCAGTACCAACTACATGTCAGTGCCCTAGTGCTGATGGGGCTGATACAAGCCAGGTGCCCTTGGCCGTCTTGCCCACCTGGGCACACCTGGGCTCATGTACAGCCACCTCCACCAGCACCCCCAGGGCCTTTTCCCGCTTACCAACCACTCTGCCCCGAGCCTGGAGCACTGCAGGGGATTGCTGTGATCCCAATGCAGGACACAGCACTTCACCTTACTGAAGCTCAGTTAGCTGCCCTTGGCCCACCAATCCAGCCTGTCCAGATCCCTCTGCACAGCCTTCCTACCCTTCCTACCCGCAAGCAGATCAACAATCCCGCCCAACTTGGCGCCATCCACAAATTTACTGAGGGTGCCCACAATCCTCTCACCCTGATCACTGATAAAGATATTGAATGGGACTGGCCCCAGTGCTGAGCCCTAGGGACATCGCTGGTGACCAACCCCAGCTGCAAGTAATTCCATTCACCACCACCCTCTGGGCCATACAGCCAGATCTTAATCCAGCAAAGAGTGCACCTGTCCAAGCCATGGGCTGCCTGTTTCTCCAGGAGAATGTTGTGGGAGACAGTATCAGAGGCTTTGCCGAAGTCCAGGCAGACACATCCACAGCTTCCCCCAATTCACTAGGCAGGTCACCTGGTCATAAAAGGAGACCAGGTTGGTCAGACAGAACCTGTCTTTCCTAAAGCCCTGCTGGCTGGGCCTGCTCCCCTGGTTATCCTGCATGTGACGCCGTGTGGCCGCACCCAAGATGAGCTGTTCCACAGCCTTCCTGGGCACTGAGGTCAGGCTGACAGACCTGGAGTTTCTCAGATGGAGCATCTGAAGTATTTTATAAATAAGCACAGTTCAGAACCACCTACAAGCAATCCATGTTTGAGTCATAAATAAGAAGTCATCCTTGGCAAATCAATACTTTTTAAATACAGAGAAGTAAATATAGCTATACTTGCAAGCTTTTAACTAACACAAGCCATCTGTTTGATTAAATAAGAACTGGGAGAACAGTAATAAGTTGCCCTTTTAAGGCTCCCCTGTCTCTCTCACCCCCACCCTGCTCCTTTTATTTCAGTTTGCAGGGGTCTGGAAAGTGTTTTTGAGAGGGTGCTTTTTCAAACTTTAATTTAGTTGCTTGTTTAATGTCTTTAATAGAAAACTGGAATATTGGTATTTCTGAATTATTTCGAATGGAAGAAATTTACATTCTTCTCCTAGACACATACATAGTTTTGATTTCAAAATAAGTTAACCCTTAATTATGTTTAATTACTCTAACCACAGCAGATGGCTAACTCCAAAAGAGATAATCCCCAAAACAGTCATTAGACAGGATCAGCAATGATTACACTGTAGACTTAACGTGTTCTGTGACTAAAAAGTCCATACTAGTTACAGCAGATCCATATGCTTTTTAACCTCAAGTATAAGTGAGATATTTGTTTCACTGATATTTGTTTCACTGAGATATTTTGTCAGTCAATAGTTATGAACTGCCATGACTGTTTTTTAATCTCTCATATTTCTAAAAGAGAAAAATCATTACGTAAAACTAGGAAGAAAATTACATTTTAAAGTTTTCCTGGTGTAGTGATTTATGTCAGTTCCTCTCAATGCTTTGCCCAAAACTCCAGCTATTTTCCCAGAATCTCCCATGGTGAATAATCATTAATGCAACTTAACCCAATGAAGACAGAAAGTAATCTCTCAGTAAAAAGGAGCAAAGAAGGGAAGTATGTGAAGCTTTACACAAGAAAAATGTTGGTTTTTTGGGGGAAAAAAAATTACTAATGTTTAGTAAAAATAGAAACACTAAAAAAAATATTTACTAAACGAAAGAACAATCAAATAATTTTGAAATATATCGAGTTGAAATTTCTTTACAGTCAATCACCTACCTAGTCTATGCTCAAAATCTTCATGGAAATGTACCCTAATGCAGAAGAAAAACCCTTTCCTTACTCTTATCCTATTAATGTTAGCTGGGATGTGTGAATACTATGAAGTGTGTTTTGAAGACATCTAAACAATAAACTAACTCATCTCCAAATTCCAGTTTAACTTCTACATTCCCATGTATTGCTTCCTTATTTCAATTATTACCTCCAGCAGAGTGAAAAAGGAAGTTGGGTAAAAATATGCTTCAGTTTTTCTCAACGACCAAGTGAAATTTGTAACAACTTCATGACCCCAAACTATAGAAGAGTCCCACAAGTGTTCTCTTGCCTTACAGCAAGGTATTTAATTGCATCATAATAATACTGTCAGTCTGCCGCTAGTTCTTGTGTCAGTGAGTGCTCTGATGCCAGAAATATTGCAGGTGATGAAGGGAAGCACATCAGAGACCCAGAACACACAGTCCAGCACACCACAGATGCAAAATGCAGTGTTCAAAAAGGTGATGCTCAGAAGGTAAACGCAGAGCACGGGTGCCAGCTCAGAGGTGACTCAGCGGGCCAAGCAGTACCTGTGCATTCCACACCTTCCACAGGGGCCACAGAACCAGGGAGGAGTGGGTTCAAAACAAGTGTTGTGACCAAACAAAACCACAAAACAAGCAGCACACTGACCAAACCTCAGGCAAGAAGGAAGTGAGGTACGCACAGAAATGGGTGCAGCTCCTTACAGACAGACTACGGACACCAGAGGCTCCACTGACGCTCCCTGCTCTGCTGACAAGGCCTGGTCACAGACCTTCCAACACACAATCTCCTACTGCTACGATGTTTTACACATTGAGATTTTTAAACTCAAAGTGCCTATATACTTAGTGAGATCCACTGTCGCAAGTATTGTACAAACCAGAAAAGCCAAGTGAACTGCTACACATTGCAAATTTTGCAGAATGTAACTGCAGTTATGTCATTTTTGACAGTTTGCTCTAAGTACTTTATATAAAATTCTCCGGGGAAAAAAAGCCACCACAACAAAAGTTCTTTTACTAAATCAACAACCACAATAAAATCTTTTTTTTGTGAATCAAAAGCAAGATTGGCTCGTGTTTCAAAGATATCATACAAAGATACTTTTATGCACCAATACACTTAATACCTTACTGCCAGTTATACCGTGTAAGGCAGACTGCATGCTCCTGTGTTACGTTCTAAATGGGCTCTATTGCCTTCCCCTGACTCACATCACCAATATTCAATCAGTGCTATGACAACTCATTGTTTATCGCGTAAGAATCCACAGCAGTGAAAACATTCATAAAGTTACACAGATATCACAATTCCATATATATTTGTTTTAACAGTATTTAGCCACATAAGGTGACTTACTAAAAGCCACTTCAAAGCAGACCCAACTCTTAAGCTCGGTATAACTGAGTCATGACTGGCCTGGCAAAAACAGAAACAGAGAAGGGAATCAGCTGCCATTCTACTCTTTAATAATACGTAGTGGCCATTTTAAATAGTCTCAGGATAAAATGACATTTTAAACAATGCATCTATTTTGATTCTATCCAACAGGATAAACTCATCATTAAACAATACATGGAAAATAAAAAACTTATTTTCTCCTATTTTACAAGTAACTGTGTTGCATTCCATTAGAAATAAACATCACTTTGAGTATTTCTGCACTCACACATTTTGTGATTCTTACGATTATGGTAAAGAAAGAATAGTTACAAATTACAGAGGGCATTATAATTCACTTACTTTACATTCCATGGAGGAAGGAGGCGCACACAGGTCAAGTTAAACTACAGTCATTCATAAGCCTCATTTTGGGACAAACCTCAGAATATATTTCTGAAAGCTGCATAATGCTGGGCAAGAAATCTATCCTATCAATCTGTACCACAAAAAGTGTATGGCCATAATAAGTATCCGTGAGGCAACACAGCACCACAGAGAGGTACTTAATGCTGAAGTGACCCAAGCCTCCGTAAATGTTTCAAACCCAGAGTAACTAATAGTCTGGTTTAAACAAATATATCAACAGAATCATAGAATGGTTTGGGTTGGAAGGGACTTAAAAAGCTCATTTCATTACACATACACACACCACCACAGGCAGGGACACCTTCCACTGGATGAGGCTGCCCACTGACCCATCCAATCTGGCTTTTAACAGTGCCAGGGATGGGAAGATCACAATCATTCCAGCCAATCTGTGTCAGTGCCTTACCACCCTCAATTTCTTCTTAACATCTAATCTAAACCTACCCTCCTAAAATAAAATCTATCTGCATTATCTGTTACTCTGTATGAGGTTATCAACTTTATACGTCCATGTTTAGCAGTTACCACTTTTATTAAGAACACACATCCCTTCATTTATTTTCATTTCTATGTTGGGTTTCGAAAGGAGAAGTTGACACCATCACCTCACAGAAGGAGATGTGTGGGATTAGCTTCTTACACAGATGGACACACTTTCAGTCAGAAATGCTCACCCTACAAAAGCAGCTGCCCAAGTCACTTCTTACAGGACAACAAATTTCAGATGACAAGAAAGGAACCATCCTGTAAGTTACTTTTACCAACAGAAAAGCTGTGCAGTTCATGCAGCTCAGCGAGGGGAGCAGTCCGGATGCAGATATCAGGGGGGCAACCGTACAGTGCAGCTCTGTGCAGACATCAAGGCTTACGGACACTGCTCAAGGAGCGGGCATGACGGCACTGCACATTTGTATTCCACTGCTTCTAAGCAGATTCCAAACAGCAAATAAACAGTGGTACCACACAAAATTGATGCCAAGTCTGGACTCTTGTCATAAATGCACAGGCTAAAATAATAGCATCTGAAGAACATTCAAATGCAAAGATTCTCTGGCATCAGTTTGGTAAATGCCCCAAAGAGGGATGTTCACCAGATCCGGTCATCAAACCAAAACAAAGGATTTATTGTTTCAGAACTGAGGTTTCACAAATCCTTTTGATCCTAAAAAAACCCAAACAAAGAAACAAATGGATCACTGCAATATTTTATACTGTCTTGAGATGAATGTCAGCTTTTATTTTCATGCCTAACAGTTCAGCTTAAAGACATGTTTCCAGTTTCTACATAAAAGCCCACTCTTCATTCCCCACATATCTTTTGTTTTTTCAATATTCTCATTATGAGACTTCAATAACTTGGGGTTCATTTGCACACCCAAAGATTCTAGTACTACTACATCTTCTAAAGAAGCAAGACTTAGCATTTTATACTATTACTTCAGTTTGTGAGTGCACTGAGCAAACTATCTACAACTACCTCCATAACATTAAAATGATGAAGTATTATTCAATCTTTGCATACTGATAATCAATACAACATCTTTTAAATACATAGAAAAAATTCTTGCTTAGGGTTGTTTTGACCCACCCTAAGAACAGAAACCCTAAGAATAAAGATCCTATGCAACAGTAGTTCAAAAATCAGTAAAAAAACTGGGACAGCTGAAGTCAATGCCTTTTTTTTTCTGTGCTTTTTCAAAATCTGAATTTCAAACTGTCAAAGGCAAATTTTCTGCTTTTTGGGTGGTATTCTGCCACTCAGAAACTTAGCTCCTCTTTAGCCATTGTATAGTAGAACATATAGTAGTATGGGAGTAGAACCTCCCATAGCTCAAAAACCAGACTTGATCTCAAGCTCAAGATCGAGGCTTAGTTCCAACTACAGGCATTGCCAGAGCTGAAGAAAACACCTACTATGGGGAGTGCCCTGCTGAACCTTTGACAGCAAAAGCTGCCACGGGCTTGTCTAGGCATCGTAAAAATTCAACAGTGCTTGTGCCAAACATGCTTTTTAGTACTTCTGTATCTGAATCTTGCCTAACTTTGCCAAATAATAACAGAAGGCATTAAACCAACACCTAACATTGTGAAGCCCGAAGTATCTGCTCTAATATATACGTACAAGAACTGTCAAAAAGAGTCACTACAAACAGTGTGTTTTGCCTATTTGGTATTATTTTGCTTTATGCTAGGAAAAATAACAAAGAAATTACTGCATAGAGAAAACTTTAGTTATAAAAACATGATCTAAAGGAAAATTAATGTGGAGAAGAAATAACTACAATTCTAATATCTGTTTGGGTGTATGAATGGCATGTGTGTCAAAATAACAAGTTCAGAACTAGTCCACGGGCACTGCCCAGTAAAAAAAAGATGCTGAGAAAAGGGTTTTTTTACCCTAAAGTCCTAAACTTACAGACCACATATACTCTAACAAGTAAGAAGGGACAAGGATGGTAGGCAAAGTCCTCCCTAACAAATGATCTAGAGATTTTTTGGGGTTTTTTTGTTTGTTGTGAGTTTTTCATCCTAACAATTTAAGTTATTATTCTAGTCCTTCAAATATTGCTAAAAACTATGACAACTGGCATAGTCTGATGAGAAACAAATTATGGGTACCAAGGCAGAGGTCCAGAAAAGCATTCAGGAGAAACAAATCTTTTCAATGTGCTTCTGTACCAGCCTCAGGCTTTGCAATGGGTCCTGATTTTGTTTTAGAATAGCATCAAACTTCAGTCTCATTATATTAGCACTAATATAATTTTATGTTTAAACAAAAAGAGAAAAACCCAAACATCTAAATTGTACGTTAGGTTCTCCAATGCCAGCGAAAACTAGTTTTAGCTCATGGGAGAGCAAAGAAGTCTATCAGCCTTTCACATCACTGACTGACTTCTGGCACCTTGACTAAAAAACTTATCATTGAGGAATGCTAATTCCTCAGTTCTGAACTCCTAAAAGCATCTTGCAGTGTCATCTAGCAGGAATGTAATGGTTCCCACTAATAGGCTGAGACACAGACAAATGGTTTCCACATTTTCATGCAGCTGCACTCTCGTGGTTCTTTGGAAACCCACAACCAGTTCTTGAAGGAAGTGTTACGTGCAGTAACAGCCACACTCACTGTTTTGAATCAGCTTCATCACCGGCATCCATTCCCTTTTCCAAAATATTTTTCTTAGGTTATTTGTTCATTGTTTCTTCCAGTTCAAAAGGTATGATGATTTTTTTTAAAACCTGAGACATTTAAGCAAAACAAACCCCCCACAAACAACAAGAGACAACACTAAAGTTTAGGTAAACAGAATAACTAGAAAGAAAAATAATGGGGGTCTTAAGACACAAAGAAATAAAATTAAGCCTTAACAGAACTCACAGCAGGTATTACTGGGTCAGAAGACTATTCTGGCTGACTCCATTCACAACATTATTTTTAGAAATCAAGCAGATGCAAATCTGACATCTTGATGTTATTTACAAACTTGAAATACGTTCCTAGACACAAAAAAACCTGCCAGATAGCAATTTTATTTCCATAAACTGGAAAGCAAGAAGATAATAAGCCATCCATACTTCCATCTTCGAAACAAAAGTACTCCATATAGATATCAAGCTCTAACAAAGCCACATGCTAAACATTACATTTTCCTACGTGATTAAAGAACACTGGTTAAAGCTTTTGCTGTACACCAGGTGTTTTCTTGCAAAGCTTGAAAACTCTTTACAGATTAACAGTAATGCACATTGCAAATAAGCCATTCTTTAAAAATCTGAAGGCACTTGGCAAAGGCAAGCAGTCAGTGATGGTCCTATCTGACAGATAAAGCTGGGGCTGTCTTATGGGGTGTGGGAGAAGGAAACCTAAGCAGTCCCAACTCCTGCTACCCAGCACTCAATTCAAGAGCTCCGTGGGGACCTATGGCTGGGCCCAGGGTTAGCATCTGCCCTTCCCAGCACAGCAAAAACAGCTATAATATCCTTTGACCACTGCTGCCTCCCACACTTCCCTTCCCCCAGGCAGCCAAGGCAGTGCAGCTCCTGCAGCTCCCATAAGGGCTGTTCTACCTGCTCTGCAGGAATAAGGTTCTGTAAACCAAGCTGAAGCTTAAGCCAACAAAGTCAGCTGTGAGGCACCAAGCTTTAAGAGTCTCTTCAGAGGCAGAGTATGCAAAAAGATTACAAATAGCAAGGGAAACCTTTTCAAAACACCTAG
Organism: Onychostruthus taczanowskii; assembly: GCF_017590055.1. NCBI lineage: Eukaryota > Metazoa > Chordata > Aves > Passeriformes > Passeridae > Onychostruthus > Onychostruthus taczanowskii. Next base: position 17,972,144 of record NW_024496526.1, read on the forward strand.
ATTGTAGAACATTGGAAAGAACGGAGCACAGATACAAGAAGATGGCTGGACAGCAAGGAAGTCTGCTGAAAGACAATACATATGTTTTGCTGGTCCCCAGACTAGGACATTTCATAGACATAATCAATATGAAGCACTACTGTAAATTATCTGGAATATCATAATATATACAGTTTATCTATTAACAGCAACATTTCAGTATGTGGTTTAAAAAGAAAAAATCAATAGACTCTTATTTTTTAAGAGACATTAGGATAGGATAGTACTCTAGGTCACTGGGCTTCCAAATTAAATAGCAGTATTAAAGGGCTTGTAAGGGAGGCAGCATGTGTATGAAACCTATGGCTATCCTGTGAAACCTTTATCTTTCAGTCAGTGTTCTCAAGATTAAAAGGTCATAGTTTCAGAGAGAATGGCACTCATTCCTCAGCAATCCTCAGAATACAGCAAAAGTATTTTGGGGAAAAAACAGTTCAAATCAGTGGCTTCCAAATACCAGGTCTTCACACCCCGCAAGAAGAGAACCCTTTAAAAAATAACATATGTAGAATCCCTCTTCCTTTCTTCCCCATGGAATTTTTCCTGCCTTGCTCTCCATAAATAGACCTGTATCTACATGCTCTAGCCACTCCGTTGTCCACACCCTTTTCTCTATAGCTAACAACTCATGTGAACTAATAGGTCAAGCATGTCCAAAAACCTCTTTCTACCTCAAACTGGAGGAACACTGTTCCTCACCTACTTATTTTTTTCACAGAGTGAACAAAACAGATTTCTCATATATGCTGTCTACTTCACACGTTTTTTAACAGGAGCTGTTTAATTCAATGCCTTTTTTACCCATCTATTATAAAAAACATCTTTCTTTTAACTGAATCATATTTTTTCTCCACGTTTCATTTTTGGTTCCAGTTTCTGTTAACATAGTGGACATGTTCTGTTATTAAATAAAATTATACATCCTTTTATTTCTATGTAAAATACAATAATAGAAAAAGTGCACTTTTGAAGAGCAACAATTATTTTGGTTAGGAATTCACTACAAGGTATTTCATAATCTAGTTGACAAAGGGAGAAAAAAAGTCTTTGGTACCAAGAACACAATATTATTTTATTATTAATTTAAATCAGAACTGCAAAATTTAGTTTAGCACTTTTCTAAACTTCCACCAAGTTCAAAATAACCAGGAACATGAATTGGTATTATATACTACAGAACGCCAGTAACATGCATTGTGGTACATAGAGCACTAATGCAAATGCTACGCCATTTATACTAGTGCAACAGAAGACCAACCTTAAGAAGAATAAAATCATTGTAAACGAGTGTAACAAGCCGAGTAAGACCACAAACACTGTGTAGCCACTGTCTGGCAACATGACAGTCTTGAGAAAAATAAGACCACACCTGTGCACTGAGTGACAGCTCACATTCACCTGGTCCTCAGCAGCAATAGCCAAGAAATTACTTTAAGTAAAAATAACACACCAACTCTAATAAAGACAGAAACAACACTTACATGATCATATAAGAAAGGTTGAAGAAAAGGCTGTTTGTTTTATTTGAAGACTAAGTTGGTTAGAGAGAAAAACAGTTCTGGAAGTGATAAAAATATTATGAACACCAATATTATGAACACCAATATCAATACATTAGAATTTGGATAAAACACACATTCTGTGTCACTGCATTTGTCCAGTGAGTGTTCATAAGAATTTTTCATAAAGTTAATACTAGTTGGCTGAAACCTAAATAGACTTCAATGGTTTGGAGTTTTTTAATGTCATGAAAATCAGATTTTTTGCTCATCGCTACTGTCAGATAAGCATTACAAGAAGCAGTAGTTGTCTTAGAATAAAAGAAAAAAAAATTTGCTACTCTATATATTCTTTTTGTAGTCTTCGATCTATAAACACTTCAAACCATTAACCCAGGGAAGGCTGGGGGGGGCAGGTGCGGGGAGGGGGGGAAGGAAGCAGAGAAGAAAGGCACTGAACACTTGGCATTACAGGAGAATAGATACAGAACACAAACAGCTTACTGTGGAGAAGGGTTTAATCAGGAAGTAGCCATTATCCTGTCGCTACAGAGCAGTGACAGCACTCCAAAACAAGCCGAGGGTTTGGTCTTGGAGGTTTTTGTTGTTTGCTTTCTTTTTCAGTCAAGAAGGAAGAAAGCACACATGCGATCATGTCCGAGTTTGCAGAGCCCAAAGGTCGCCAGACGCCTATTGTCAAAAGCTATCCTGAAAATGTAATCCAAGCAAGCATTGACAAAGCTGTATTTAAGGAAGCATCCAAAATGTACCACAAGCTCCTTCTGTGTTACACACAAAACATGGCTGTCTTATTCAGAGATTAGCAATTATTGTAATGAGATACTGTCGGAGAGGGTCAAACAGCGCTTCCTGCAGTTTACACATCTTGATTTCCTGGTAAACAAACCGAAAGGCAGGTGGAGCACTTGGATCACCAGTAACACAGCTGCTCACGGACCAAAACCTGCTCAGGTGAAGCACGCAGCTTTATCTGCACTTTAATTACATGAGGGGAAAAAGTAGCAGAAAAACGTAAAACCAACTGAACTATGAAGGAAATTTTTCCCAGTGTTATGAAAGCATCACTGCCAGGCTGCATTGTTTTCTCATTTATGCCAAGCACAAGGAAAATATTTTTATGTCAATTATGCATACGTGTACACACACACACACACTCTCTCTCTCTCCAAAACAAACTGCTCCCCAAATTGTTTTGGTATGTAAAAGTGCTATGAAACTATACCCTGAAACAACCCTGGAAAAATCTGAAACTGAGAAAAACAAACTCTAATCACTGCATGCAAATTTAAGCAACAACCTCCAAAAAAAAAAGGCACAATTAAATCCACCAACAATATGCAGAAATCATGAAAATTAATTAACACCATTTTCAAAGAAAAAACAACTTCAAATGACTTTTCTTGAAACTGCCAAAAACTTTTCCTCCACAAAAACAAATAATTGCATATGGACTAAATACATGGCAATGACTCAGTGAGAAGAGATTACAGGTTGTTCCCTACCTATAATCATTCCAAAAACTAATTTCCACAAGCTTCAGTTTAAAAATTGTACTTTCATGGTGGAACTGAAAAGGGTCCTAGGTTACTACGAAAATTAAAGGGAAAAAAAGACAAAGTAACCCCCAACAAATAAATAAGAACACTCCCCACCCAAAAAAACTCTTGACTAACAGAACTAAAAGCTCACTTCTCCTAAACAATTAGAATAAAACACATGGTCCAAAAACAGAATACAGAATTTCTGCAAGAGATCAGTATAGTTAACTTATTAGACAATCTGTTGATACAAGTGAAACTGTTACAGTGACCTAAAATAGCAGCATAAGGGCCCGAACCACAACATGTAATCTGAGAAAAATAATTTGTATAGCAGCAGAGAGATGCAAAGGTGCTGGGGCTGGGGGGCAGTGAATCAATCAATGAATTCTTCCTCTCTCAGAAATTCAGCAGCATCAAAGACAACCTAGGGAACACAGCAAAGAAACATGTCTGAAAAAACAAATTAAGAAACAAGACACCAAAAAAGTTTCTAATAACAATGTTAGAAATACACTGAAGCCATTTTTCACAATTACAAAAGAAACAAAGGAAACTCATTAAAAAGCCCAGAAAGCATTACTGGAAAGACCATGAAATATGAAGGGGTTCATCTGTATCAGCAAACACTGACGGTGAAAATGCAGCCTCTGCCAGTGAAGGAGTGATTCTCTCCTCAATATCTCCCAAACAACCAAAGATACATTAAGAGGGATCTCTGCAATCAAAACAACACACCAAGAAGAATTTTGCAGGCTGCGATTGTTACAGACATAACTAGTGCAGCCACGATTTCCTCATCAGACAGCTGCATATTAACTCATTGCCTTAAGTTAAACTACACCAAAACGTCAGCATTTCATTCACACCATTTTTTGTTTCCTGTCTTACAAAAAAAGTAGTTCTGTCAAACCATGTGCAGGATTTCTGAAGAGAACAGTAGAATTCCAAACCATCAAATGAGAAAAGCCTTTGCAAAAACAGAGAGTATCAGCAGCACTTTTAACAGTAGTCTAAAAATAGTTTTAAAAAGCAATACATGTTGTATTTAATTGGGGTACATTTGGTACTAGTATAACTGCAAACAAGCTTTCACTGCAAGATTTAGGAGACCATGACCTGAACTCTCAATCTGCTAATATCAGAAATGTGCATGCTAAAATACAGCCACAATTAATTTAATTCTTGTATGACTCCAGGAGAATCACATAGAACAGTTCCACATGTTAAAATAATAGCTCATAAACGATTTTTCTAAAATTGTTTCAATCCATATTGCTCATAACGTGAAAAATACTTTGTGTGGAACAGCTGTTTAACGCTGATAGAGCAATGAAGGAGGGAGAAACAAAAACATGCCACTGGAAGCAGCAAACAGAAGGTCCTTACTTATTTTCTGAACCCAAGGCTCAATCAGACCTTAGTCCAGTAACAGTCAGTGAAACACTAAAAGCATAGATCTGGTTTCTACTGCTGTAGCCATCAAAGAAGCTAAATATACTGAACACAACCCACTGCCTCCATGTTAGTCAGCAAGAGAGTAACAAGGATTCAGCAATTGTTGTTCTCAGACAGAAGTTTTACAGGCTACTAAAACACTGGTGGTCAAACGCCTCAGCTTCATGAAAAAAATTACGTTTACAAAACTGACCTAATATGACATAATAAATCAACTACTCCAGCAGTATCTCAAATATTCATCAGGCCCCTGCCCTCATGAAATGGCAAGGCCTCAAAATGTAGTTACTGTTGTGAAAGATTTCCTTTTGTTAACAGTATCACTTTCTATATAGCAAATTCTAAGTATAAATATGGGCATTGAATACAACTCTAGCTATGGGTATGATTAGGTAAACTACGTAAATGAAAAAATTAAAATCTTTACAAAACAATACATATGATAACATTAAGTAATATACTGAAGGGTTCCTCCACTGAGATTTCAAACATTGCCCATGGGAATTAACTCTATGGTCATAAAGAAATTAGAAAATCCTGAAAACTTCACCTATTAGATTTCAGTCTATCTAGTACTACCTATAATCACTGAGGTAGCTCTATTCCACACATTTTGATTTAGAACATCTCAGTTTAGTCTGTGATAAAGAAATATAAAAGTACTTAAGCCGTGAATGTTGCTTACACACACCTGAGAAGAACATGTAATCCCTATGGAATCTGCAGTGAATGCTAACAAAGCCAGAGATCTACACTGTGCATCATAACTTGATCCAACTTCACAATTGTTGCAAAAACCACATGTTACTTCATAGCAGAAATACTTGCTCAAAACAGCTAACATTTATGAATACGGGCCCAATACCTGAATCCAACATCATCTGTGAACACAACCTGCATCAATGGTGTTGGAGAGCATAAACTTCCTGCAGTTTATTAAATCAATATGCTTATTTATAAAAGCTTCAGATGCAGTATTAAGTCTGCCTTTTGCATCTAGCTATTTTAGCTGGAATACTCTGACACTAACTGCATGGACCAATAAGGAGGAGACAAAAGGGATATTTCATTACTTAAGGAATAACAGTGATTCTAAATCCTCTTTTTATTCAAGAAAAATCTAGCAAGTTAATAGAAGTAACCTCCAACTAAACTACAAAAGATTGGCAGGAGGAGGGGAGTGTCCACAAAGGATAAGCCCAACAGCCAACTTTCTTCCCCTCATTCAGCCTGAAACAAAAGTCTCAAACACCATTTACTCCTCAGAGACCTTGATGCAATGACACACAAAACCAAGTCCTACTTGCGTTCCTGTAAATTCAGACTCTGACAACATTTACAAGACTCAGTACCACTTTTCCCCTACATATGCTACTGTACAGAGCCCACTCTTGAGTTCCGCTGTTACACTGAGTACCACCAGCACTCACTGGATTGGTCTAAAGTTTGGTCCCCAAACTGAAAGCAGATTACCTTACTTCAAATAGTTTCTCACCACCAAAAACAACCACATCAATCAATCTTTAAAACCCATCAGCTGACAGTAAGGAATCTGCATCCTTACACTGGTTACAGCACTTAACAAAGCCAAGGGAAAGAGGCGTCCTTTCCCAAGGAGAAGAGAGGCAACAATCCTCCTTTCGTTCTACCTCCTACATATCCCAGTCACACTTATGGGTCATACAGCTCATGATTTGGCTTTATGTTAAAGGCCCTTCGGTCCTCATTGAATTGTTTATAAAATGCATGAACACTGCACCTGTCAATTTGATCCTGAAACAGTATCTTGGATTTGAAATGAACACAGTAGCTACCAGTGAACCACCACTCACAGCCATATTGTACTCTTATTAAATACATCTCTACCAAAATCCTAGTAAGTTCAGAATTGTTTCAGTGCACGTAAGTCACACAAAAACCCAGAAAACTAGCTTATTCTTTACATTACTTCAGTGCCCAAAATCATTCGTCATGCAAGCTCATTACCAAAACTCATCACAGAATTACAAAAAAATCCCAAACTATCACTTACTTAGCAGCATTTCAAACATTTGCCACTAGATTTCAACCCCAGAAAATATATACACATGGAATATATACTCAAAGAGCACAGAAAAATAACTGAGTTAAATAATTTCAGTACATTTTCATTTTCCTGTATCAAAGTTTTCTCGCATACTCCTTTTCATTCTTAGCATTTTGATTATCAAAATGTCTTAGCATTACTACATGGTTTTAACTAGCAACTTGGAAACAACAAACTAAAAAAACCCCAAACTAAACCATATCAGGATCTCAAGGAACTCACTGTCCTATGTACCAAGTCATGTCATTTCATAATAAAGTTGATACATCTTACCATAAAGTTTTGCTAAAATTTTTCAGTATAATCTATTAAAATTTAGCCATTTGAGTTTTATGAGATTTGACACCAAGATGAGGTTTATTTCCACGTTTTCTGCATACATTACTATCATCCATTTTAAAAAGCACTACAGAAACCAATATTCTTAATTTCCTTTACATATATATATATGGGGGGGGGATAAATTCAGTATTAACTTATGTTTGTTCAAACAAGACTTTGGAGAAAAGATCACATAGGTAGAGAAATGCACATAGCAGGAGGGTTAAACTGCTCTTTTCCATAAAAATAACCATTAATTTACCACATTACTGGAAATTTGAAAATAAATTATTTTGAAACTATAACAATATTTCAGAAGTTTTAAAAGCTTGGAACAACAATAAATATATTCTTTATCTATTATCAAATTACACATACACACACAGACACTCTGAGAATACAATATTCATTTTGCTGCAGAAGAACAGACATTGCATAACAATGAGATTTGCTAATGAAATCAGCCATCAACCTGGAATACATTTGTATTAAACGAAGACCTCGGTGTCATTTTCTTTGTGCATCATTTGTTCTCTCATTTTTCGACCTTTCAAGTATCCTATCCTTCTGGTTTCACTGCTTCAAGTACAGCTACACTGCAAAATATTTAAACACTGTACGTACAACACTTTTTATTTTAAAAAATTTATTTCTCTGCTTACTACTAAATGTAGATTCTAACTGTATAGCTTCTATTAGCATTGTGAACACAGCCTTGGAAGAAAAATCAACGGGTACTATAGAAACAAAGGAGTTTTATTTCCTCTGTAAAACTGCAGAAACATCTAATAAAAACTGGCTGCCACTTGGAACAAACTATACTTTCATAGCTCAAGTTGCATGCGCCTTAACATCAGAATTTAACAGAACACCACATTTTAGAAAAATACCCTCTCTATTTATCTAATGATTAAACAGGACAGAATTTAACATCATTATATAAATACAGGTGTATTTTCTTTGCCTGAAATGCAAGACCATAATGAAAAAAAGTAAAACAACCCAGCAAGCTCAGTGACGGTATGTTAAAGTATGCACTATATATAACAGACACATAAAACACTTTACAATTAAAAATTACAAAGGTATTTTAAAAGACATTTTTCTCTCATTATACTAATATCATATTTTGGTTTTGCAGGTTATATGCTGTCTTGTACTTCAGAGATAAAAAGCAACCTGTTTGCACCCCTAGCTCCAAAAGTACTAAAACTATGTTGTGAAATCACCCCAGAACTACTGAAACAAGAATACAGCACACTAATTTTTACTACTGTTCTCATTTAACAGATTTTTTTTTCAATTGAATTAATACAAATAACACATTGTGACCATAAGGTACTATCAAGTTAGTACTATTGTTGATAAGCTCCAAAGTCATAACAAAATCTAATACAAAACAATATGGAATAAATGTTTGCAGACCTGTTAGGTAGGGTTGGCTTTTTTCTGCAGAAGTGGGTGAGAGAGGGGGGTTACACATTACATGGTGCTTGCTTGGGTGGGCATGCGAGTGTTTTTCTGGGTTTTTTTTTAATTAACACTACAAAACCCTAACTAACCCATGAAAAGGAAAGGGCAAATAATTACCCTGGTATGCAAAAATTGCTCACAACTCTCATGGAATAAATGGAAGCAATTTGTAATTTATTTTATCTGCGGGATGTAAGGAAGCCATTCAGCCATTTCATAGTTACAACAGCCATCACAACATCAAAAAACCCCAAAAAGCATAAAAGACCACTGAACAAATAGAGGAGAAAAATAATTACATATCAGAATATGGACTTAAGCATCCCTGGAGCCAGTTGTATCAAATGGTCTCTATACAGCCCAGGAACACCATCAAGACACTGGACATAATGAACTAGGTAAGTAACTGAAAGCACAAAAATTTTCATAAACTGTCTTCCTATGTGCTCCACTGCTATGTTAACAAGTACCTATGTTATTAAGAGCCTTTGAAAGCTGAAGGCAGTAAACACATGGCCTTATTTTTTCTTCCATTTTCCTCAGTTTTGAAGATATGTGTCTACAGGATACAAACATCCAGGCATATGCCATATGAAGAGGTCTTACCCTCATTTATGCATTACCATGTCCTAATAAAAAGACGTATGAAGACTATCACACACTATCAAAAATGCTTTTTTAAATTATGAAGCATTTGTCCTTCTGCAATAAAGCCATCCACATTACATCTCAAAATGACTGAAGCTGAAGAGATAAAGGAGGCATGATTAATTTAAACGCAAGGACTATATGACCTCCAGGCTCTGAAATAAAGAAGCTCTAATGCAACAACCTTGACCCTTGAAAGTGATAGGTCATTTTCTTCTGTGATTGCTTTCTGAAAGTCCAACAACTGTCAAGCAGGCTAAAGAGTACGGCTGGCAGATGATAGCTGTGAAAAGTTTGCACTTTTAACAATGCCTTACTGCCATGTCGTACAGATCAACAGTCCAATTGAGCATCTTCCACAAAATCTTACAGGCTCTTGAAGCCATGTATTACAGCAACTGACATCACTGGTTTTATGAGTGATCAATCTAGTGGATATGGAATCTAAGAATACAGAAAACTGTTAAATGATACAGTCTTAATTCAAATGAGAATGACATGATATGCAAATTTGCTGTACATATGAAATATGTGATTCTGGTACATCGTTGTTGACACTAGGCAATCATGCATATATCTTAAGCACACAACATAAAACTTTACAACTCACACAACTTGGCATAAATTTCATAGGCATGAGAACACAGTTATTCTACTGAAAGTGAACCCTTATTTTAAAAGTACAGACAAGAATATGACAAAAGTGTATCAACACCACACAGATAAAGATAATGGCAAGTGCTAAAATATATTTGAATTCTTATCAATAAGAAAAAGCATTAATCCAGAAATTTATTTATTCGTATTTATTCTCATTGAACTCCAAAGAGGAAGCTACCTCAGTATATAGTCTAAAATTCTGTATTTTGTTGCAATAAATCACAGATAGATGCTCAGAGTACGAATGTATTCCAAAATTTAACACTGTCCATTTTATAGTGTTTCAAATATTCCAGAGAATATTCATACACATATACACATTGACATACAGAATATGTACATATACATATCCAGTTTCCTTATACAGTTTTTGTGTTGTGCTGTACTCATAGTCATGTGCATGCACACTAACACCTTTACTTTCAATATTACACAATGCTTAGTTAATTGCTATTACTGGCACTTCAATGCAGAAATTGTAAGCATCCTTCAAAGCTTACTTTTAAATATCTAACAATAAAGCAGACTTATACTATTTGCACAATGAAATACTACAAATTGTTCTGAATTATAATGACTATTATTTATCTACTTTTAGGGAGCAAAACTAGAGAACAATTTATTAAAGCACAGGAGGAACTCCTGAACACTGGAAGGTCACAGGCTATGTGCTGAGCTGCTAAGCAAAAGTGCCTACGATGTTGCAGAGCTGCCATTTTTCTTCCTTGACAAAGCCTCCATCTGCCACAGAGCCATTTACAGCCTCAGAGTCGGAATATCAATGACTTCCAACCATTCCACAAGTCTGCTCTCACCTTGACATCACCTCTCTAAAATATCTAAAGCAGATAATACATATAACCCTCAACTATCTCTAAGCCCATGCTTTATTCAACTGATATACATTTAAGCTGTACTCTAATACACCATTTCTTTACTACCTCTGAATTGTTCAAGAATATGAAAACTCCAAATTGTACATCCTTTTCATTGTTGTGTTCACCTTAAAGAAATTACCTTTGAAAAACCTAAAAAGAAAACCTTTAACTATTGACAAAACACGTAAAAAATAGTTATAGAACATCTGTATTTACATAATGTACATGCACACCATCATAATTTACTTTATTCTGTCCCTTATAAACAAAACATGCCTGGTAAGATACTTGCTACGCAGAATAAGCTATCACAGCCCCACTGAAACCAGCAAAACTACTTTCTTCTTTCTAGCTCTTAGCGTAGATACAAACTGATTTTTTTAAAAGAAATCCAGATTAGAGATAGGTCAAAAGAGGAAAGAGAATCTTGACTTACTGAAAGAATAACTAATAATGAATTAGGTCCTCAGACAAAACAGATTATACCTGGATTTATAAAACCAATCAGATACACATATACACACACACACACATATTGATAAGCATTAACATATATATACACACATGCATATGCACACATATGCTCTCTGTCAAGCACAAGAATATACACTCCATCAGGCTCATTACAACATGCCTTTAATGAAAGCATTCACAGATAGCAACTTCTGGAGTCTCGAAATGCAGATCAATGTCGATACTCCAGACTAATTTTAAAACAAGCAAAGTTGCAGCTTGATTTCATAGTGGAACTGGGCCACAGAAGAAACAATTTGGTATTACAAATATGTATGCAATCACATATGATAGCCAGAACTTCAACTACTGCCATACAAACCCTCAAGATGCTACGTATACAGGAGTAAAATATTTGAACACCAGATGAAGCTTGCGAGCATCTTTATGAAAAAATTACGCCACAACACCTGTACATATTTTACAATCTCAAATTTTGAATAATCAAGTGTACCATTATCAATGTAAATAGCAAAAAAAACCCCACATGCAATATGCCTCCCTCCTTGAACTCATAGCCCTTACAAAGACTGGACTTTTTGGAGCTTTCCTTGTGTGAATTAGTCAAGTCCTACTAAAACAACCTTTCTAGTTGAAACAGGGACACAATACTCAAGATAAGTTACTTGCAGGAAAATTCCTGAAGACTTAGATTGTATAAGGTGGCAACCATTTACATATGGAAAAATATATTTGCAGTAGTCAACTAGAAATGTCGTCTTAACTTGAACATCTAAATTTCAGAGCTACTGTATAATAAGACTCTGAAATTTAGTAAGAAAAATATTTCTCTTTTCCTGTAAGTGGGCAAAGCTTTATTTTTACATGCTAAGAACATTTCCTTCTGTAAGAAAGCCAAAGCAAACAAAGTGAAAACTCTAATCTAATCATGTGTACTTGGAAAGATTTCTGAACTTTTAAACTTTTGAAGGAACTGTAAACAACAAAAACACTTTCTCGTGCAAACAGAACGTTGCTATTGCAAAGATAAATCAGCTGGTCTAAACAACACGGTGGTACTACCAAAAACCGAATCTACGTCTGAGCTCCTCCAGTTCATCTGTACAATAAAGTTTAACAAACCACTTATTCCTCCTAGCAGTGCATTTACAATACTAATTTAGAATCTGACCCACAGCAGATAACCATTATTAAATTGGGTTTGCAGCAGAAGCACTAAGAAAGTTGGGAGTAAGTCTTACAGTAAGTGTCAGTAAAGGGGCTTTGTGCCTTGTTTTGGCTTTTTAACTGCCTTCCTGTTATAACTTACAACACATCAAACGTAGACTATTAGTTTAAAAGAAAACTATCACAAAAAATAGGTGTTCCACAGAGAAATAAGCAGTTTGTTAATTCTTTCCTTGAAGCTTTCAGTCCTTTTGTAATTTTACTTTTGTGGTTTTAGTTGTTTGATCTAGTGTGTTGTTTTACCCAATAAAGGCATCTAAATACATACAAGCAAGGATATACAAGTGCATACACACTAACCATATTTGCAGACAGAATACAGCAATAAACTACTTCCAATTTTTTAATAAGATGATTTTCTAAAAATAACTACAAAGAAACAAATATAAAAAGGCACAATTGCCCTGTGTTTCATTTACGTTCAATATAATTACTGCAAGCATATAAAACTGTTACAATCATATTATCTTTAGTTTCTTAGTCAATGTTAATTTTTAGTATACTAAAGTGAAGATGTAATTAAATCTGCAGGTGTTACACACATATGAAGAAAGCAAATTCTCATGTTCTGTGGGGAATGACCTGTTTTGGAAGCTTTTAAATTTTTTCTGAGCTTGCTTAAGTGTACATCCACCCACACAGTTAAAAAAAACCCCAAATTGCTACTTGTCAAACATTATTACCACAAACCACAAACAGTCTCCTTTTATAGTCCCAGAATGGTTCTGTTTAGAAGGGACCACAAAGCTCATCCCATCCCACCCTGCCATGGCAGGGACACCTCCCAGTGCCCCCAGTGCTCCAGCCCCAGTGTCCAGCCTGGCCTTGGGCACTGCCAGGGATCCAGGGGCAGCCCCAGATGCTCGGGGCACTGTGCCAGGTGTTCCCTGTGTCCTGTCCCTCCATGCCTTGTCGCCAGTCCCTCTGCAGCTCTCCTGGAGCCCTCTGAGGCCCTGCAAGGGGCTCTGAGCTCCCCCAGGATCATTCCCTTCTCTTCTCCAGCAGCCTGACTCCAGAGCAGAAGGGCTCCAGCCCTTAGACCACTGTTGTGACCTCCTCTAGACCTACTTTAGCAGCTCCACATCTTCCTTGTACTGTAGGCACCAGAATTGTTCTGGGGGTAATATAAAAACAGAGATACCTTTCCACAACCAAATGCACATTTCCAGGAATTCTCTGCATCTTTTTGAGTAGTTACATGATGTAAAAAGGCAAATGCAGCTATGATGCTTATATATGTAGATGCTTAAGTTAACTTTTGATGAGAAGGGGAACAGTTGTGGAGAGAGAGCTACCGATACCACTTCAAACTGCCATAAAACCATAAAACTACTTCTATTAACCTGAAATCACCAAATTTTTCTTCTTTTTTTCCTCCTTACTTCTCTGTAAAGTGTGTTCCAACTTGTTATCAACAGTTTCTCATTAGAGCTGCCCAGACTTATCAAATTTCACTTCTGGTTCAATAATCCCGGTTTTTGTTAATTTTCTTTTATTCTGAGACATAGAAGCTGCAAGTGATAAAGCAGATGGTTTTATAAAAATAAAATAAAAACTGTTTGTCTAACTTGCTTGTTTCTGCAAGTATTCTGTTCTTTTATTCAGCTGCAAATAGGCTATTATTTATCTACATTTAAATTTCAAGTAAGGGTTTTTCTTGGCAATTTGCTTTCGTATTTTAAACTGAAATACATTAAATCTTTCATGGGTCTGACTCACACTCGGTTTTGTTGATATTTGCTTTCATACTCCTAGCCAGCAGTTCCAAGTAGGCCACTGAATACTTTGTTACTGTGAAAAGATATTGGGTAGTTTTCAAAACCTGTTAAATCCTTACTTAAACTTTCTGTAAGACACTTCATTTCTGAATCTTCTAACGTGTTGCTCTTCTTTGCTCTTTTTTCCCCCCTCTGCCCTCTCCTCCAAAAAATGCAAAAAAACCCCTTAAGTGTAGTTCTCACCTATGAAGATGCTTCTGCTCATCACCATACTCACCCTAACACCAGTATTGCTGTAATGGCAACATCTCTCAAAAGCATGACATTTACCTTGTCATGACAACTTTTGTCTAAGAGGCCTCTCTTCTTAATTTCCTAACTTCACTCCAGAAAATTTTGTTCAGCCTTCTGCTGAGCTGATCTTTTACTTTGAACTCCTTTTTTTTTATTATAGCCATTAATAACTTGTTTAGTTACAACCATATAGAACATTTTTTGAAAGTATTATCTGCATAACTTTCAAGTACTCTGTCAACATTCTAAATCAGCTGTTTCCCCAAATAAATTGGAACTGTAAGAATTCATCACTGCCGCCTTTTGTAACAAATAAAAAGAGCCATGATTGGGAATTAAAAGAATTTTGTATTTGGCGAGTAGAAATTAGTATCTGAATTAGATATTAGATATATCTATTAGATATATCTATATCTGTATTAGATATATTAGAACATCCTATCTAAAATGGCATCACTGTAACATGAAAAATAAAAAAAAAAAATCCCACCAAACAAACAGACCAACCACCAACACCACACCTGACAACACAGAAGGAATTATTACTTCCCATTTTTCCCAATCTTTTCAAGCTCTTCCTTCCTCGACCTATTTGTTACAACCCAAGGCACACTGAAGTGTGCCATTTCTTTGTTTGGATGCAAGGGTTGTTATTGCTTCATAGCAAAGAGAGTATGTTCTGTAAGCTAAAGAATTGACTGTACTCACAGAAGTGTTAGAGATTATTAAGGATACATTTTTTATTATTATTCAGAGATTTGATATTTTTCATCTCTCAGAAAACAATTAAGCATGGTTGGACAAACACACAAAGAAAATAAACTGGCACAATGAGTTAGTACTAACAGCCATCACCAAAAATAAGTTTGTTGAAAGAAAGAGATCAACATCTGGCTATTGTTTCTCTTTCATTTTTTAATGCCTACAAGAAAACTCATGAAAAAGCATAAATCTTTCTATAAATTCCTCCTGTTCTTCTCCAACTGCATACTTAAAGGGAGGAAATTCATGCATGTCAACTTGACCATTTATGAAGCATTTTTTGTCATTTTCCTAAGTAAGGCACTCTTTTCTTCAGCATTCAACCTGATGGCTCCACAGAGTAACAGTGGTCAGCTGCCGCCAGCAGCAGCTCTCATTCCATGCTTGGAGGTCCAGGAAAAACTGCCCCACAGAGTAGGACTTGTTGCCCCACAGAGTAGAAGTCATA
Source organism: Onychostruthus taczanowskii (assembly GCF_017590055.1). Classification (NCBI taxonomy): domain Eukaryota; kingdom Metazoa; phylum Chordata; class Aves; order Passeriformes; family Passeridae; genus Onychostruthus; species Onychostruthus taczanowskii. The sequence goes on from NW_024496526.1 coordinate 17,987,688, forward strand.
GATGGTAACTCCCATAACATTAAGGAAGAAGGAACCCTTCTAACACTTGAGCATTCAGAAGTCAGGACAAACTTAACTCAAGCAATGCACCTGTGCTCTTAGTAGAATTCCATCTCCTTCCCAAGGTAAAGGATTTTTTAAAAAAAAGCTTTCTCAAGTCAGAAAGTTAGCAGGTTTAGCTTTTCAAAGCCAAACATACAGGTAATATTTAATACCAATTATATATTTCATCCCCTTATCCTTTGCAAAACTGGAAGCTTCTTCTATAAAGTTTCTACTTCCAGTCACTGGAGGCTGGGAAAGTAGCACTCTCAGTACATCGCAGCAAAAAACATTACCTCATTAACAAAAAAACAACAGGGTTAAGCTTTTATTAAATGAAGGCTTTTTCACTAAAAGCAGCTCAGGTTACAGAAGCTGACAGTACACTACCGCACTACAGGAAGTTTCACAATAGCTGATTCTGCACTAAACATGAAATACTAGATAAAGCCTTCCTATTTCTGTCTGTTATTGCGAATTATTTAATGACTTTCCTAGTTCTGCTTTTTGATGTTTTTCAATGGTTCAGAATGCTGCTCATGATTTTGAAATAGCAGGCCATCATACCTCCCCACCCTTACCTGCTTGCCTATCACTGCCTGCTAAGCAATATGTTCACTAGAAAACTGCTTTTTGAACTTTATTTCACTTGATCCCTCCTGTTTGGTAGATCTGCTCTCTTCATATTAACCTATTTCTTCTTTGAATTTAGCAGCTGCGGGTAGTGCCCTTGCCATTCCCACAAACACTGTACTAAGATGCATGTAGTGGCTGCCACACCTTCTTCCACATTGAACAGAAAGCACTTGTGAAACCTGAGCCTTTTAAATTTAATCTTACAGATTATTCTAACCAGCATGCAAAAATTATTGGTTTAGGCTTTTGCACTGTCAGTGCAAATTTCACCTCTACTGACTGCAAAGTTACATCTGGGATGAGGGCCAGAAGGTCACTATTGAGTCATAAGACCCCACTGTATCGCCCAGTCTAGTAAAACAAGAAAACTCATGTTCATAATCTAGCAAAATATTATGTATTCTCTGACCGTGCAAAATGCCTTTCCGAGTTGCTAAAACTGATTTTGGAATTAATCTCGCAACACAAACTCTCAATTAGTTTTAAATACTCTGTAAACTGTACAACTACTAAAGGTATACACTAAAATTAAATGCTACCAAATTTATATTTCAAGCTTACATACAAAGTAATCCAGAAAGAATGATAACAATATTATGTCAATTGTTAAAGACCTTCTCAACAGCTAAACCTGAAGTCACAAAAACAATTGCACCCACAGACTAAGTTTTACTTTGACTAATCCATAAGTTTTAGCTGAGGCTGTATTTAATGTCTGGCTGAAATCACGACCTGGATGAAGAACTGAGCACTAAGCCGTTCAGTAAATAGTATTTTCCTTTTCCCTGTATGAGTCATGCTTCTCAAAGAACTATCAGAATGCTTACTGCTACAGCTTACTTACTATGACCAGCGTGGTCAGTTCAGTGACATTGCTGTTCAGCCACCTGAAAACAGAAAACAACTGATGATCAAGTGAGTCATCGAGCAACTTTTGCAAGGATAGAGAAAGACACATCAAACAAAATACTAAAACTTATTTTTAAAAAGTACGTGAGGCATTTCCAGCACACTGAAAGCACTGTTTCCCACTGCCAGATACGAAGCCATTACAAGAGGAACGGTTGAAGGTGTTATATAGTAACACTTTATTTGTTTGCAACCATCTGTTTAAATACGCATAACCATTTTACTATAACTAAATTGTGAATGATACAGTACAACATGCACCCCTTTGATAAACACAGTAAGCCAGAGGAATCTGTCAAAATGCAAAGTAATTCCCAAAAAATAATGGAACATGCTAATTTTTTATAATGGAACCAGAGTTTCATTCCATTAGTGATGCTCTCTAGCATGCAGATTTCAAATTCTCCCCATGCTATGAGAATTCAGTAGCATCTGTGTGTCAGTACACAATCCACACATATTGCACTGAAAATTTAAAACTCAAAATAATTTTCAGCACTTGTTTGGATTATTTACTTCACAGATTTCTTTTTCCCCTGGGTAGACCAAGTTTTTCTAAACACCTAGTTCACAAACAGTGTATAGGACACCAAAAACAGCACAACAGATGCAACATTTCCATTTCAGAAAAATGTTACTTGCTATAGTAGTAGAAATCCAATACTGTTGGGATTTTCTGATACATATTTTTTCACTGAAGATGTGTAAAGATTTAGTGAAATTTTACAGCTTGGTACTTTAAAAATATCTTCTATAAAATTAAACATGCACTTGCTTTACAAAGTTTAGAGGCACTCTCTTCAGCTACAGTGACAGACAATTTTAACTAAGCAAACCGGCATAATTTGCATATGTATCAAAATGCTAGAGTAAAAGGCATTTCAGGATTTTTCTTTGGGTTTGCCTTGATTGTGGCTTTTGGGCCTTTTAGACCAAATGCTTTTTAGAAAAAAAAAATGCATAGAAAAACAGGTATTTTTATTCTAGATCCTTTTCTACAACACCACTCTGCTGAGAGCATAAAGTTCACCTATCTCACAGTGGCACAAACAAGAAAGCACACTAATAAGCTAACACAAACAAAACTTCAGTCATCTACATAGGCAAGAACTTCTTGAAGAGTTAGACAAGCTAGCTAATTTAAATCTAGGTAGACAGTTGCATCAACAGCAGCCATACTTTTTCTTAAATGTAATCTTAATTACAACCTGTTGTGGTGCGATATCATGGTGTGCCTCAGTTTCCCCTAGTCCCTCCGCTGAAGTGTTTCCTTCCCCAGGTGGGTTGTCAATCACCACCTCTCCCTTCCCTCACCCTTGACCCCTGCTGGGCACCGTCTATCAACCCAGAAATTCCAAGGAGAGCGTGGAGCAATTGGATGTTCAAAGGTTCCAAGGACGCTCTCCACCCCCTGGGGCCATTGGCCCACCCAGATGTCCCTCTCACCTGAGACCCCTTCCCCTGTACCTGGCTGGTGTTCCCTGGGTCCCCTCCCCTGCCCCGGTAAAAGGACAAGCACACCACGCGGTCGGAGTTCTGTTGGAGTTGTTGCAGGATTCAGAGGCCATGCGGCCCGAAATAAAAGCTCTGGATTAAAAACGCTCCATCGGGACCCGCTCCTTTCTTCACCTCGCCTTAGAGGTTCCTCCAGCTCAGGGAGGCCAGAGGAGTGACCCCCTCACAGCAAGCCCCAGCCGCAGGCACTGGAGCTCGGGGCATGCCCGGACGTGTCCCCACGTGCCCAGTGCGACCACAGGCACTGAACAGCCACTCTGGGGAGAAAACACCACAGGTGCGGCCCTTTGGTCAGCAGCCGAGGCCAGGCAGACCAAGGCAGTCCCGTCAGTAATACTGGTAAATTCCAGTAACAACCTGTATATGTATGCTTTTTTTGTTTGTTCGGGCCACCAATGGCAAGCTACAATGCCAGCCCTGCCAGGAAAGCAATAGGTATTTTTCTCCCTCGACAAAGGACAGCCAGGAACAAAACACTCCTCACAACAGTCAGTGGCAACACCAAGAACTATAAGGAAAACATACCATGTTTATTCTTTCAGGGGGGAATCTAAACATTGATATTCTCCTTCTCCACCCTACTGCCATACTTTGACACCACCAAAAAACCCCAACCTACTGGAACCAAAACACAGGAGAAGATAGAAGACACCACACGGTAATTACACCATTTAAACAATGGCAGCAAAACATCTGAGAGAGAGGAAGCTTAAAAAATTATGCATTTTGCTACACTCTCAATCCTGCTGGCTGACTAGAGCCCTGAATTATCTTCCCAAAAGCAGAAAACAAAGGTGTATTTCCTTCCTTGAGTTGGAAATGTGGCACTTCATGCATTACCTGAAGCTCAAAGCTCAAGTACTTGCTCTCAGCTAATATTCTGCAAATATGTTCTACTTCTGACTACATACATTTCTGTGGCACTGCTGAATTTGGGGTTTGGGATCAGTCCTGAAGGCACTGAATAGCCCCCCAAAACCTGAACTTTGACACAAAGGCTAGAGGTTCAGCAGAAGGCAGTGAGAAAAAGTTCTTCAGGTTCTTGCTTGCCACTTGCCAAGAATGATAACCAACTACTTAACTATCTGGCAGGCAGGATACTGCAGAATCACAGCTTCTTCAGCTCCGAATCAAGTAATGAAATAGTTTTAAAAACAGGCTCTACTATGGCTCCCTGATTAAAAGCACAGACTGGTTTTGGCCCCAGTGTCCAATGTACAGAGTAAACAGATGCCCTAAATGGAAAACCAAGGTAAAACTCAATAGCAAAGATATGATTTAGCATGAACTGAAGTAATTCCACAACAGCAACTTCTCCATACAGTAAAAAATACTGTAAAGGACCAAAGAATATTGTTTCAGATTGAATATTCTTTCTTGATGTAACTGCACACACACAAACACGACAAGCTCAGGATTAACCATTTAACTGTGCAATACTGGAAGTCCTTGAAACTAGTTTCTTCTTCCTTTCAGTATTCCCAGTTATTCTATTAAGGCCCTACAGGGAAGCATTTGTTTGTGGTTTATTTTTTAGATTTTTTTTTAGAACCAATTATTAGAAAGTCTAAAACAAAATATCCTCAGACACAAACAAAATCCTAAAGCAAATTAAAAATAAAAGGCCAGAAACAGCCAACATTCCACACTCAATAACAATGGAAACAGGTGGAAGTTGAGTATTTAAAACAAAAAACAACAACAAACAGACAAAAAACCATAACAACAACAAAAACCTGAGAACAGTCAACGGAGAATGGAACACTTATAATGGACAAGAGTGATTTTATTGTTTATTTTCAAATTTCAATATTGACTATGCAACATTAGTGTAACCTAATCAGGCTTCCCTAAATTATTTCCTTACTGTGTAAAAGGTAAAGACAAAGGAAGCTTCCTGTGCTTAACAGCAGCATATAAATGGAGCTAATTAAGGTTTGACTTCAGTGGGAAGTCAGGATGAGGTGAATTCCCACCTTTGTTACTCTTATCACTTTGCAAAGTGGGTTTTTAAACAAGATTACAAAAACTGGTTTACATTCTGGGAATGACATCTTTTCATGTAAATCGAAACTTAGAATCTGAAGGCACTGCAGAATGCAGCAAAATAGAACATTTTCATAAAGCTGTGAGGGAAGACATTTTCTATCTTGATGACAATTTGCTTATTTCTCCAATGCAAACATACTACAAAAGATATGCCTCTCTTCTAAAAACTTAGCACCCTTTTTAATTACATTGCAAACAAAGACTGAACACTATTTTGAGGTTACATTCTTCCTGGTCTTCATTAATTGATTCAGGACTTACCTGCTCTGAAAGTTTACTGTGACAGGAAAGCTAACGAAGTTGTAGCATTTATAAACAACTGAGAAAGTGAGATTAGGGAACTTTTATCAATCTGTTTCATACTTCTATTAATATTTGTAACCAGTAGTTCCCGAAAACCCTACAGAAAGAACATTTAATAAAATGGAGGGCCCTTATTCCCTTGAACTTACCTGAACATTTGAAAAAAACTGAAGCAAGTTTCTCTATGTAAGACAAGACATGCCATGTTTGGTAGTTTTAAAAGGCATAGCAGGAGTGTCATCAATACCAACCAAAGACTAGTACATGACAACATATTTATTGAAAACCCCTTCTACTGAATAGTCAAAAGAAAGACAGAAGTCATGGGCCTAAAACACAGTTTTAGAAAAGTACCCTGACTTAACCACACAAACATATTTTTACAGGTTTTTTCAAGTCTCATCTCCTCTGATGAACTAATGTTGGAGAACCAATCATTTAAAAAATGGATTTAGAGCAAAAGCTCAACCAAAAAAAAAACTCAGAAAAAGTTGAACCAAAAGCCAAAGCAAAATTACCCCTTAAGATTTTGAAAACTGATAGTTCAACAGGAATTCAGTATTGCATCATCATATTTATATACATCAGTCAGTATGAAGAACATTTAAGTAACAGAAATCAATTGCTTTATCTAAGACTTTGGGTTCTGGGTTTAAATTAATTTTAAAAAAATTATGTAGTTGGGTTTTGACTGCTTGCAATTCTCCTCCTGCCCTCTTCCACAAACCAGTGAACCACTATGGAAAGAGCACAGAACTGAAAATAACTTCTGCATCAAATTTACTTCCTTCCTATCTCACATCACACAATTATTCTCATAATGGATAAAACATCATCTTGAAATTTGGTTTCCTTCTCCAATTTTTACATCCTTCAGGTTTTCAGCTTAAAATTGTTCTTCATCAGCTTGACTCTATTTGCTTGAATCCTGCAATTTCTATGTTCTTTACACTTTTTTCTTGGGAGCTTGCACACCATGGGGCACGAGTATGCAAGAAGGATGGATGCAAGGTTTAAATTTTGCTAAACTAAAGCAGTTTAAATTCTTTCAAATCCTTGTATAAATCTCCAGATTACCCTCAAAATCCCAGTGTATGTTCTCTTCACCTATTTTAAAAACATGCTTCTTAAATGTGAACAATCCTTCTGGAACAGCACAGAAATAAACCATATTCCAGATGACGCCTTACCAGGATGTTCCCAGTGCAACAATTATCTAAGAGAATCACTAAAGTCACTGCACAAAAGCCTCTCATCTAGAGACACACCTCAGTGACTGTATTGGCCCACGAAGACTCAGCTGTCACGCTTCCCCACTGGGCAGAACCCTTCAGTGGATAAGCTCTTCACAGCTCTGGCTGCGCCTTCTCAACAGAAACGATGCAACTGGGGGCAGGAAGTGGGGATCCACCAAATAAACCCCCCACACTCTAAGCCATCGTCAATATGATCTAGTTACACTCAGCTTCACTTCTTCAAGATGCTCGTTTCTTCCAGTCATTTGCAATTGAACATTCCTCAGATTATGATGTGTAGAACCACAAGCATAACTTCTACTCCCCTCAAACACCATGCTTTCTCTCACTATTATTTCATCAGTCCTCAAAAAACTACCCACTCTTCACCTACATTAGACAAAACTAGAACTGGGAGGAAAATTAAGGCCTCTACCCACATTTTAACAGAATGAAGATAAAGAAATGTTAAAATCAATTTCACTGTACTAAGAAATCATCTTTTCAGCAGCAAATGGGAGTTGTCCATTTTTATGACTAATGTCCTAAGTGCAAGAAGCCATATTTTTACGGTGAGTATGGTAGCACTGCTTTTGGAAAGCAGAAGCCACACAAACCCTTAGGTTAGTACCTGATTCTACAGCGGGCAAACTGTACCCCTCTGTTGTAGAGGAAATACGGAAGTTAGCTGTTAGAATGGTGCACACAGGAACTATGAATTGGCCCCCAAAATGCCTGACTGAGGCTCACACATAGTTTGACTGTAATTTTTTTTTATCTATGTAATTTGATCTATGCAGCTGGAGACATCTCTCATACTCACTCCCTGTGTACAGAGATTCACTTACACAGAATTGCTTAGGTTGGAAAAGCCCTCCAAGACCACTGAGTCCAACTGTTCCCCCATCACTGCCAAGGCCACTGCTAATCCATGTCTCCAAGTGCCACATGGCTTTTAAATGCTCCCAGGGATAGGGACTCCATTACTGCCCTTAGTAGCCTGTGCCAGGGTTTGACAACCCCTTCCAGGGAAGAAATTGTTCCTAATATCCAGTCTAAGCCTTCCGTGGCACAAAACTGTACAATCATACCAATGTAAATACCTTCTAGACAGAATCCTTATTATCCTCTGAACTGCCATATTTCTTTAAGTCTCTGTTGATTTAAACTTGTTTATTGGACCATTTTCAAATACTTGAAAAATATTACTAATTCTCATACTAAAGCAACTGTACATTATTTGACCTCCAAATGCTGAAAAATCTCTGTATACACTATGTGAAGAATAAAGACATCCCTCCTTAGAGCTTATTTCTGTTTCAGTGTAACAGACCACAAAAGCATAACCACCAATTGGAGGTTTTATTTAGTTCAGTAGTATTAAAAAACAAATTCAACTTTTTAAAGTCCTTTTTGCATTTTTCAGGTAAAGCATGTCTGCAAAACATGCCACTTTTTTGCATAATTATTCTCTCTCTAAAATAGATCAAGCCAAAAAGCAAGAAAGTTCAGAAAGCTAAGCTATGGGGGTTTATTCACACTGTTGACTATTTTGTGCAGCTCGACAAGGTGAGATTCCAACACTTGGCTACTCAGAAAAATAAGGCATTGTGGAAGAAACAAAAAGCTGCATGGACTGTCAGAGCTCTGTCAGCACATTGGACACACTTATGCCACAAACCTTTCCACATCAGGACCTCTCACAGTTATGATGGTTGAAAGCCAAGATGTCAGCTATGGCATGGCCTACATCATCATTAGGTATTTTGATCAAGATTCAACACTTGTGAAAAAATTATCTTTTAGCAAAGCTTGCCCAAAAGTGCTGAAAGGCTTTTGCATCACTTTAATTAGTTTGCATCGACTCCCACATTCTACAGACATGACAGAATTTTTCTCTGACTCAGCACTTCCAGGGATCAGTAAGCACTGATTAGTTAGGACTAAAAAGCATGGCCATTCTAGACAACCTCCCTATGTGTCACTTCTGTACATTTGAGAAACAAAAATTGTGTCAAGACTATTCTCTAACAAGTGAGGACATGTTGGTTCTTAACAAACTATAATGCCAGTAGAAAGTGAAGAAAAAAACACTGTCAGTAAAAATTCAAAACTGCTCCTCTTCCTGTCATCACCTTCAGTGGAAGATAAGAAAATGTGAAAATAATTTTTTCTTCTAGCAAAGTGCCATTTCAGCCTTTAACATCCATTTTAAGCTAAATAACAAGAGAAAGTCTGAGAATTACTGCACTTGCAGGACTTGATCCTCTCTTTGAAGACTGACTACTACCTTGAGACTGCATATTTGCTCTGCAATGCTGGAAGCTCTTGCAAACAAGAGGGGAGCAGCAAGACATGGTTTCAGCATTCACACAGCCAGCTGCTCCAGTCTGCCAAAAAGACAGTAACTGTTTTGCATCGTGCCCCAGTCACAAACAAAGCTTCACTGCATCGTATGTGATTCAGAGACTCCTAGACAGTATTATAAAAGCAGTAATTACACAGACACAAACACAGCTGAGGAAAAGACAGAGAAAGCAAGAATGAAAAAATCAGACAAAGGAAGAAAATAAGAAAAAAACAAAGCTATTAGAAAGTTTCACAGGCCTTTTTTTTAATTAATAGATTAAGTTACTTAAGAACAAAAATGCAATCCAACTGTAAAGTCTCACAGGAATTAAGTGAAACTATTAGGATGAAGATGATGAAGGTACAGGTACCTTTATTAGGCATGTGTTTAGTCACACAGGCAGCACATAGTTGAGACATATCTAAAATGTTAGTAAGTCACTTTTATTAAGTTTCCCAGCACTGAAGTCTGGTAACAAACGGTTAGGAAAGGTGTGAAATATAGGTTTCATTCACAATTAGATTATGTCAAATACACAAGCGAATATAAGAGTCTTACTCTGAAAACTGCAACAAGAAGATAACTCTTTCCATGTAAAGACATTATTTCCAGGTCCTTAAAAAACAAAGTTTGATCTCCAAAACTGAGATACTGTAATGTGACGAACAGTAAACATTTTGTATCTTCTCCAATAAAAGCAATTATAACCTGCATGCTAAAGCATTTCAACCAAATGAAATTGGAAATCAATTGGTTATCAAGCACAGCTACATTTAAACATCCTTTATATCAGATCTTCTGTCCTTATACTTCCACATCAGTCATAGAAACATTGCCCTGACTGTCTACAAAACCAATTAATCAAACTTGTAAAAATAAATTTTCAAAGATATGTATGTGTGTGTGTATATATAGGGACACCTGCAATATTCTCACAGGGACCTACAATTTCCATCTACCACAAACCAAGTCAACATAATATGATATTCAAACACACCACTCCCTTTCAGCAGGGCAAACCCCTACAATTTTAGGCTCTTGCTCTTTCTTCCAAGACAACACTCAGGCTCCCGCACTGGCAGTTGTCATACAAAACAACCAGAGTAACACTTACTTCACATATTGCATAGTCCTTAGACAGCAATACCACATTCCTTCTTCTGCATTTCCCAATGTATACTCCTGCATTCTGCTCTTGAGAAACCAGAGTCTGACTTCATGCTTCGACAGAAGAGGCACATATTCAAATCTGACTTGCATAGCCTTGTATTGAAAGATGCCAACAACAAATATCTAGTAATATAACTACCACAAGACATAAGGAAAACAGATCAGGATTCAAAGAACCTGGGATAATAAAATACCTCATATCTCATTCAAATATTTTATCTTCACTTTACAGTGTTCAGTAAAATATTTTATTTACATTAAAAATCTTGCAGTCATCTTTATCAGTTTACATAACCACTACATTTAGACTGGAACACTTCTCTTATTAATCACAATAAAAATTACAAGCTAATGAATCATACAGTATGTTTCCTAGTTACATGTCTAGTACTAGGCAGCATTACTTTTCAAAACAACTGCTAAAAATGAAAAAATGGGGGGTTTTCTGTTTGTTTTTTAACATTTGTTATATTTAAGTTTACTGCCTTACAAAACAAGGCAGTGCAGCTGATAAGCTAACTTTAACATTGCAAAGACCAAAGAGAAACACAAGTTTTCTTCATTTTGAAAATCACAGTATGTTTATAAATATACATGTACACACACACGCTTTATGTATTAAAAGGTGGAATTACAACCATTAAAAAAACCCTAGTGAACAGATTTTACCAAATTAAATACAGTAACTTTAATATATTACTCCTCTGGAACAACAAAAGGCTTTAAATTGGTCAATGTATATCAAAGGCAATAAAAAAAAGCCTGTATCACAAAAAAACCCAACAGTACTAATGGACATCTTCTGTTGCTTATCCCTAAATCATCAGGGCATGACATGAGCCACCTACCAGGCATATAGAGTTGATTTATCAGATCACATGGTAAGTACCAACATGTTACCTGAAAAAAACAAGCAATCCACACCAGTGGTAAAGTCTATTCCACAGATTTTTCTAAATACAGAGTCCTGCTACAGAAGGTTCATTTCCCTGCAACTAAAAGGCAAAGCACATCCTGCAACAGAGACAACCACTAAAAATTCTGAAACAGAGAAGTTAAGTTGCTCCCTGCTAGCATGACAGAATGGAGCTACACACACAAATATTGAGTATGTTGTTTAGGCATGGATAAATTTGAATGGAAATAACTGTTGGTTTTCAGGGAAAAAACAAAGGAGCAAATTTTACTGAAGGAAAAGTCAACCCTTCTCCCTTTCCCCTCAGGTGCTGGGTAAGACAGAATTTGACAGTGTAAATATATGAAGTAATCCACCAAAGACAGGACTGAAGAACTTCCTACCAAGTTTATAATAAAACAATCTCGAAAAAACAACCCTTTTTATTATTCTGCGGGAAAGCAGCAAAGAGAATTTAAGTTTAACCTACAATACTCTGGGTTCCCTGTGCTCACACAGTTCAGGCATGAAGTTACTAAAAACATCTGTGTCAACATTCTCTCCTAACATGATATAACAGCAGCACAAAAAAACCATGTTGTACTTGACATATTTGTTGATTTCCTTCAGGCACACTTTTACGAAGTCCTCCTGTCTCAGGACATTGTGCATTAAATGCCAAAACAGTATAAACTCAGAAACTGCAGAACAACAAAAAGTTATCTTTTTAAAGATTACACTGGATAGCCTCTAATTTAATCCTCACACATTCTATTTCAATGAATCCTAAAGACCCCAGAGTTTTAGAGTCTTAATTCAAGACCGTAGCAATATTCTACACTTCTGGTCAAAACTTATGACTCTGCATGCTCTCCTAGCACCATTCTAACACAAAGTAAGTTTAAACAGTTCACCAAAACATCCTAAAATATAGAACAAGTGACACACAGGACCACAGAGTGGTTGAGATTGAAAGGGAGACCATCTTGTCAAAGATGGTCTCAAGTAGTCACTTAGAATCAGTTGCCTAGCCTGTGTCCAGATGACTTTGGAATATTCTCAAGGGTGAAGACTTGGCAGCCTCTCAGGACAACCTATGTCAGTGCACAACCATCCTCACAAAGAGAGTTTCCTGATGTTTGAGGGCAACTTCAGAGAATGGGTCAGTTTGGAAGGGACAGCAGCGCGTCATGCGGTCCCGCCTCCCGGCTCAAGCAAGGTCATCCCAGAGAACACGGCATGGAACCTCCTGTTTCAGTCTGTGCCCGTCTTTGTCCTGACCTGCTGAAAAGAGCCTGGTTCTGTCCTCTTGCACCTTTCAGACAGGTATTTATAAACAGTGATGAGATTCCCCTGAACCTTTTCTCTGGGCTGAGGAGTTCAAGCTCCTTCCTTATAGGTAAAATGCTCCAGACCCTTCAACTCCTTAACGGCCATTTACCAGAGGCACTTCAGTAGTCCCATGCTGAGGAGCTCAGAGCTACACACGCAGCTCTAACAAACCTCACCTCTGTCCTTCAGCATGTATTTAACTGTATTTTGAACAGTGAATTACCATAAAGAACTATGGTAACAACTTATGAATTGTAGTAATTTACTGGAACAACAGCAGAGCTGCAACTAACACCTAAAAAGGCTTCAAGCATCTGCCCTTTATTGTTCTTCAGTCCAACCTTTTATACCTTTACACGCATTCCACCTGTGTGCTCTCTGTACCCTTTTGTGACTGGTCAGTACACCTTGGCACTCCATGTCTCACTGCCTTCAATACTGGTCACCTTTCCAGCACAGCTGGAACCCATTAGGGTTGAGGCTTGGCCACAGCCCCACGCCCAGTTACCACAAACTGCATACCTACAACAGTAATTCTTCTGGCAAAAACATTTATGGTAACAACAAGTTCAAAGAAACAGAATTTGCATACCAGTTCCACAGCATTAGTGAACAAAAAACACTGAGACAGTGTTGTGCCAGCAAAACAACAGACTACAAGATATCATTGGGAGTTGAAAGTGTAATGCAAGCTAGCAACCTTACCTAGTTTAAAATAAAATTGATAATTAGGTGTGAGTGATGGGCTCTGCTGTCAGGATCCTCCACTTCCCCTATTCCTTTGGTCTTGCTGAAGCAATAGTATGAATCTTGGCCGCATACACAAGGGGAAAAGAAAAACCAAATAACCCTGTGAATTATACTCAGAAAACAGAATGTAAAAATAAGAAACTACTGGAAGTCGTAATTTTTTACTCCAAACCATTCACATCTATTACATTCATTATACTAGCATCATTCTAGTACAAAAGCAATGTACTAGACATTCTACTAGGTTTCTGCAAGTTGGGAAGCTAAAAGCAGCCTAAGGATGCTACTATGAGTACCTATTTGAAAATCTAGAACTTGTGTTTCAAAGCCTATTTCAAAAACTATTTTTCTTCTGCTTCCCTACTCTTTCTGGGCAAAAATAAGCTTGCAAGTATTTTCCTCTACTCCGTAAGCTTTCAAGTTCAGGATAAGAACACAGTTTTGACATGATAACTTAAGAATTTGTAAAAGGAAGTTGATTGTCCACTGATTAAAAGAGAAAATGTTGTAAAAAAAAAAAAAAGCCTTAAACCTAAGTGGAGAGGACCACTACAGGGCATGACATGACATGAGGACACAAGCTAGCAAGTCTGAATTAATTGTTTCTTAGAAGAATATCCCTAACTTTTCAGCTCCTAAAGGCTGGAGCTTGAGCTCAAAAATGAAACTTCCACCACTGCTTAGCACTAACTTAACTCTTCTACTAATGGAATTCAAAGTACATCTAAGAAGAACATCAAGAGAAATGCTACACATTTTTAAAATATTGCCTTAAGTATCAACCAGTATCTGAGTATCTCAGACAAGAAACATTGAATCAGATTAGTAAGAATCCACCATGAAATAGTTTTTTGTTTTTAACAAACTACATTTGTTTAGAAGGAAAGATGGTCAAGATACAAGTTTGTTCTAAAACTCACTTTTGGTTTGATATCTACAGGTTGCTGATCATTTGACCTCTGCCTTTTTCTTTATGGCTCATTAAAAAAAAAAAAAACAGAACAGGAAATCAAGCAACAGAAAAGTTGAAAATTAATCATCCTGAGGCCATACACTTTTAAAAATGCAGCTTCTGATTATTTCGTTGATTTTTATATATAAAATAATCTATTTACAAGAAAAAAACATTAAAGAAAGGAACTTAAATGTCTTGTTTAAGAAACTAAGCTTCAAGTCCTGCAGAAATCGCAGTCTTACACTTCTGCTGTTCAAAATTAAATTTATACTGATCAAACAGCACCTGACTTCTGTTCAATGAGTGAAAACATACTGAAACCTGTTTTCCAGCAATTCTATGACAACTTATTTTCTAGCATCCACAGAAGTTAATTATGGCCACATGCATGAAACAGTATGATTTATACTACAAGAGTAGCTATCTATGCAGGCTTTTTAATATCTGACAATTTACAGGATGGCAGCGAATCTTCTTCATCACTGAAATCTAGTCCACAATATGTGGCAGGGTGTGGGGGGGGCAGGTAGTGGGGAGGGCAGACACCTCACTTGCCTTAAAAAATAGCTATGGCTATATATTTTAAGACCTTGTATTTTTCACTTATATTTGACTACATAAGTAGTAGTTCTTAAAAAAGGAAGCAATAAAAGCAGAGCAGGTCCTGCTTTTATTAATGAAACAGCAATCAGCTGTCTGCAAGCCATCCATGTGACACATGCACACAAGGGCACAGGTACGCTCACGGTTCTGAAAAACCCTCAACTAAAATGAAAGCCTTGGAAAACTGTGTATTATTATGTGCATGCATTTCATAAATGCAAATGCTTGTTCTCTCATGTAAATACTGCACTGGAAAGATAACAAATCAGCTTGACTTGTGCTAGACTATCTGTGTGTCCTCAGTAAGAAATAATGCACATGGGAATGATTCTAAGGTATTTTCACCAACAGAAATTATCAGAGTACTTACTGCTTGTAGTCACGGATGCAAACATCATTCTGGTCATGTTACTTAAAAGTGACCAACATTTTCTAATTGCAAACATATTGGATTTATTCTGAGAACAAAATTTTGTTTGTTGTTACAAAGAAAGTAAAATTTAGTATCCACTATCTGCATTCTACTGTGCACAAAACCCATGTAACAAGGTACCATGCAAAAGCTTTTTACTACAGGTCTCCTCATGTACTACTTTTGAGGGGGCTGAAATAATTCTCCTGTGAGCAGTGTTCCTGTGATGGTCCTCTGCATCCTCCTACTGCCATAAACCAGACTGCATGAGGAAATACAAGCCCACTTCAACAACCCACTTGGCAAGGACAGTGCTGACAGCACATATACTTGTTGAACAGTGGGCACACACTGAGGAACCAGAGAACTGCTTGGAGCATTGGTGAAATAACATTAATACTGGCCCTACCACTTCCTCAGCTGGCAGGTCTAATCTGTCCATCTTCTTCAACAGTGACTGATTTTCAGAAAACTGTAGAACTTTACTGTTGAATATCTAGCCTACTTTCAATTACATCTGAAAAGAAATGAAAAACAAAAGTTATGGCATGGAATGGACAGGCACATGGACAAACAGGTGAGCATGAAGCACGGTCATAAAACGTTACCTGTTGTCAGCAGGTACTTGAAGCAAAAAAGTAACTCAGCTTTACAAAAAGATCCCACTTATATGCATTTCAAGTGTCTCCCAGACCATATAACACAGATCATCCCTTAAGAAAATTGCTTATCTATTCATTTTAAACACATTGCAAGGTATAAAAAATACCACAATTATAAAAATTAAGCATTTAGAGGCCGAGAAATCTTTCAAAGTGATTGCCCATGTTTGCTTTAACATAAAGTCTTTACACTATTCATGGATCTCTCAGAACACGTAATTCATTTCCATGACCACAAAAAGACTGCAGGCTGCATTTGAACACTGCTCTGTATAAACTACTTACATCAACACAATAAACTTTCCAATATGCTGTATATCTATAACATCTTAACTGCTAACACTGAAAATTTACTGGCATCTGCAAGAGTCAAAAGATTATAGCTTTACCTCAATCAAAACCAGAAACAGGTTGACAAAGAAAAACATCTCCCAAAAAACAGGCAAGTATTTCAAGCTGCTCTGTATCTTTCTCACATATTAATAAAAGGAACATGACATAGCATAATCTGTTCCTTTCAGTTCCTAATACCAAGCAAAAAAGGGCATTTTATAACTGACTGCACTAACTGGTGCACTCAACATTAGTTTTAACCTAAAGTAAGTGAGAGTGAGTTCCTTCCTTCCCTGCATGTCCTTTGACTGTTTCTTTGTATAATGAACACACTACTTTTTGCAAATCATAAAAAATAATTCAAAACTAACCCTCTGGATAAGGCTTTACCATGGAACCAGTACTTCCCATTCTTGTTCAAAAATACATTTGGTTCCATGAAGACAACTTGCTATATCCTCGGAGCCCTAAAGGGGGAAAAATCGGGCCTGAAAAGCACTTTTAGAAAAGAAGAAAAGAGAACTGCAGAAAAATATAGTGCTAATACCACAGTTAAAGGCTGAACAATAAAGGACCCTTACTAAGTCTGTTGTCATTTTAGTAATATATTCTTTCCATATGCATTTCTTCTCTTTTTCTGAAATTTACTGCTCCAAACACTCTTACATATGTTAAGTGGCAAGTATATAACTATTAAAACCCTTTAGATATTTTTTGGCAAGTTGTTGGCAAGTTAAAACAAAGAAAAAAGACATGAAAAACACCAAACAGAAGTACTTCATTTTGTCATCAAAATGGGGCATACCCATTTGCATTCAAATATACACCCATTCTAAAACCCTATTCCCCAAATCCTCCATTATATTTAAGGTATGACTAAATCAAAGTGCACTCTCTACTAAGCTGCCAGAAAGATAATAATTATTAGAATGTATTGCTGTGATTTTTTCAATAATCCACAGTATTTCACTCCCTTTAGTCAAGACTTGGGATCTCAACTTTCTTCCCATTTCTCACACCTTCTTTGGGACTGTAGCTTTTTAACATGGTCTCTGTTGACAACACAGTGAAAAAAATTCAATCATTGTCTTCTGTTAACCAAGTGTTAGCGATTACTAAGAGGAAGGTAGGTGTGTAATCACCTAATATCAGAATACCCTGCACTGGAGACCCACAAAGATCACTGAATTCAACCCCAGCCCTGCCCAGGATTCCCCAACAATCCCACCCTGTCCCTGAGAGCTCTGGCAGCCTTGGGGCTGGGACCACTCCCTGGGGAGCCTGGGCAGTGCCCAAAAACCCTCCGAGGACAGAACCTTTTCCTGATCTCCAGCCTAAACCCATCCCTGACACAGCTACAGCTGTTCCCTCAGATCCTGTCCCTGATCACAGAGAGCAGAAATCAGAGCTGCCCCTTCACTTTCCCTCATGAGGAAGCTGTAGACCCCAATGAGGTCTGACCTCAGTCTCCTTTTCTCCAGATAGAACAAACCAAAAGACCTCAGCCATGAGGTCTTCACATGGCTTCCCCTCCAAATCCTTAACAATTTACTTCTTTAGACTCCTGTGTAAGGTAATTTCACTTAAAGAGCCAAAATAGGAGCATCTATTGTTTCTAATATTAGACTCGGTAACTAAAACCACCCAAAAACCCAAACAGGAATTCTCCTTGCTACTTTGAAAGCTCCTACAATTGTGCTATGAAGAAATTGTTTCTGGCATTACAACTGTTGTAGAGGCTGGGTCCCTCCAGGGACCTACTGAGCACCTTTCCACCCCACTTCTCTCATTAACCACACAGTTGTAGTCTGCTACCTCTGATCTAGCTCTTTCTTCAACACTGAAAAGAAGCAGCAAGGTGCTAAGGATAACTCCAAGAAAGAAAAATTTTCAGAGATGCGATGGAAAAGTACTGGTTTGCATTTCTCACAATTTATCCTTTTTTCAACTGCTGTAACTACTCCGACAAGATCAGAGCTGTAAGGAGTGATAACATCTTTTACTAAATCAACTGATACAGCTTGAAAAACTAGACTCTTTCAGGCACGTATGTTTTTGTCTTGCTGACTAACACAGTAAGAAACCTCCCTTAATGGCTTCCCATTTTCCTGGATCCATACATATGAAGTAAGAATTTATTTACAACTTTCCTCAGCAATACTTTATATTTACATGCCAGCTTATAAATCAGTAACAAATTAATAATTTACAACATACTGGATCAAAATATGTACGGAGAGCAGGAATTTTGGGCTCCCTTTTATTCCCAGAAGAACTAAGGATGTTAGGGAAACTGACTTTTATTGTCAAAAATATATTATTCCTTATAAAAGTTCCAGTTACTAGGGCAAACAAAAATATGGAAAAGTTATCAAACTATTCTGTATAAGCTTGATTTCTAACTGAAAAGCAAAACTGAATGCTGGGAGATCAACATTACATCACAGCTTATATATATATTAATAACTAATATTTCTTACTATGTACTTTTCATATAATAATAATAGACAAGCATACTTTTATATGAGTACAGTCATTTCTAATACATTCATTGTTTTCTCCATGGGATACTCAACAGGACTGCTTACTTCTATTTTACCATACCTTCATTTTGGGTAATACAATGGCATTTTATACTTCTTGGCTTTCCCCCAAAACCACTGGGTATATAAAGCAGGAAAAAAAGAAAAAATCAGCAACTACAGTGTTAGCAAGGTTCTTTTTCAGAACAACAAACATTACAAAACTACTACAAAGCTTGGCTGATGTCACTTTTTTAGTCTTTACATAACAAGATATGTCACTTTTTTAGTCTTTACATAACATGTTTAAGATGTATGTCACTGCTCACCCTTACACCTTGTTTCTTCAAAGCACAGAGTTTAACATTTTATTCAGCATTTAGTTAAAAATAAATATTTAATACAGAGGTTGTTCTACGATGCAAGCACAGCTAAAATGAAGGGCCTCCGTGGCTGCAGCGACCAGATTTCAAACGCAGGTAGATCAATAAAAAAGAAAGCTCAAGCACAGTCTCCATGTGTGAGCAGAATGGTTTATAATAGCTTGCAAATGACTATGCACTTGCTGTAAGCAGCTGTTCTTAAATTATGAATATGCAACCAATTCAAGTTAAAGCCAAGTCCCAGCACCATTTTTGCAGGGTAGTAGTAGTACCTTAGTAGTTGTTTGCTTGTTCCACATGTTAGTTCTGTTAAGGCTACATACAAACAGCAGTAACTTTGGAACAAATAGGACCAAAGTATTTGCATTTCATTACTAAGTCCATTAGCACAGCAAGGGTTGTCAATCTTTAGAACTCCCCTACGACAGCACAGGCAATAAAACAGTGATCTCCAAACCAAAAAAAAAAAAACAAAACCCTCCACAGCAGACACACAAGCCCCTCTGCCAAGTTTTTGCTTCAGCCAATCAGCCCGTCTGCCCTGACCTGCTGGAAGGCTTGCATCAAGCTTCAAACACTTAAAAACATCCATCATAAAAACAAAGACAGGACACTGAATTATACAGTATTAACCTCCAGGGTTTGCATACAAAGATGTAAGATTTATTTATGTCGTAGCACGTTAAGAGCTTCAGCACACTGTTCCTTACACCAAACTAGCTGCCAATTTGATGAACCTCTCTGCCCTCAGCAGTACAGTGTCTTTGATTAATGAGTGCACGCTTATGCAAAAGTGCAAGAACAAAAAATAGGGCAAAATTCACACAATTATGTCCCTGTGCACCGATGAACCACTGCAAGCATTTTTGTCCAACTGGCTTCCTGTTGTAGAAAGACTGAGGGCTGAGGAGGGGGTTGTGGAATTATTTTGCTGATTATACTTGGATACTACATACCACTCTTCCAAAACAGATAACTGGTAAAATGCACTGCACTGTTTAGAAAGAATCTTTTAGCATTAGAAAAATATTAACTCATTAACACAAATCGATTAATAAAGAGGGTCACAATACAAAAACATCATCTATGTACTCAGTGAAGAAAAAAGTACTCTCAGGAAGATTTCAAGGTTTTAGCTTCTAATCCAAAGACTCAGGACTGAAATTCAAGTTCAAGAGCAGCTAGGCAGATTATTTTGTGCCTTTAAATTACCGTATTAAGTATTCTAACAAAAATCTACCTTACACTGCCTATAATTTACAAGAATAAGAATATAGTGGTAGGGTTCATCATTACTCAAAAAATGAAAATTTTTCATTATCCCTTCCAAGAATTACAGAGCAGAACTAAGTTCTGTGTGAGGCTCCAAAAAGACAACAGCATCATTAGACAGTCACTGTATTATTTTTAAGCCTACCATCTTTCCTAAGGCTTTACACTGCAACATTACCAGTGACAAATACTTAAATTTAGCAGTCCTGCTAATTACTAATGTAAAGAGTCCATCCGGTAGAACAAATTTTCAGGTAGTTTTTCTTTACATTTTTTAGTAGTTTGAATTTTAAGATTTTGGGTGATTCCTCCCTCAGCAACTAGAAAAATCTCTGCATTCTCTTTTTGCAAGCTACCAAGGCTTAACCCATTCAGCTCTTTACAATGCCTGACCTACATCAAGTGAAAGGAATCTTATTTCCTTTACACCCAGAAAACAAGACATTCAGGAGGCCCTGAAGGGCTTGGGTAGCAAGGTAAAAGGAGAGAATTCACATTAAAGGCAACAGGCATCATACAGACACCAACAGGCCCAGCACATCTTTTCCTAAGTTTCAGAGACTATGTTTGAAAGATCATCTGTCACTAAGCAAGGTTTTAAAACGCATACTTGTTTTGATATTGGTCTTTTTTCCAATGATCTGAAAGATACTCTATAAAAAGAGAAGGAACTGGTATTAGGAATTGTGTCAAATACATAAATTAATTCTATTAAACTAAACTGGGAAAACCCTTGTATCCTTTCTTCCTTGTTGCTACATTAAAAAAAGTGAAACAAGCATTAAGACCTCCTCACACTCCAAGAGTTTCTTTCTGGCATCTCAAGAGCTGGTGTCTCATGAAATGCTAACACCACAAAATAAACTACACCTTCTCCTTCCCAAAAAGAAACAAAAATCTATTTTATACCATAAAATTACTAATTTTATTATTTATTTCCATTTAAATCTCAGCTGAACTTTTGTATTGGACTTCAACAAAGTATACTTGTTTTTTTCTTTTTAAGGAATGGCTTGAGTCCTGGGCACTATGTAACAGCAAATTTAGGACAGTAAAGAGCTTAAACACTCAAGAACTCGGATAAGAACTTAACACAGCTAATAGGTGAAACTGTGTGCTAACCAGATTATATGTTCTACATACCTCTTTTCCACTTAAAATTGTATGATTAAGAAACAAAATAATGGCAAAATACTGCATCTTGCCTGGCCCTTCTGCAGAGGCTACAGGAATACATGGTCCCAGTTTTGTTTAATGACCACACGCTGCATTCTGCTTACCTACCCATAGCAATTACTCTGCGGGCTAACAAACCACGCATTTCCGTTTTCAAGGAAACAACTACACAGCACATCACAGATTAAAGTCAGTGAAGACAGCTCTTTCTACATCCTCTACCACCAACTACTTGTGATGTTGGTAAAAGACTAAACCCTTCAGGAGTCCTTAAGGACTCTATAACAGTGAACCTAACTGTGTCTTGCCTTCATAAAGCCCTGAGAAACACAAACTAAAAAACTAATGAGAACCTGCTGTTTTCCTCACACAAATCTTATGGTGATTCCTTGCTGGTCTGTTTGCTGCTATTTACGGTAAAAATGGTTTTAAAGTAAAAATGTAGTGGCATAACAAAAAAGTTTTTAAAAGCACAGACATCCATTTAAAAAAGGATGTTTCATTTCCTTCTGTGATGCAGTGGGGAAGATCATCTGTACCTAGATTCCGAATAGTGCATAATGTTCTTCATTACAAACTTCTCATTTCTATAAAATATGTTGACCAACATATACTTACTACGTTTTGTCTACATTCAGAATGTTGTAAACTATCAATCACAAAAATCACTGCTAACCTTGACAACTGTTTCAGTGTTCCTTGTGGTGGTGATTAACAATCACAAACTAGTTTACAATGTAGTATGACATAATTCACTGAATGTACTGTAGTAAAACTACAGTATTAACTCAGAAGTTGATCCACACTTGGGAGAATACTGGTAGACTATAGGAATCTTCCTGGGGCAACATTATCTACATGATGAAAACACTAAGCATCACTCTTAGTACTCTATTGGAAGAGTCTGTTTATAAAAAAAAAAATTAAAAAAAATTCCACCATTATTTGCACTTTTAAGTTTTATTTAAAGATGCCTATATATTAGAGTCTCAGAGATGGATCTCAGTAAAGGGATTTGAACACAGAATGTTCACACAGTGAAACCCTTCATGTGCCAGAGGGAGAGGGGGGAGGAAAGGTGTAGGAAACCTCATTGTTGGTTATACCTTCCAACAGTCAAGATCTCCTATTCCTAAATACGCCATTATAAGAAAATGACAGAACTAATAGCAGTGAGGTATTCCTTCCCCTCATTCTGAGATATGAAACCGGGTGCACCAGCTTCATTTTATTTGCAACTCGGATATTCCACGTCTTGCACAGAAACAGAAAAGCAGCAACAAAGACCTTAACAATTGCAGTTCAAGCTGGGAGGGACTGTTCTACTTGAATTCAATGACACCACTAATGGCTTCTTAGCAGTTTCATGAAATCAACCAGCTGTCAAATCGATGCATCAGAAGGAACAGTTATGCACTCCCATAAGAAAAAGCAACACATCAGGATGTTTTGCAAAACATCTGCTCCTTTACAATGCAGTTCCACAACAAACGTGCAAACAAAGAAAATGTAAAAAAGGTCAAGAGGACCTATAAGGAAAGGCTTCTATTACCTACTTATTTGCATTTTAAGTGTCTCCCAAAAAGACCAAAAAAAGTCTGCTAGAACTTTCTTCGTAAGATAAGGTCAACATAAAGATTAAACAAATATACTACAGCAGTCAACTAATGCTCTTTCCCTCCATGATATAAAGATATTGTTAGTTTACCTTTTGAAAATGCAAAACATTTTATTACATGTTCAAGAAAATCAAGACTTTTTCACCAGAAGGTATGAAGCATGTATTTAGCTTTTTTCCTTCTCACACTACTCAAAAAATTTTGCAATGGCATTGACAACCTAAAAGAACCTTAAAAACAATTACCTTTTTGTGGGAACACAGCACAGTGGAATTTAGTTTGAGAAAATAATTTGGATGAGAAATACCAATATGTCATGGTTTAGGACTGGTATTCAGTGCTCTCACTTGAAACCACGTGCGGCTCATCCCTCCCCTTCTTCAGGATGGAGAGGAGGATTGGAAGCACAAAAGGTAAAGGTCATGGATTGAGATAAGAACAATTTACCGGAAACAGCAATGAGATAAGAAAACGAATAGTAATAGCAACAATACCAATGACAGAGACTACAAAAAAGAGTCCAAAGATTCACACGGAAACAAAAATACCCTAGTTTCACTTGAAAGAGAGCCCTTCTCTCCCCAAAAGGGATAGAGTGCCTTGCCTGCCCTTGCCACCCTCAACGAGCAGAGATAAGGTGGTCAGAACTACTGGGTCCCGGCCATGCCCCTCCTGGCCGCTGCAGAAACGAACCCTGTCCTGGCTGAAACTAGAACACGACATCACAATTCCCGTTTATTTTCAATAGAGAATAGTCACAAAACCTTATACTGTGCCATCCAGAACAGACTTTGGATCAGGAATGAAAAGGAAACAATACATGATCCTCTAAAGAATTTTTTTTTTTTTACTTTTCAGAGGGTTCTGTTTATGAACAACTTCATCACAACCTGGTAAGTATACTCCCCTAGCTTACAGGAATTGGTACAAGCTATGATTAAACCAGCATCACCTGCCTGAAGCAAACATAGAATTTCTTGAACACTGACAATTTCTTAACAATTCCTATTCCCTTCTCTACATATACTTTTACAAAAATGACCTTGGCTACCATTTTCTTAACATTATGCAGTTTACTGATTTTGCAGCATTTTGACAAAAAAATGTATGTGGTTTATTATGAGATGTAAAAGCTATACTGCCATTTTTGGAAACTACTTATCCTCCGTTGCTACCCTTTTATAACCAAGCCGGTCTTCTAGACCTTCACTGCATTGATAATTTAGAATCACCTATTGTACATGCTTTCGACTGTTTAAACGTTTTTATTTACTCTGCATTCACACATACAGGAAATAGCAAATACAACCACGCTTTCTGATGCATTTAGGAAAGAAAAAGAAAGTAAGCATCTGACATTTGTTCCAACATAACCGTAAGACTAAGTACAGCATTCAATACTGACTTGGAGAGAAAGAAAGTCTTGATGTACAAACAGCTGTTCCTATTACTTCGTATGTTAACTGTTGTCACTATTTTCCCCAATCCTGAAGACTAAGAAAATGCGAATTAAATATTAGTTTCATGTTCTCCATAGTGTGAATTTAAATACAGAGGAAGTTAAACAAGCATAGAAAGAAGAAAGGAAAAACAAAACTTCACCTACAACAATTACTCCTTACCAGTGTGTCAGTAAGTCATGTGACCAGAAAAACTTTCATGAGATTAAAAAAAGGCAATTGAGAATCAAATTAATATGCTGAAAAATACATTTTATTGTTCTCCCTTTCGCAACAGCTGATGCAGTCAGAGGAAAAGAGATTTGTTGTTGGGTTTTGGGTAAGGAGTTACTGTAGGGTTGGTTCTTTCAATGAGTTTAGTATAGTTACTACGTTTAGCCACACACATTATACAGTACCTGGAACATTACCCAAACTACATGTAATATTTATAGGTACTTTCCAGATGGAACCTTTTAATAATATACCTTAATAAGTTCGTTGCTTCCAAACATACCTCCAAGTCTGTAATTTAAAAATGGAGGTCTGTTTAGCCATGTTCCTCATGCCAAGAAGACACTGTTTATTTCTCAGGGAAGATTCTGTACCAAGTGTTTCACGTAAACTTCACATCAGATTGATACTTTCCATAAACAAAACCAATACAGATCTCCAGATAACCTGCTATTTAAAATAGTAACTTCAGAACGTGTTTTTAAATAACCCAACAGTTAAGCATTGCACATTAAATACTAAGGCCAGGGCAGGAAAAAAAAAAAAGAAAAAAAGGGGGCACGATTGTTTTCCTGATATGAAACCAGACACCAGATAAAGAAGTGTATTCTCAGTGTCCCCTCTACGTGCGCGCTCAACTAGGAACCTTTCTCTTTAAAGTGCGGATTACAACACGTTAGATCAGGGATTCCAGGGGAAAGCACAGAGTCTTGGACAAAAATCCCCTTAAACTTTACATGACGTCACAATCTGTCCCTGTAACATTCCCTAAACTTTAATGCTTATCCAGAACTGCTTTCAGGTTTTCTACTCATTCCCTCCTGAAAGAGACGGTCAGACTTTGGAATAAAAATTTGCCCAAGATGGCGAAAGGCTTGTTGTTTAGAGGGCAGAAAAATGGAGGATATTGTAATATACACAAAGGGATAAATTTCAACAACTCGGCCCTGCGCTGCAGCTGCTTGTTTCTCTTTACAAGGACGGGACACGCACAAAGCCGCGGACAGAGGGGACCGCGGCAAGCCGGGTGCGCGGAGCGGCGCCCGCTCCCGGCCCGCGCCGCGCCCCGCGGAAGGGAGGGAGGGAGGGAGGGAGGGAGGGAGCGCCACTCTCCCCCGCCCTGACAGCCCCGGCCGAGCGGAGCGGGGCAGCGCCCGCCGCCAAGAGGGGAGCGGGGCGAGAGGGCCGCCGGGAGCGGAGCGTACCACACAGCGCCACACAAAAGAGCCGCCCGGTGGCCGCTAGCAGCCGCCGCACCGCCCCGGAGGCTGCGGGCGTCCATCGGCAGAGACGTGACCGGCACCGCCCGGCCAAGGCACGGGCGTGCGGCCACGAGCAAAGTTTAAAATCGCTCGCAACACGGCCGTCCCGTCTGCAGACACCCCGGCCCCGGCCCTTCCCTGCCACTCACCTCCACGCAGCCACTCTGCCTCCCGCCCGCAGCGCTGCCCGGGCAGGGCCCCGCAGCGGGACTCGCGCTCGGCCCACACAACAAAGGGGCGATACGCACCGGCGGGGACGCGGCCGGCGAGGCGGGCGCCACTCGGGTTCGGGAGCCCCGGCGCGGCAGAACACCATCCCTCTCCAGCCGCTCACCTGGGAGAAGCTCCGCCGCTCGGGGCGCGGGGCGCGCGGCTCTCACTCTCCCGCTCTCTCCCCTGCGCTGTGCGGGCGGCGCGCGCCGGGCCGGCCCTTCCCGGCGCTCCCCGGAGCCGGGCGGGGGCGCGCGCGGGC
>NW_024496526.1:18014288-18044143 GCF_017590055.1 Onychostruthus taczanowskii
CCGCGCCCGCCCTCGGGCTGCGAAAAGTTCTGAGCAGCCCGCCTCCCTCACACGGCGCCCGAAAGTTCAGTCCGCCTTGGGTCGCTTTTTAACAACGACTTTGTCGCTCGGGGAAGAAACAAAGTTGCCCATCTTAAGAACCTACAGATTAAATTCAGGTTAAAAAAATTAATAAAGCATCAATAAAATCTGTGGTGTAAACAGCTGCTGTCTAGGAAACAAAAAAATAAGGTGATCCACTTCGAAAAGAGGAGACATTTTAAAGAAGCAACGTTCAACTTTTGAGTTCTTGAAGTACTCGATAAATTCAAGTAGAGAAAGCAACAAGGGTGGCAGAATTAAATTAAAATGAAGGGGTGAAGGGGAAGTATTAACACAAGAATTAAAAATACATCTTTTAAATACAAATCTTTTCACCTTTCCTGATACAACCCATAGAGGTTGTTTGTAGAAAACTAAAAGCTGTGCTTCCCTACACCAACCCGTTACACTACACACGCTATCCTCCTATTTTTTTTTTCTTTTTTTTTTTCTTCTTTGTTTGGCCTAGTCTCAAACTGAAGCAGGGTTAAAGTACACTGCAAGAGCCCAAGGACTGCTCCCCACAGACCATAACTATAACATCATAAAGTTAAACCACAGTACAATGAAGAAAATCTAATTGATTTCAGTATGAGTTGGTGAAAACATACTTGCAGAATTCAAGAATATGTACAGTTTGTTAACCTTATTAAATACTACATATAAGAATTTTAAAAATCAACAATATTTCTAAATAAAGTCGATCTATGCATAAAGAAATATGCACATGTAGAAAGATACCATTGTCTTCTGTTTCCTCTTCAGCCACTGGCTGCGATTTTAATTGTGCTGGAGGATCTTCATTAGTATTAACACATGGGGAGATTTCACAAAGCTGCTTCATTAGGGGAAAAAAAAAAAAAAACCCTGGCAGACTAGCTCTTTTTGCATGCAACGAGAATGTCAGCCTTACCTCGGTCATTTGTAACATAATAAGTGCAAGCACAATGATTGCAGTGCAGGAGCATTGGGGGAAGGGCAAAAACACTGCCTAACACAGATATAAGAAAAAAAAGCTTCTCATTAGACAGTAAAATTTATGCTAAAAATTAGTGAAGATGATGTCTCGTGAGACTCATGCTAAATACATTAATGTGCTGATACGTTTTTAATTATTATTTTTGTACCAGGCTATTTCATTCCAAGGATTCACATCCAGCAGCAAAGGTTTCCTAGCATTTATTGATTTTTTTTTTTTTGTCCACCACATTCCCGGAATACAGATTTTAATCATTTCACTACACCACACTCAGTAATTTCATTAAAAAATGGAAGCTTCCATCCCCAGAAAGGCATTTAATTTCAATGACACACAATTTCTTTTAGCAGCAAACTGTCTCAACAGTAAAAGCTGGCCTAAGGTTCAAATGCATAATTTAGTCCCAAATTCTCCATGCTCTGCATTCCTTTGAAGCTATAATTTGACTAACTACCTAATAACTGTAATAAGGACAATGATTTCCTTATAATATACTATTAACCCACATTTAATTAACTCAGAGGCTGAGCTCTGTACATGTTTGATTGGGTCAGTACCTCTCTAACCTCAAAACTTACTAATAATGGTCTAAAAAACAGTGTGGGGTAAGAACTAGTACAGATACAATAAACAGCTGCTTTGCTCAGAATGTTATCCATCAAAAGCTCACACATTTTGCAATACAACAACACTGTCAGTCATGAGATAACAGAGTTTTGTAAGGGGAAATAAACAATGCATTTAGATAATTCACAATCAAATTTACTGGATGTTCGCATATTTAATATGGTTGCTGGTAACATTTAAAAGATATTCTAGTAATAATAGAAACGGTATTATTACAATCTCTGTAAATAATCACTGTAAATATATTTTTTTGTTGTTACTAAGAGGAATTATAGTATCTTGTGACAAATAAAAATGTGTGTATGTTTGGACAATGTTATATAATCTTTATTTTCTGTAATGCTCAGCAGGATAGAATTTAATCTGTGAGCACAGAACGACAGGTCCCAACACATATTTCTCTTCACAAAGTCCAGTCAACTATCCAAATTTACACCACTGGATTATATTTGTCATCAAAATATGAAAAATATCTTTCTCATTGTGCTGAATATTAATTTGTTTTTTGGTCAACTATTTAATATAGTCTTAGGTAACTATATAATATTTTATAGTTTATACCAAAATATGTTTACAAAGTTAGTTTTTCCACTAGTCACAAACAAATCAGTTTTATTACTGCAAAATGTACTAAGGTTTCAAAAACATACTACAATTCCTTTGTTTTAATATGCTTATTCCACAGAAGCTGTTGTTAGTGGACATTACTGATGCATTTAAAGTGATTAACTATTACATCAGAAAGGTCCCTAGCTTTCAAATTTGGTTGTTCTCCCTCAGGCAGTATGAAAGATGGAATTCTCAATTTTAAAAAATGCAAATTCAAAGTGCAGCACAGATACTACAGAAACAGGATTCTTTTTTCTTTTGCTTCCTTTTCATTATTTTATTATTTATCATATTATTAATTCATTTTGCCTCCTTTTCCTTTAATTACAAATACAGTTAGCCTTTGCATTTTCAGGCTTCCAGTGTATAAATACCATTAAAAAAATACACCATGCCAGAGTTTTGTAGTTCCCTTAGAATATTCTGCTATGCTTTTTGACCCTCTCATTATATTTTTTTTAACTAGCTGCACGCATCAATGCATTCATAATCTTAACTGCTGAATCGGGAGAAAAAAGAATAAAATAAGCACTGTACTTACAGACATGTAACCTCACATTTGAATAATTACACTGATGTCACAAGGGCCATTTACATACCATGCATAAATGTCTGGAAGGTCAAATCCAAAATTCCTGTGGGACCATGGAGGTAGAGTTCACTGTAATGATCTCTCCAGACGCACAGACGGTTTAAGAGGTTTCTCTCTTCTGCACCTCTGTGCACAGGCTAGCAGCACAGGTTTACAGCCCTTCATTTGTAGCCATCCAGCTGTTTGTGAGGCTACACTAGTGGTAAAACTCACACAACATTTCCAAACTCTGATCTTGTAACAGGATCTGTTTTAGACAGACCTTCCTATACACCTTAACAAAGAAAAGGTCTTTGAAAGTATTTTAAAGGGCGATGCAGTATTCACTAAGGACTAGAAGCTATATTATAAAATTCTGTTAACAGGTGTCCTGTGCACTGTTTACAAAGCATGCATTTTATTATCATAAAATATATTAAAACCAATTGGCCACACTGTAAGGACTATCAGAAAGTTACCACCAATCAAAAATAACAACATTTTTACAAGGCTAGTAGGGCTAGTACACCCCTGATGAAGGGTTGAAATAGTTAGCATTTAATGAATACTATTAATAAAAAAAATTAAATGGTTGATTTTCATAAAAACCTCAATATATCATTCAATTCTGATGTGCAATCTGGTTTTAAAACATTACATTCAAAAATATTGCAAAGCCTTTTTGCTGAATTTGTTCTGTGTTTAGGAGGTTTATTGTCATCACAGATACTTGTAAGCATTTGCAAAGGTTATGCTACCACTCTCTGATAGCCATGATTAGTTATATATGTTGATAAAGAAACACACATTCCCTACACTATAAATATAAATTTATACAATTTAGCATGTCTAAGTACCCCTGGCTTTATGCTCTTATACACGTGGTTTTATTATGCCATCCTGGAGTGGTCAAATGAGTATATACTTCACTACAATGAATGAGGGTCGAGGTACAAAAGGCCAAGGAATCTTTAAAAACATAAATACGTTTATAAAAAGTATAAAACTAATTTAATCATTTTGCAACTGGATCAATATGTTCACCCCTAAGTTGCTTTCATTAAGTACTGCTGTGCAATTGTTGAAAATCAGTATGTAGGGAAATTTTGTTTTAAAGTTTTGCAAAGGTGCGGAACTAAATTAATCCACAGAGCAGTCATAACTGGTGTGCAGAAAACATAGATTTGAAGTACCAAAATAAGAACTTCTGACGGATGGAAAAGAATCTAGACTGCAAGAATCTAGACTTCACACATTCTATAAAAGCCTAGAAATCTTCCTTAAGGAGTTTCTGCATCAGCCTATGTTACAGACAACTTACCAAAAACACTGCATAGGAAGCGCACTCTTCTTACAACACATCTCACTGGGACAAAGGTGAAAGCACCTATGTGTTATTTTCCCTTCACTCATAAATTGTTAAAAGATACTTCTGCTCATCTTAAAAGATAGAGAAATCTGGGATCTGTTCTGCCAATCCCATTTCAGCAGTCTCTCATACCCCAGCCTTGCCTTCCATCCTTCCTCCAGCATCTCTTTCATGTACATGATCAAAAATAGTATTTTTATTAACCAATTAAATCTCTAAAAGTGAGAAATGACAGTTCAATCTAAACAATTAAAATATTAACCCTTTAGAAGTAGAGAGATAAAAAATGTTCACTAGGTCCCTTCTGTACTGATATTCCTGCCAAATTTTGCAGTCAAAATATCTGGCTCTGACTTGTATTCAGAACCAATGTTGGATTTTAAGCACAAGGATTCTTTCAGCTGCAGGTTGTTTGGGACATATATCCAGGATGTTATATTTACCCTTGGCATGAATGAAAAACAAGGTCATTTTAAATGTTACAGTCAGGCAATAAATTACCTCTACATTAGAAAAGACTTAGGATTTTCTGTTTGACTGGAAAAGCACCAACCTCACCAACAGCAATGTTAGCAAATAAGATATTGAAAATCTTTGATTTCCACAACAGCTCTCATTGTTCTATCAAAATCTTTGCATATTAAAGTGTCTCAAAGACATACATAAAACCAAAAGAATCAGGGATTACTTTTGTATAATTTTTTTCACTAGGTGCTTTAGAAGAACTAAAGCAAGGAATTACTAACTTGCAAATTCAGTTAATTTTTATCTTCTTCCAAAAAGTTGATGCTTTTTGCTATTTAAGCATATTTGTCATTTTCCCTTCCCTATGTAAGATTACTAAATACCTTACATAACAATTTGGTTAATTTTCTTATGCCTACAAAGGTCTCTTCTTCTGGACCAAACCTACAGTTAGTTTTCTCTGACCAAAGGATGTAGTATGAGGCTTTTTTCCCTGTTGCTTCTTTAACCACAAGGATGCAAAAAGGCCTACTTCAAAATTTAGTGCAGATCTGTAGTAATTGCACCCACAAGTGAAAATTACCTCTTTCAGGGTGGAACACAACTGCTGTTACATAGCAGAGAAGACTACAGAATAGCTTAGGACAGGAAGTGATGGCATCTCTTATCAAACTATATTTAAGCAGGAAGTAATTTTATGTAATTACCAAACTTGGAACATGGCCAGGTCACAAGGATTAAGAACCCTTGCAAAAATTTCAGCACAGTCTTAGTTAATTGCCCATGAACTTAATTTAAAACACAGCATATTACTATTGCATATATAGTTCTGTATGCACCAAAAAGACCTGTGGCAAATTATTTCGTCAGTATATACATTTTCAAGTTGCACTTAGGCTATTAATGATGTTGCCTTCAGTGTATTTTTAATAATTTTATCCATAAAACACCATCCAGTTGGCTACCTTAAAGACTACATCAAATGTATGCATATTGTCTAAATGATTTTTAATATATTAAAACAGAATAAATGTGGAACACCAATACTGTGACAGAACAAAGATTTTTTAGTTGGTTGGGTGGTTGGGTTTCTGGCTTTTTCTTTTTTTTTTTTTTTTTTTAAGAGACACATGCAGTTCAAGTTTTATTTAATTAAGGTCTCATATGCCTGCAAAACCTATCGCTTCAAGGCAGAACCTGGCTTGCTTACACAGTTCAGATTCTCCAGCTTCTAGCTCTTCTCTTACTTTATCCTTATTGTGTTTGCCATGTTGCTAAAGACATTATAAACACATTTCTATAGTTTAAGACCTTGGTGATGCATCCATAAATCAGAAAATATGCAAAACAGAGCAAGGATTACTGCAAAAAAATGCACTGGCACTTCTCTTCAACCACTGAGTTAATGACTTTTACAACAATGCCACTAATTGAAGGAAATACAGAGGACACGGGTCTAATGTCCAAGAATGTCCTTAGCATAAGGAAATCAACCCATTAGTATATTTAGTTTCCCCTCACCAACATCATAAATGCTATTCTAAATGAAAGCTATATTGAAAGGTAAAATATACAAAGGCCCTTAAAAGTTATATTCATACATTGCCTCATGAACAGTAACTCTTAAATTTAAAAAAGACTAAAGATTATGTCCTTTTCATAGACAAGGATTGAGGTAGACAGAACTAAGAGCTGAAATCATAAGCTTGTGATTCTAAATCCTGTGAAGTTTCACCTTCCAAATATTAGAAAAAAGCTTCTTAGAAATAGTTTTATACCATGATTAGTTGTATATGTTGATAAAGAAACACACATTCCCTACACTAATTGTTTTCTAGGAATTTATAATAATAAATTTGCCAGAGAGTTCAGAAATCATATTCCTGAGTGCAATACTACTGCTGTTAAAAAATAAAAAGTGATTATCTTATAGCTATGTCTTCAGAATCTCCTGCTAATCTGTTATTTCTTAATCTGAGCACATTTTCTGCATCATCCGTTTGATGTCACATCTATTTGCACTATCTTAGAACCCTCAGAACATTATCACCATGCATGTCACAACATAACCCAAATAAAGATCAGGCTTCTTTCAGGACTACAGAAAGCTGAACTATGGATCTAGAAATTATTATTGCACCTATCTGAATATGAACCTGAATATTTTTTTAGTGTTTCTGAAAAGACTCAACATGTAGTATGGAAATTTTATACAGTTTTTTTACATATGTAACTAACACTTCTTTGCAGGAAAGCAAGCATGAAAAGGACCTTTTCCATACTACTGAAAATTCTAAACACCCTACATTTATTGTTATATATTTGGGGATGTTTCAGGCCAAAAAAAAAAAAAAAGTAACAAAAAGCTACTTAATGTAACTAGAATAGAAGAAATCGGGCATTCGTGTGTTGATAACGCAAAACTTCCACAGTCTTGGCCTTTCCTGTACCTTTTCCCTTCTCTTCCTCCAGATTATATTAACTTCCTTTGTTGAAAGCTAAAAATGCATAAATTTATTACTATCCACTACAGAGATCTCTATGACAAAGCCTTACCTAAATCACTTCCTGGCATGGTAAAATGACTGATTTGTGCTTCTGTGAAAGCTCATAAGAATTATTGTAAGAGGGAAAGGTCTATCATCATCATCATCGTTTTTATGATTACAACAGGTAGTATTCTCAAATTAAGTAGGTCATTCCAGATTTTAGCTTCTAAAAATTCACATTCCTGATCACATTTTGATCATAGAAATCAACAAAGATCACTTTGATGCTTCTTGTGTCTTTATGTTTTAACATAAACAGAGAAATAAAAAAAAAGCCAAAAACATTCCAAGTGTCTAGTCTTGAATGTCTACATTAACTCATACTCAGCAGATATAAATATAGCTGCATTTTATGCATCTCATAAATGATTGCATATGTTCATGAAGTGCAAAAGTTAAAAATAACCTTGATACTTTTCCCAGTATTTTTAGCAGACTATATATACTTAATTCAATCCCGTTTTCTGTAGTACTTTAGCAGTTCAGGAAAAACTTAAAAAAAAAAAAAAAAAAAAGGCAAATAGTGGAATACCTCTGGAGGTATTCCTGCATAAGAAGACCCTGCATATTGTTCTCTGGCTTCACCGTATGAATGGCCCTTGGCCCACACTCAGCTGTGCCTGTGATTTCCGTCTGTTGAAGGCAGCGCACACATCGGAGCCGAGCCGGCTGTTGACAGCGTTACGCCTCGCAGGAGAAGCAGCACGCCACAGAGCGCCTCCGGGGCTCCACAGCCGCCGAGCCCAGGCCTTCCCAGCCGCGCGCCGTGCCCGGCCCGCTGAGGGCCGCGCCTCTGCCGGCCGGGGCGTGAGGGGGGCGTGAGGGGGCCCGGGGACGGCCCGGCGCCTCGGTCCCCGGCGCCGTTCCGCACGCCCTCGGGCCGCCGTAGCCCGCACGGGGCCCGTGAGGGAAGCGACGGTGGCTTCAGTGATGGTCTGCACTGGGGCCCGGCCTGCAGCTGAGCAGAAATGGCCTGCTCTGGGGCCCGGCTACGCGGGCAGCAGTAGCCTCACAGCCCGGTTGCACAGCGAGGCAGCTCGGACAGGTGGCCTTGGACTGTGCATACCCTGCCTTTTGGAGTTTGTGCTCTCTGCCAGACTAGCTGCAGAGTGACTGAAGCACTTGAGTCCAAGTCCCACCTTGGCTATTAAACTATATCTCTGTTTTAAGTTGTTTTTTGCTCATACTAATTTGAGTGGAGGTGACCTCATGCTCAACTGCAGTGGTTTATTGCACAATTAAATTTTCTCACCTACTTCACTGGCAAGGATTCTTCTTTTTCAAAGAAGACGAGTAGGTATACTTGCTTCTTTAAAGGCTGTGTTTTGTGAAAGCACTATGAAGAAGCTGGAGTAACTATTAAATGCAAAGAATTATTAAAAAGGCTTGATCTCTACTTGATATCTGCTTTCAAGAATCCGTGGTGGTAGAGGCAGTTCAGCAAGATTTTCCAGCGTTGAACATTGTTTAAGAGTAAGAACAAACTGCCAACAACAGGCAATTTTCCATTGCAGACTAACCTGAAATGATCTCATTCTGTATACTTCAGTGCACATAGAAGACAGAGACAAATTCTATAGATGCTGCTGACCGCAAGAGGGAAGATCAAGGTAAGTCTCAGACAACCTGAAGAGGTAACTAAATAGTATCATTATAGTTCTTCAGTCAAGAGGTCTAGATGATGTCAAGGAAATTGCTAGCAAAGAATCCCCGTAGTTATATTTGAAACCTATCATTAAGCAAGACCTCAATAGTCTGTCTTTTCCTTCATGGGTATTTATTAAGGAAAGGTGTTTACTAAGTGTTCTCTGAACCTGTGGACCCATTCTTACCAAGCATTAATTTTCTGTCATAGAAAGTACAAAAGTATATGCTTCTGCTTTTAAACCTTGAACTATGCATTATTTTTAACTAATTTTTTTTCCAGTCTCTCTTAATTAGCTATTAAGTTACTTCTTATGGTAGTCTTCTTACCTTGATGTCCTCAGTTGTGGTCACCAGCATCCATAGATTTCTTGGCTGTCTTCTATGTGCACTGAAGGCCATGGAACCAAAATAAGTTGGGGGGGTGGGGGGTTGCAGGTTCCTTGGCCTAGCCTGCCTTCCTACACAATTTGAGGAAGTTGAGAAATAAAGCTTTTTGTTCTCAAGTCCAAATATTAGTTGTATTTCAACTAGGACTAAGTTGAAATCCCAGCACAACTAGTGCACTAAGCAGCTTAGGTCTTGAAAGTTTGGCTTGATGCAGACAGCCCTGGAAATTAAATCTTCCACACCTGCCCATACGTTCTTAATTTGAGTAGACATGAATTGGTGTTCATGAGATCCCCTTTAATCTGATCTGTTTGAACTGTCATTACATTCTTTTGTTTCACTTTTTTGAAATCACAGAATAGTTTGAGTGGTCATTCCTATGAATGTTAAGATGTATGCGGAATAGTAAGTGCAGCCACTCAAAATTCCTGATATTTTGTCGATATTTGAAAATCCGCACCAGAGGACAGTACTGGGGTTGCTCATACGCACAGGAGCTTCATCACAAAAGAAAACTACATATTGATGTGTATGTCTGAGAACACTCCAGGGCAGTAGAGGTTTGGATGGCCAAGAAAGAGGCCTTTGGCTTCCTAAATTTGGGGTGGAAGGAAGGAAGGAAGGAAGGAAGGAAGGAAGGAAGGAAGGAAGGAAGGAAGGAAACAGACTTTTGGAGAGGAGCAGGAAAAATCGAGAACTTTGATTCATATTCTATCAGTTTAAATATTTTGGAAAACTGAATAGACAAAATTCTAAGATTAATCTTTCTGAAAGGGACTACAAAGTTGACAGCTAATTAAATGTCAGTCATCCATGAAGCTGAGCAGGCCTAAGGACTGAAAATTAACATATTATAGAAATAATCCTGTACTACTTTATGGACCTTATATTTTACTGTTATAACAAAAAAATATTTTCAAGTCTGTGCAGACAAGCTCTCTTAGCTAAGAATAAACAGGACTAAAACTCATGCGTGACATCAGTTTGGCCTCTTTGTTCTCATGAGCTTATTATTCTAGTGTAGTTTGGTGGGGTATTAGGGCAGTAGACAAAGAAGGCAGTTGTCTATTCAATTCTGAGCCAGTTGCTGCAGAAGTTGGACCACAGAACGAATGAAATATTGAGTTGTTGCTCTTTAAGTTAAGGAAAAAAAAACACTCAGGAAAGCAGGCTTTCTGTCTCAACCTCTGACATGAAATGTTTTTTATTAAACTGAAGGTTTAGTAGTTAATCTTTATTACCTAAATATGCAGTTTGGCCACCTGTTTTCTAAAAGTATCAGGTATTCACCAACTTCCATTCACAGAAATTTAGAGCTGTTTTTTGAGCAAAGATCTTCACCAAACACAGGTGCTTGACCTGAGCATCCAAACTAATCAAGCAAAGTTGGCAAATACATATTGTAATATGCCACATATGAAAGCTGATAAAAATAATTCCTAACACATATAAACTAGTATGACAAATCAGGACTACTTATTCCAGAATCAATTGTCACATAAACATGGTCTCATATATTGCCTAATGACCATATTATAAAGAATAGCTTTAAATTCATGTCTGCTCTTGTTCCAGATTAATTTTCACCTGAAAAAAAAAATCATTACTTAGAGCCTACTTCTTCTCTCAGAATTAATAAATTCCTCATGTGCCTTAATAGTGTGTATGTTACTACTGTACAAGAAGTAGAAGCTTGGTGTCCTTCATTTTGCA
Source organism: Onychostruthus taczanowskii (assembly GCF_017590055.1). Lineage (NCBI taxonomy): Eukaryota > Metazoa > Chordata > Aves > Passeriformes > Passeridae > Onychostruthus > Onychostruthus taczanowskii. The sequence goes on from NW_024496526.1 coordinate 18,025,286, forward strand.
CACACAAGCAAATGTGATAATCTGGCTTTGTATTTTGACTTCAGTTGCTTTCCAACAAATCACTTGATTAACAGTCAATGCAATAACAAATACATGAAGATTTATTTAAAATATCTCCTTGTAATCTGATCTGTATTGCCATTGCTACAATTGCACAGAGCAATTTGAGATCCATGACTAGAGAGGTGTTTCATTAAAGATTTCTGTTCTCAGAGTGGTGGCATTTTTGAGAAAATGATTTTACTTATGCATCTCAATCTAAAGGTAATTTTCATTACTGTGAGCGTGGCAAATTAAATCAAAAATATTTTCTCTAAGTCCTCATTCTGTGGAAAGGTAGCGAATCTATTTTATTTTGTCACTCATTTCAGGAATATTTTTGTCTCTATAAATTAAACATTTAGTCTTTCATAAGCTTAGTTCTTATTTAAAAATCCAACTTGTTCAATGAAAGTGAATTAAAAAATAGGTTCTTTAAATAGGACTTTAGTCTAAAAACTGTGTGATAACCCCTGCATTGATTCAATGCTGTATCTCCTCTTAACCTTCTGTTAACTACAGCAGAAGCTGTAATGTGGCCTTCAGGAGAGGGAAAAGAAACTAGGCTTTGGTAGTCCCACTAGCCATAGTGCTATTTTAATTTGTGTTTATTGATGTCATTAAAAGAAATCTGAATATTTATGCTTGCCCAAAATGCAAGTTTTCAGTTCAAAGAACAATCAAGAAGGTGTTTTGTCCTTTAACTCCTCTTTTATCACAGTAGTCTTGTTTATCCCTTGATCCCTTTAGTATTGTTTCCAGGACTGGAGACAACATATGTTATGCTAATATAAATCCATGAGAGTTGGCTGACCAGAAGATTTGTCCCAACCATGATGTACAGCATATGCATCCTGCATTCTTTTCTTCACTCAAAGCATTAATTCTTATTACTCTCCTTCATGCCTGGAAAGATACAGCCACCAAACAAGACCTTCAACAAGTTTTCTTGCTATCTGCTTTTGTTGCTCACTCAGGATCTCCAGTTAGCATCTCTGTCACAAAAAGCAACTTCTCTCTCTGTCTGTTCAGGCTCAAATCTAGTAATCTCCACTCCCACCTATCCTGAGTTTATCACTCAAATGGCTACTATTATTTTGGCACTCGCTTTTGCACAGTCAGTGATTTTCAGGAAACTTGCAGGAACACAGATTTCTATCTGTCTTTCAAAATGGGTTGAAATTGGTCAAGACAGTAAGCAATGGGACTGACAGGGCATCTGTGTGAGCCTCATTTCCTTGGGAATGCACAATTGAATTATGTCTCTCAACCATGCTGGTGCAAGCACTGTCACTTCTGCCAGGGGTCAGTGGCTCCAGATACAGGGTAAGTAGAGATAAACAGTTGCCTCCTTTCAGAACACACCTCCATCAAAGTCTATCTGTCCATCAGACCTGGGCACATCCATTGCTAGGATTTGACAAGAAGTCTGTAACAAAACACTGAAATTTATGTATGCTGTTAACATCAGACATGTAAGTATGAAAGAAAAAGTAATCGTTGAATGGCTGACATAATTATTCCTGTCTTTTTCAAGTCAAAAAAAGGTGACAACCAGGAATGGCAGAGGTTGAAAATAAACCTTACTGGAAAGGCAGCAAGAGGCAGATGTGTGGAAGGACAAAAGAAGAAGGCAGGCAAAACCACACAGGTATTTTTGAGAGCTGTGAATTTCTGATATCTGCAAAAGATCATTCTCAATATAAACATAGACATGTTGTGGGAGGAAAAATTACTTAGGGCCATGGAAAGAAATATCTTACCAGAATTTGTTTAAAATAATTTAAAAAATATTTACTTTGATCTTCACTTGAAGTTAATTTCCTCAGCAGGAGCAGAAGCTCGTCAAGGTGTACTTTAACACAAAGCACTCAAACTAACAGACTGGCTTACTACTTAAAACTAAGCAGGTAAATTGTCTTTATACAAGACTCAGGTGTAAAACTCTTTTAGCAATCATCTAGACAAAGGAAACAATTGCCACACGCAGTAAATAGTTTCAGAAAGGTTTCATTTTAAGTAGGTAATTGGTAAGAAGGCTGCTGGCTCCTGGCATTGCTAAGTTTCCCAGCAGCATGGTACTAGCTGCTTTGCTGTCCTTAATGGATGCGTACAGACAACTGCACACTCTTCCAAGAAGGTGCAGATATTGCCATTTTTTTATTGCAGATCATTGGATAAGACAGTGAGATAGCTATAATTTTTAATGCAATAGTTTTAGTACAAAATATAAAAAAATTGAGATAATGTAGTACAAAATTTCGTACAAAATGGAGATAATTTCTTCAAAATAATGAGTCTATTTTTCCATTTTTTTTCATTATTCCTAAGCTTGCTTCCATTAGCTTTGTTTCCATGTGATAAAGACACAAGTATCTCATGTTTATTCTTTTTTACTTTGACAATTGTGGTGGTTTCTCCTGAGTCTTGATTTGTTGGCTCTACCAGGATACTCCTTTTCCTCATTATAAAGCACCAGTGGAAAGGAGCATTTATTTGGCAAAAGTAGACAAAAAGTAAAATAAATAATTGGTCTAGTATAGTATTAAACAAGCTACCCTACTTTGTATTTGGAGGACTCCCAAATCAATCCATATACAACACAGAGGAAGCAAAGAACACAGAAAACAATTTTACCAACTTCATAAAGAGATGTGCAACAGAAGCTGGATGGAATAAGCAGATTGTGATTAAGTGAATTGTGGCATTAGTGGTTATTTTTTCCCCTTACCATAATGTCACTTTTTCTATGGGCAATGGACTTAGCTCACAGTGCAGGACTTTTTTCCAAATGCTATATCAACAATACTGCCATGTCTTAGCACGTGACTGGAGGTGAGCACAGAAAGCCCCACCAATGTCACCAATATCTCAGGTGAGGGTAATAGCTACCCATCTGATGAAAAGTCACGGAAAAAACACCAAATTTATTAGTGAACAAATTGTTGGAGAGGCATAATTTAACCTTTATTTTAGTCTGAGGCCAAACCAAGCAGTCTGGATCCTTATAAAGCACTTAATATTATGACAGGTAAATAGGCACTAGTGAGCCCAAGGCTTTGAACATCAGTTTTATCCAGACTTCAAAAATCCTGTGTGAATCTTCAGATGGCACTGGGCTTTTAAAAAAGTCTAGAGCTGTTGTCTAATGAGCTGTGACAGAAATTCTGAGAAGGTGTAATGTGCAGGCTCAGTTCTAGTCTGGTTGTCTGTGTCCTTCCTTCCTTCCTTCCTTCCTTCCTTCCTCTCACTATTTGGATTCAGGGCTATAATCAATGGTAATTGCATATATTTGTTTTGGATAATTGTTTGAATACTCTTTATCATAAAATAAACGTTCCCTGTAACCGGTTATGATAGAAATGGGAATGAGGAATGCAGACCAATGATTTTAAAGGAGTACACTGTATTTGGTTTCACCTCTCACTTTCAACTCATAGAACTTGTTATTGGAATTAAAGTTACGTGTTTGCTTTTCTCTGCATTATTTCCTCATATGGAACTGGCAGTCGTGTTTATTTACTAAAGTAAACAAATGAACCTGGAGTTTTGATAGCTATGATGCTAAGTTCTTTAACTAATGCCATGAATGTGCCTTAAATGATGAGAAATTATGAGTTTTTTTTATTGTGTTTTTTCATTTTAAGAAGCGGCAATAATGCAGAGGCTGTATGTATAACACCTTCCAAAAAACCCCACATTCTAAATTTAATTGTGCGAAGTGTAATCATGGGAATCTAAATGTATTAGCATAAGAAATTTCAATTCTGCACAATAAATAGATGCAGGCTGAGTTATGTTATAAAAATGTCAGATATAAGCTTTCTTTTGTGACACCTTTATTTTGCTCTGCAGAGTTAATCAAAATCTGGGATTTTAACTTCACAGATAAGCAATAATCCATAATTCAATCCACTTTTCCTCAGATGTAAATATTTTTCTTACTGAATCTACATTATTTAAATTCCAAGCAATATTACTTGTTCAGCAAAATGCTAAATTCTTGCTGTACACTGAGATTAGAAGACACATGATCTTGAAGAAGCAGGAGACAGTTAAAAAATCCATGACTGATTTCAAACCTGACAATTCTTAATGGATTGAGACTCAGATGGCATAAAGTGGCATCAGCCTTTATGACTAACTGAATAGAAGTCTCTAATGTTTTATGAAAAGAATCTTTAATATTGATAATGACATAGAAACAAGGCGAATCTGGTGTTTTGCAATCTGGTGAAATTGCATGCATTTACATGGATGCAAGCCTCATTAGCAAGGGATACAAAGAAAAGTAGTACATTTATTAGAAGATGCAGATGCCATGGATATTTTCAAAAATTAAAGAGGCTAACTTATCCTCAGTATATACACTCAGCTATTTCAGTGATGCAATAAGTGATCTTGTCCTTCTCATATAATTACCAAAAAGTATGCACATATTACATAATAAAGCAGCATAATGGGTTGCTACAAAGCAATTTCTCAGAGGGTATTTAAAAGGCATTTAAAAGCAGTTTGAGAGTACTAGGATTAGGGTGATACAGTTTGTCTTGCAGTGTGGTCTTTCCCCTCTTTGTACATCACTGGGAATCAGTTCATCAATAATAATTCGCTTATAAAATTGCTTCAATGTGTTGCTTTCCAGAGCAAGATCTACTCATGTGAACAAGACAATGGAGAAATAGCATCCTGGGATACATCAAAATCAGTTGTTACTGCAGCCCAAGGTGTCTGATTACGATTTCACCAGTCAGTGCTACTGTGTCAAGTGGTGCTAACAAACGGTTACAACAAGGGGAAAAGAAACCCTGCTGCATCAATGAGGGAAATGGGTACTGAGAAAGAAAAAGGGAAAAAACTCACATAATGTTATGTGATTACACAATAGAGGAACTGAGCCTGGGATATGTTTTAGAAACCTACTTCTAACTACATATGGGTATTTTAAAGTAAATACAATATTGTGAAAGCTTTTTTTCTGTTTTGTCGGTGTACTATTGCTTTCTTTAGTTTTTGTACATGACGTCTTGGCAGTGTATAGTTTCAGTGGTTAGCTGATAAATGCCACCCCCACAGGATTGTTTCCAGCCCCACCTGCTGGTCTGAAACTCACCATTTCCAGCGAATTCTGGAGTTGGCTCTGTATTTGTTTCTGGCTAAATTCTTCTTATTTTTAGGCTTGAAAAATCAGGTAAAGGCTAAATGCATTTCTTTTAAACCAGGATTTTTTTATTATTATTATTATTATTTTTCAGGATTTCTAATAAAGCAGTAGCTATTTTACAGATAATTTAGCAATTTTCCTGCTGCAGAGTCGAAATATTTTACAACTACGACATGCGGGCCCGGGCCCTGCGGGGGCACGGGCGCCACCGGGTGGATCACCGAGGTACGGCCGCGATTTGCGGCCGAGCGTGACCCGAGTCTTGCGCTGCCTCGCAGCATCACAAAATATTCTCCGCTGGAAGCGACCCGCAGCGATCATCGAGCCCTTACGCACTTACGTCTACACAATCTTTACATTGGAGTCCTCTGCCGAGGATTAGAATTCGCCCTTTAAAAACATGATGGCCTTTTGCTGAGACCACTGTCCATCCAACGGGAAAATATGCTTTCATAGTCTCCTGTGCTGTTTACTCACTACTTTGCCTGATATTGGGGTTTAAGACCATCTTTGATTTTCCTTCTATATTGGAGCTGCAGTTATCTCAGAAATATCCTATGGGTCATTACAGTTTATATATGCTTCATGCTACAGATATGAAAGAAAGTATTATGAAGGCATTGGCTAAAACATGATGGATCACATAGGAAGCGTCAATAAGGCAAGAGAAATGTTTAACAGAAAACTGTATGTCTTAGAGAAGAAAATATAATATATCAGCAAAAAAAAAGTGTGATTTCAAACAATTTTTCTATCTGGATTTTGGATGAGGCCCTCCATTTATGCTCATTAAGATTCAAATAGGTCTTTAATTTTTAAATAATGTCTTGGATGTGAAAATGATATGTAAAAATTATCTTTTCATCCAGAAGAACAGTTTGTTTCTGTGAAAAAAACCCTAATTTTTCATGTGTGGATATATATGATTATTAGTATAAAGGCAATGGTGTTTTAAAAGAAATAATCCTATTTCCTGGTTTCATGAATATTGAATGATTTTCAACCTTTTTCTATGTAAGAGCTTACAATGACAGAACCCACTCTCCTTATTTTCTTGTATACACAGCCTAGCCAATAGTGTAAGGATGTTTCAGAAAAGATAGGGAGAGTTTTCCTAGAAGGAGACAGAACTTGATTTTTACCTCTCCTAGGCAGGGATCAGTTGATCACAAAGAGATGCAGTTCTTATATTATGCAGCAAATTCCTCTTACAGATCCAATTATGTAAGAATGATCTGGTAGTCCTGTGTTTAGCCTAATGACGTGTTTCCTGAGTTTCCGACTGAGTATTTGCATTCGTGTTCTTCATTTCCTTCTTGTATAGGGGCATCAATGGCTGTTACACGTTCAATTGCCAGCCGTGGCTGCTGGTTGGCAGCCGCTCAGCAGGAGCCAGATGATGACCAAAGGAGATGTCTCTCTGAGCTCACCATGGGTGCGGCCTCACCACGTGCTCCATGTGCAGCACTGGGCCCCAGTGTGGAGAATTGCATGAAGGTCCCGAGCTGGGGAGGGGCTGGAAGGCATGTCCTGGGAGCAGCAGCTGAGGGCTCTGGGCCTGTCTGGTTATGACAGAAGGCGGCTGAGGGGTGACCTCTGGGCCTTTTACCAGTTCCTGAGCAATGGACATGCAGTGGCAGACACTCTGCTCTTCTCCCTGGGATCCAGGGACAGGACGTGTGGAAATGGCTCAAAGCTGCACCAGGAAATGTTCAGACTAGACATGAGGGAACATTACTTTACCAGGAGGGTGGTCATATGCTGAAACAGGTCTCCTGGAGAGGGAGTTGATGTCCCAAGTATTGAAGAGACATTTGGACAGTGACCTTAAAAGCAAACTTCGACTTTTGGTCAGCCCTTGAGAAGTCATGTAGCTGTACTAGATGATTGTTGTAGGTTTCTTCCAACTAAAATAGTCCATTCTATTTGAAACCTTTTGGCTGAGTACAATATCCTTGTTTTAAAATGTCCATTCTTTTTGGTTTTCATAAGTAAATTAGATGGCTATTAATTAGAACTAAGATTTAGTGCATTTATACAAAATCATTAGGACTACATATGTTTAAATAAAGGAAATTAAATTGCTTTCTAGTTTTGCATGGGTCTCATTGGGAACAAGAAATACAGCATACATTATACTAGCAACCTGACTGTAGGCTTCTCAGTATTTGCAAAATAAAACAATTACTGTAGTTAGTCCAGAAGAGTGGCACATCTCAAGGTAAACAATGAGTAAAAACAAAGCTACATTTTCAAACCAGTGAAAACTGATATTCCCTATTGATTTCCAAGAGAAAACAGTATGTTTTCAATAAATTACAAAATACACATTTTAATATGTGTCAGTGGTGTCCAAGCCCAAGTTCCTATTGCAAACTTGAGAACATAGTGCTGGTACAGCCACTATCTTCATATTAACTTAATTTTTTGCTTCTTTTAACACCTTGTATTACAAATATTTATGAGTATGCTAACCATTATGGTTTGTGAGAAGATCCATAATCTCCACAGCATATCAGAGCTGTTGCTTGATAATCAGCCTAGAGAGCTAAGAAAGAATGTCACAGGCTGTCTTATAGAGGATGTCAGCAATATTTGTAAGTTTTATATTAGTCAGTTACATATACAAAGCTTATTTACTTGAGTGAAGTCTGCAGAACCACCTCCAAGATATCAGTAACCACACCAGTAGCAGATACTAGACATAATATTGGTTTTACTAGAATCTGAAGAGATGCCGGTGTCTGCACAGGTGTCCTGGTTTAACCTGGACAGAGTTCATTTTCTTCTCAGTTGCTGGTCCAGTGACTGCTGTGTTTTGGATTCAGTATGAGAGTAATATTGATGTTTTGATGCTTTTGGTTGTTGCTCAGCAGTGCTCATCCTAAGTCAAGGACTCTTCCGTTTCCTGTGCTCCGGCAGCAAGGAGGTCCACACGAAGCTGGGGAGCAGCATGTCCGCAACAGCGGATCTGAACTGGCCAAAGGGATACTCCATACCACAGCGTCACAGGACATGACATGCCATGTTAATATGTATGAACTACAGGTTCTGTAAATGTTTATAACTAAAAATTCAGTTTACAGATTCTAAATGTGAACTCATATGAAAGTACTCCAGTGACAAAGGAGCAACTTCCTAGGAAAAAAAAATACATTATATCCTTTCCCTACTGATAAGCTGATGCAAGAAAAATGCTTATTGTCAGTTCTTTATTCCAACACTTGTCTGTGTCTGAATTTCGAACCCATTTGTATGCTGGTCTTTGTTAGGAGCAGTAAATTCTTCTCTGTTGCCAAGAAAACCTTATTTTGCAGTGATGTGTCTACTTTCTTGCATTGCACATGCCTCCTGTACATAAAAGAAGTTGGAAATACTGCAAAGAATTGTCTCTGGAGATCATGATCTCTGACCTTTATCTGCATTTAACAACAGCTTTAATTCCACATTTTGTTCAGCATAAGATCCACACAAAAGTCTTCTAAATAGGCTTTACCAGCTGCTATTCAGAGCTGCTCCCATTGTAAAAGCCTTTCCCCCCACAGTTCATTGTTTTAGAAGTAAAATGTTACTGGTTGTATTTTTAGAATTTTTTTACCCTTTACATCTTTAATGAGAAGTGAACATGCTAATGGTGTGCCATGCATTTTCTTTCTATGACTTTCTGCCAAACACAGCTAAACCATCAGTCAAAACACTAAAGGTTTTTATGTTAATAATAATTTGAATAGTGGTTTGAAAAAATGCAGTTGTTTCACTAACATTTTAGTTCCCATCTACTCAACAAACATATACAAAGAAAGCAGATACTTCTAGCTGTGATAATTTCTTGTTTTTACAGCTTGTGGCCAAATCTCCTTTGCCTACTTTTGGAAGCAATAGATTTGTTAGTAGTCTCAAGCTCTGACACTGAAAAGGTTAAGAAGTGCTACTTAACTATACTAAGAATCTGATTTAAAATGTAAGATCTAAGTTTTCTTATTCTAAATGTGATGTTATATATTTGTTAGTTAGGCTGTACAGTTTGGATAAAACCAATTCATTATTTATAGAGGTCAAAAATTGTACAAAGCATCTAAATGAAAGCCTTTCATATTGTATTTGATATTTAAAATGAAGAGGAGAAAAAAAAAAAGAAACAAAAACCAGAAATAAACTACTTGAAGCTGTGGAAGACAAAACCATTCTTGTTTCCCTAAAACCCAAATCCACCCAAAGCTATAAAGTTAAGATTCATGTGAAACAGGAGAAGCCTGCATTTAATTATGCCTGAATCATAGATCCTGATTTTCACGATGAGGAGCAGAGCCGTGTGAGTCACTGGGGTATGACCTCTAAATGGAACACAAAAAAGCAATAGGCCCTGTATTCTGTAAGGACTGTGTATTTCTCCTAAGGCTCTGACCAAAATCCCCCAATCAAATGGTATCTGCAGGGTGAGAACATGCTACCTCTCTTGCTACACTCACAACTCACAATCCCATCCTGGGTAACCCTCCTGTCCTTTCCCCCTCTGCACAGCTTCTCAGGCACTGGGTCAAGGCTTTTAGAACTTTTCTGGACCACACATCCATCCTGGCATGCAGAAGAGGACAAAAAGTGATCTTTGAGACTTGCAGATAAAAAGAAAGAAGTGCAGGTTATTAACAGCTGTCACTTCCTTTCTGCATCTTGAGAAGATAGCTTCACCAGCTGGAGCACAAAGTAACACATAAAAATTCCCCCTTTTCCAGATCAAGGTAATATGATCAAAAACTAGTCCCTTTTTATGTAAGGCACTGCATATGAGACACCCAATGGGTTTGGGTGCATTATTAGAAAGGAAATAATCCAATTAATTTGTTTCAGATTTGCCAAATTTAACAGAAGTTTGCCTCAAATGAAAAAGCCATATGTCACTAACCAGATTCAGATTTCAGGTTCACTCCTTCCAGGCAGGAAGATTTAGATTTATTTAGGGGTATGTGCATAGCAGTATAGAGCTATCGAACTCACACTTGAGAGAAAGAAAAAGTCAGTAGTTGACAGAGATTTAGTCTGCCACATTTCCTACTTATGGAACATTCAAGGAATAAACAAGCCTCCCTATACGAGATCAGAAAATGAGCATCCAAGACAGTATTTTTTTTCCAACAGTGTCTGTGTGGTGGGTTAACCTTGGATGGCTGCCAGATGCCCACTAAACCACTCTCCCACACCACCTTCTCAAGAGCTCAGGGGGAGAAAATAAGATGAAAAATTATGTGGCTTGAGATAAAGACAGACAGATCACTTACTAATTACCATCAGGGGCAAAACAGAACTGACTGGGGGAAGATTAATTAAATTTATTGCCAATTTAAAATTGAGCAGGATGGTGAGAAACAAAGCCAAAATGAAAATCAATCTCCCTTTCCTTCCCTTATTTCCTGGGCTCAACTTTATCACTTTGTTCTGACTCTTCTACCTCCTCTCCCATGAGCAGTGCAGTGGGGATGCAGAATGGGGATTGCACTATATTATCAAAACTGTTTTCATCACAAATCCAAACCATAGGACCATATGAGCTAGTATGAAGAAAATTATCTCAGTGCACACCAGCATGCATGTCTCTACCACACCTTCCTCTTCCTGCTGTTTCCCTTCTCCAGCATGGGATCTCTCCCACAGGGTACAGTCCTTCACAAACTGCTCCAGCACAGGTCCTTCCCATGGGCTGCTGTCATTTAAGAACTGCTCTCTCCAGCATGGGCTCTTTCCATGGGGTACAGTTCTTCAGGAAGAGATTGCTACAGTGTGGGTATTGTTCTCCCGTTCCCCTCCTGCCCAGGCCACGATCCTGCTAGAAAACCAGCTCCTGTCACCTCTCCCTGGACCACAGTTTCTGCCAGTAGAAGGTCCTGGTGTGGAGTCCTCCATAGGCCACTGGGCCTCAACACACATCACCATGGTCTTCCTCTGCAGAGCAGGCAAATCTCTGCTCTGGTGTGTGGAGCACCTCCTCTCCCTCCTTCACTGACCTTGGTTGTCTGCAGGATTATTACACATTTTTCCACTCCACTTGCACCCAGCTGCTCCACAGTGTTTTTACACTTTCTTACATTTTATCACAGAGGCACCACCAACATTGCTGGTGGGCTCAGTTTTTGGCAGCAGTAGGTCTGTCTTGGAGATAGCTGGAACTGACTCTATTGGACAAGAGGGAAACTCCCACGTTTTTTCACAGAAGTCACCCCTGCAGCCTTCCCACTACCAAATCCTTGCCATGAAAACCCAATACAAGCTAACAGCAGACGTCTAGTGAGAGTATGGGAATCACACAAGATACAATGAAATTAGGTTCTCTTTATAATACAGCATATGGAGTTCTGTTCAACCATCCTTCTGGGAAGAAGCATGAAATTCATTCCAGACTGAATCCTTAGGTGTCTGTATTTCTTCATGGCCTGTAGTGATAAAACCCCAAGTGCAGTGTTACAAGTCCTTAGAAAGGGAATACAGTACAAATGTGAAGTCACCACTAAACCACTGTTAGTCTGTGGTGTGCCTACACCCTGCATACAGCTACTTCTCACAGAAATTATCTAGTAGGACCAGAAAACTAAAATAAAGGATGTTCAAAGTTATAGAAGAACTCACAAACGGAAAAATGGACTAGAATCCTGTCCTGAGACAAAACTCAAAGTCAAAATAATAAGTATCTATAAAGTCAGAACTTGACAAAGAAACAATTATTTGCTGTTTCTCTTATTTAAAAAATTAGAAAGTATCGAATTAAATTATCAGATAGTGTGCTCTAAGAAAACAACACATCACAAAGCTAAATTTTGGAATTACTACTACAGGATGTGTCTGTGAGGATAAAATAACCAGTCATCATAAAGATGTGTGTCACTACCTGTTTTCGATCTGTAGCTCTGAAATGCAAGTCTGGTATTTGGTGTTCCTTTCCACAAACTCTGTGCGTGTCCAGTCCCGCAGTCCGTGTAACACAGGCAGCACCTATCACAACACCAGTAAAAAAATTAAGGTGACAAAAATACCTCTGTGGTTAAATATCCCATGAGGTCAATTTTCACTTTTTGAACTGTTTCTGGCATTGGCTATGTTGTGTTCTTGTAATTTCCAGTCCCCTTTGTGGGAGGCAAAGGTGAACATACGCTGTCTCAGCCCCATGTGAGCCTCCCTGATAAAAACCTCATCTACCTTCTTCTCCCTTCCCATCTCTGCCGACTGGTGGTTCCCTATCCTTGGTCAAAACAAAATCCTTTCATTTTCTCCTTCAATTTCTTTATCTTAAGCTGGTTTACAATGGGCACAGCAGAGCATATAGGGCCTTTTTCATGTAAATCACTTTTCAGGTAAATACTAGCTAGGCCTTTGTTATATTTATGTACACATCCTTTAGTTTTAAATGAATGATTATATATTTTTAAATGCACCACTGTATCTACCACATCTGCACTGTAAAGCAAAATTAAAAAAAAAAAAATTAAAACAGGCAGATGAGGAGTTGAGCTGCTTTTCCACAGGTGAAATACACTTGTAGTACATACAACAGTAGAAAAAAGGCCTATATTCCTAATCCTACACGATTCATTACATCAAATCTACTTGATATTTATTTTTCATTTGTGTTAGGCACAAGAGGAAGAGATTTACTCTAGTCCTATTAAGTGCCCAGCAAAACACAGATGTTCATTTTCATTTTTTCCTACTGGAACCTTAAGAAAGGGATATTAATCTGTTCAGTCATACATCAAGAGTAAGAGAGGTATAGTTTCACCAACAGTTGCAAATACTTTCTCGTTTTAATTACGTTTCAGTCATTTTTTCCTACCCATAAAAGTGTTTGACATAATAAAAATTAAGGTAAATCAATAAATAAATTTGAGACAACTTTTGAGACAATTCCACTGCCAATTACAGGAAAAGCAGAATGAACTCCTTGTTGAATGTACTGTAACTAATAATTCCTGATGTTTTTCTCCTCCCACTTCCTCCTCTGCTTTAACAGTGAATTAGTCATCATGTGACAATAACAATAATTATGTTGTATCTGGATTCCAGTCCATTCTCATCAACACGGAAGTAAAACATATTGGGTTTCCCCACCCTACTTACGTACTATCCTCAGTAGCAGAGCTCAGATAGATAGATTTTGGTAAAGTCTTACACTGCTATTATTCTTGCTCAAAAACTCTTTTAATCCCATATGTTTACATATATACATACACACACATGTATATATGTATGTGTGTGTTGGTTTTGTACAACTATTATGTTCTTATAATAGGTATATAGAGAGATAGTTTAAGGCTATCCAAGCTTTTAGTAGCTAAAATTTCTTGCAAAAGGACAATAAACAAAGACATTTTCATCTCCAGTGGAGTAATTTCCACTGCTCTAGCTTGGGTTGAAGTCATCATCCTGGATAGGAAGATGAAAGAAAACACTGATGTCTAAACACTCTTTTCTCTAAAATATGTTGTGACTTTTCGCTATTAGCTTTTTCTATTGCAAAAATTAGAAACAATCAACATATGTGGTTTAAGGTGAAGAATTCTTCCTATTTATTAGATATTTCTTCACAAGGTATACAAATATTTAGATTTTTCTTTTTAAACATAAAAGCTATTGGAAAGGGAAAAGGTAGTTTTTTCAGATGTCCGCTGAAGTTCTGAGTAATTTTTTTGTTTTAACTTTATATGTCTCTATTTAGAAGACTGGTTATTCCATAGAAATGGATGAAAGAGCATGCAGGTATTCTGAGAAAACAAACCAACAGAAGCATTCTGATCAGTGCTCTTTAAAATGAGCAGTAAGAGCTCCCTGGTGAATAAAACAGTACTAGAAGTACAATTTTGTGCTTCACAGAGCTTTAGTCTTCTTCCTGACTTGGAACATGGGAAGAAGAAAAGAAGTAAAGAAAGATATTAAAACATTGACACTTTCTATAGTGTTAGAATTCCAGAAATAGTAATTACAGAAAAAATAAAGAACTCATCACCTTTATAAAATAAAGCTGAATTATTTTTAATAATTCTAATGATTTCTGTAATTTAAGCACACATTCTTTTAGCTTCCAAAATAGAAGTTTAGCCAAAACCTAAAATTTCAAAAGAAGATACAGGTACACTTGATCCATCTCCCCAAAGTATAGCAATATGTATAAAATTAATCTGTTAATGTGGTTTAATTGCCTTTTACTTTACACTGATGTGATTCAGAAGGTACAAAGAAGCTTCTTGATTAAAATAAATTCATAACATGATAAAGTAAATCTATTTATGCTTAAAAAATAATTTTCAGGAACACTGGACAATGTTTTTAGATGGATATTAAAAGAGTATAGATTTATAAAGTAAATCAACAAGAGGGAAGGGAAACCTTTTTAATATGTGTGTGCATCACAGTGTTTTATCTCATAAAACTGGGATCCATATAGGCCAAAATTATTTCAGCTTGATTTTGACAAAATTAAAAAGTATTTTAGTTTCAAAAAGCTTCCCATATCAAAATTAGGTTTTAAGTTAATTTCTCATACCAAAACATTTAAAAGCAGTTATTTTAACCTTGCCTTAGAAAATTACTAAGTTCAAAGTGCCTGCATTGTAAAGTCTAAATATATATTTCAACGAATTATTTATTTCTATAAGAGTTATGCCATGTTTCTCACTGTCAGTATTATAGTAGTTTCTTTAGGGCTTAATCTGTTCTAAATTCTCTTGTCTCTGCAATGTTTATTTTTCTCCTTTTCTTTTCTTTTTTTTTTTTTTTTTTTTTTTTTTTTTTTTTTTTTTTTTTTTTAATATCACCATTGTTTATCTTACAGTTTGGATAGAGATCATGAGACTTTTACAGACACCACATTTACCAGATTTGTTTAAGTCATGAACTGTTTAGATTTAGATTTATTTTCTGAGGACAACTTTCTAGTTTACAGTCCACTTTCAGAAATCTTTCTTGCGTAATGTTTACCATTTACCATAGACAATTGAACATGAACTCTGCTTTTCTTCACATCCCAGTTTTCCTTGCTCTGTAAAACCTATATGGTGCAGACCTACTGTTTAGCAAGTCAGCCAGGAGCAACCCCCCACCCCATCTGGCAGGCTTGAAACCAGGGAACCTCTAACACATTTAGTGTCATGCTCAGCAGCTCTAGTGCACACAGAATCAGAGAACCTCCTGAGTTGGGAGAGACCCATCGGGATCAAGTCCAACTCCTGGCCCTGCACAGACACCCCTACAATCCTTGCCTGGGAGCATTGTCCAAACGCTCCTGGAGCTCTGGCAGCCTTGGAGCTGTGACCACTGCTCTGAGGACCCTGTCCAGTGCCCAACACAACAGCCTGCAGAAAGAAGAAAATGCAAGGGTTACATTCATTAAAGACAGGCCCAGGAATATGTATAGCATCAACGATAGGGATTATCTTCTTACTATTTGTTCTAGCTGACACAGTGAAAAGAACAAGTCCATGTATAACCTAAAGTAACACTTCAGTGCAGAAAAAAAAAAACATATTAAAAGGATGATTTGAGATTGCCTTGTTTTTTTGTCTTGTCTGCAAGTTCTTCAACCTATTCCTTTTTGTCTGTCTAAGCCACACACCCATGGCAGGTGGTGTATTTCAAAAACGGTATTTCATAGTGAGTGTTGAATAAATGGACTTTTGTCTCAAGGATGCATTTTCTTTTTTTTAGGACACAATGGCTGCTGTCCATGGAGGTCTTCTTCCTGCCTCTGTTACCTTCAGAAATGGCTACTGTAATATTCAGGATCATCTGTGTTATAACATGCCATGTCAAAGACCATTTTCTAGATTTGAGACATTTTTGCTTCCTTTTCTCTCTGAAAGAAGAAGGTTAAGATTCTTAGGATATTGCCTGAAGTCTTTAATAACAAATGAATGTTCAAGATGCAGTCTAAATCACATTAAAAAAAATGTACTCTCTAATAAGATTCTTGCATTTTGGTTAGAAATTTAACAAAAAGTCTTTGGAAACTGTCTATCTCCAAATGGTTATTAAAAGTGAATTTTACTGAAGAATGACTTACTAATAGGGTAAGTACAAACTATTCAGCTAGACAACACCAATTTCTGATAATCCTAAAATTTCAGACTATGACCTATTGAAATTAAGGACAGACACTAGAAGAAGTTTAGTCATTTGTGGAAAGACCAGCTTTTGTGATTCCCTTTTCGTGAAGAGATGTAAGACTAGACAGTTAAGGATAGTAACTGTTAATAATAATGTGATTAAAATCTGCCTGTTTCCATATAATTGATATGGTTAAAGAACGTGATAAAGCAGATGTACTCTAAACCTACTGCTTTGCCATTTACGAGCACGCTGTTACACACAGGGTTTGTGACTTCAGCCACTAACACCCAATATTAGATATTTTCCCTGAGACAAAACCCAAATGATATGCGTTTGTCAGATGGCGTCATTTGAGCAATGATTCAGAATGTGGAGAAGTCTTTGTGCTATGTGGTGGTATTGAACACTATGTGTTAACCTTTCCTGATTTTGTGTATGTGTAATTAAACTAGTTGTTACAGGCTAGATCTTTGATCAATTGTGCAGATTAAAACAAAAAAAAAGCAAGCTCATGAACTCAGGTGATAGTCCAATTTCTTTTTTTTCTGTGAGCTAGCAAATGGCTCATAGAGCTCATAGATTGTTAATAAAAGGTTACTGCATCAACCCACCAGTAATACAATTTGTGCATTGCATTGGAGAGGGCTAATGTAGTGAATGGTATAACATCTTAGCATTCCCAGTAAATCCTCTTCTGATGTTAGCAAGGCAGAGTCAAAGTTTTGCATTGGATGGGGCTTTCCCCACTTACCTTCCAACTAGCTTTTAAAAACACAAGCATAATGCCCTTGATCAGTGGTGGCTGTGATCTATCCTGGCTGCAGGGAAGGCCGTATGCTTCATCCTCCACATTAACACAAACACTTCACTAGATCTGTGACTAACACTTGATTTGTGCATTAGTAAAACACAGAATGACGCCTTTAAGGATTGAATTTATTATAGATCTAAGTGCTCTTTTTCTAAGTGCTCTTGTTTGCTAGCCAGGAAAAAGAGCAGCTGCTACTGCTGGAATCATTAGTGAACTCATTCTAGCTGTCCTCTTCCCCCGGAGAGAGTTATGCCAAATAAATGGTATTGTCTGGAGCAGCAGGCCTGCTTCTGGGTGCTATAGACAAGATTTTCCCAAGTCAAATAAGCATTGCTCTTGGCATGATGGTGAAAGGCAACATGTCCACCAGCAAAAAAACCCCAACAGCCCTTCGCTCCCTATCAGTTTTTGTTCAATTGTTCCTCTCTTCCCAGCTCAATTGTACAGGTCTTCCCAGCTCTTCAACTTTGTCTCAAATTAAATAGTACTTAGCCCATTATTTCTCTGTGGGAGGAAGTGAATAAAATGCAATACAATCCAAACGTATTTAAAAGCATGAATGGAAACAGAATCAAGGATATTGCTAAACATAGCAATAGGATGGTCTACAATTTAGCTGCCACCTGCCTAGCTTCTAACCAGCCTGGCTGGACAGGACCCAGACCTGTCAGACCTATTAGGCATGGACACATCGAATTTGTATGTATTGTAGCCCCATGTCAGGGTGTCTGATTCTTTTCTTTTCTTTTCTTTTCTTTTCTTTTCTTCTCCTCCCTTAAAGAATAGCAAGCCTGCTACTGTTGCACACCCCTTTATTTTACTTGCAAAGCATGATCTATGGCACTCACTGTGATACTGGGATTCAGGAAAGCCCTGCTGCAGACTGATGGAAGATGGACATTGGATCATTAAAATACTGAGGCTCGTGACAGCTGTGATACAAATCTAGACTCCTTACTAACAACCCAACGTGTCTTCTTCAAGGCCTGGCTCAGAAACGCAGTGTGAAGTCTCTGCCATGTTCTGATGTGACCAGGGACACTGGAAATCATAATTTGTTTAGGATTGCTAATCAAAATGCTCTAATTATGTGAAGACTTGGCATTTTAAGAATTTGGGAAGATTGTCTTCTGATTTCCAACATCATGCAACATCTTCCTCTCAAGTAAAAATGGCTGCCAATGTCTGTTACTTTTAAGAGGACAAAACTGAGGCTCCAACGCAATTCAAATGAATGACAATTCTGTTGCTTTGCCGTTGAGGGGGCTGTGTCCATCATCGCCGTCCCACCGCGCCCTTCAGGGACAGCCAGGGGCATCCGGTGACGAGAGACGGGGGAATTAATTTACGGAGTTCAGGCAAGGAAGAGAACGTGACATAGACAGAAAACTCAAAGACCGTGTTGCAGTTTTCAGGCTGAACGTGGAAGACGATTCGGATGTCTCTGGAGATGCTGCTGGGAGCACTAAACGGAATCCTACCGCGCTCAGCAGGGTTTCCCAGCTCCCGGCCCGCCGCGGCGCCGCCCGCCCACAGCCCTCAGGCTCCGCTCAGGGCTCCGCCCACAGCCCTCAGGCTCCGCCCACAGCCCTCAGGCTCCGCTCAGGGCTCCGCCCCCACCTCTCCCCTTCCGCGGGACCGGCTCACGCGGCCGCAGTTCTCGCGAGAGCTGGGAGTGGCCGCGCCGGGCAGCCGGGCGGTCTCGCGCCGCCGCCATTGTGTTGCGGGAGCGGCGCGAGCGGGCGGCCCGGCCCGG
>NW_024496526.1:18044161-18071101 GCF_017590055.1 Onychostruthus taczanowskii
CTGCGGCTCGGGCCGCGCCTGCTGCGGGGCCCCGCCCGCCCTGGCGGCCTCACGCCAGGGCTGGGGAAACCATTTTGTGCCGTGCTAGGACCGACAGACCCACCCGCCCTTCTCTCCGCCATCGCCGTCAACGGCCGCTCGGTTCCGCGCCCGCTGTGGTAGTGAGGCCGTGTGACATCTGGTGCCCCCTGTTCCTCTCCGCCCTCCTCGCGGCCTCTGCCCGGCGGTTGGGGCCGGATGCTGCCTGGGTAGCGGGGTCGGGTGCGGCCGCAGGCCCCGGCCGGGCCTGAGCCGTGCGAGCCGCTCCCCCGGGCCTGGCGGGGGAGGTGAGGTGCCCTCGGCGGCTCTGCAGAGCACCGGCTGGCTGCGAGAACGGCCCGGCCTTAGGGCACCAGCCGCGGCAGCGTGGGCAACCATCGATATTTGTAAATACTCTTGCTCCTGAGAGGCTCCCGAGTTATTTGTCAATTTCACTGCATTGAAACTTGAGAAAATAGCCGTAACGAAGAATTGCACAGTCTGAAAGAAAGACTCGTGAGTACTGTCTTATTTGTCACAAAAACGTGATTGTGAGTAAGCCCCGAGGAAGACATGTGAGCAGATTTTCTCCCGAGGTTGCTCGGGAGGAAATCTTATGAATAGTTTTATGTTAAACCACACAAAAACAGAGACATGAGAGTTCGAGTCTTAGGTAGAAGTGTCAGTGTATAGTTCCAAGCTAGAAGAATGAGTTTAGGAGCAGGCAGTGAAGCTTATGCTTCCCTCTAATGGAGGGTACAAAATTGCATAAAATTGTTAGTAATCACGGAAGCTGGCAAACGCTTTACTTACTCGTAGACGTGATTACCTGAAATTGCTCCTCTTTTATCGATAGAGAGGGTCTAGGCAGAAGAGAAATATTTCCGCTGTGTGTTTTTGTGAATCCCTTTTTGCGAAGGGGTGTAAGAATGGACAGTTAAGGATAGTAACTGGTTTTGTCCTTTGAGATTGCATTGCTTTCTCTCAAAGACCTCTTGGATCTTTCATCACTTCGTTATCTCTATCCGTGGCTGTGTTAGGTCTAGTTCATCTTTTACAATGCAGTTGGAGGGGTGACAGATTAAAGAAGGCAGGACATTTGATCTGTGTGCTCAAAATAGGTTGTGCAGCTCCACCTCCTTTTTCAAGTTGGTCATTGTTTCTCAGGTATGACTTAAAAGTTTTATTTCAGAACTTGATTTCTGACCAAGTCTTGAGAGGTATTGCATATGTCCCTTATTTCAGGAGTCTCTAGAATTGTTTCTGTTTTTTTCATGAGAATTTGATTGCTGAATAGTGTAACATGGCATAAGCTAATGAAATATGTACCTTTGATAAGAAGAGTGCCGCTCATCCTGCTGTACACGTTCTCATTTTTCTATTACTGGATGTGAGCGTGAGTAGTGTTAAAATAATGGAGAAGCCAGAAGTGTGTTTTTACTGGTTGATATATTGAGGGTTCTCAATGAAGGGCACATCAAGTGTGATATTTGAGTAAGGTGTTCCTTTACTTTTTGGCAACAACAGGGTTTTTAATCAGTTCAGACTGCAACCCAATTTCTGGTTCTATGATTATTGTTATTATCTCCTCAGAGAAGAAATGTAAGTATTTTTTGGTCTCACTACCTTCTGCGTGGATTGAGGTATCTACTTTGTCATTACAGAACTTGCTACAGCACATCAATTACCACTTGGGGTTTGTTGGATTCCTGTGTGTGTAAACAAAATGTTTGAGGTTTTGAGTGTTTTTCTTCAGGAAAACCCTTAAGATGATGATACTGTAAAAGGGAACCATTCTCATTCTGAAATATTGTATACAAGCACAATATTCCCCTTGCAGACAAGTATTGTTGTAGTTTCAGTAATGTGGTTGTTTTTTTAGCATGAGACCATTGTATTGCTCTGTCTTGTGCTCTGTGATAGCTTAGCATGCTCACCTTATTTATAACTACCTCATTGTGTTACCATGATCAGCATAAGCCTTGTATGTGTTTTGTTTGTGTTCAAGCCACCTATGAAGATGGTTGCATCTCAGGCTTTCAAGGTACAGTGCCTAAAATTGTATTTGGATAACTCTGGGGAAAAAATTCCAAAATCCAAAAGACATCTTACTAGTGTTGATCACCAGAGGTGAAATGCCTAGATCTAGTTTTATCTGTCTAGTAAATGGACGTCATGGCTCCATTGACTTCAGCTGCATCTCTGTCCATCTGGGTAAGACTATGAGGAAAGGCTGAAATAATTTGAGTTGTTTCATCTGGAGAAGAGAAGCCTCTGGGGAAACCTCATTGCAGCCTTTCAGTAACTAAAAAGGGTTTGTGAGAAAGATGGGAACAGACATTTAGTAGAGCCTGTTGTGACATGAGAAGGAGTAAATTTAAGGAAGGCATTTTTTATGATGAGCGTAGTGAACCATGGGCACAGATTGCCCAGAGAGGTGGTGGATGCTCTATTCCTGGAAACATACAGGGTCGGGTGGGATGGGACTCTGAGCCATCTGATCTCATTGAAGATGTCTCTGCTTATTGCAGGGCAGTTGGACTAGATGGCCTTGAAATATCCTTTCCAGTTCAAATTATTCTATGGTTTCTACTAGTTGGATTGCAGATAAATTTTATAATGGATGCCTAGAAATTGAAGAGCTCTCGGGCAGCAGATTTTTAAAAATAATTCA
Organism: Onychostruthus taczanowskii; assembly: GCF_017590055.1. NCBI lineage: Eukaryota > Metazoa > Chordata > Aves > Passeriformes > Passeridae > Onychostruthus > Onychostruthus taczanowskii. The sequence continues at coordinate 18,046,854 of NW_024496526.1, forward strand.
TCTCAACAACATGCTTTATGTCACCAAATCTTTATTGAAAAGTAAAGGTAAAATCCAATTTCCTTGACCAGAATTTCTTTGCCTTTCATAAGGCCTTTTATTCAGCATATTTTCATTTCTGCATCAGACACGGCAGATGTCAAATGCCTATTCTTACATTACTCTTGATCTTTATGGTAGATCCTTCTCATTTGCTGGCTGAAGGAAAGACTGCAGAAAAAATGTAAGGTGTTGTGCAGGAAATGAATCATAGTGTGTATACATAAACTGACACATGAAATTCTGCATTTCCTTGTGCTGCCTTAACTTGATTTAAACACCTTTTTTGGGTACAGTTTCTGCAAGATTACTTTCAGAAAGAAAACATTCTATAGATAGTATTATCCTGACATACTTGGATTGAAATCACAACCTGTGCTAATTTACAAGATTAGGCTGTTGGGTAACATTGTCTGTCCTCATGGGGCTACCACTGAAGGAGAAAATTAGTCTTGTGCCTCTTTATGTGTGTCTGTAGAAGAAATTTGCTAATTTTGGACTTCATTTCATCTTCTGCAGGTAGGTGGCTCTGGTGTCCAGCTTTCCCCCCCATCCTATTCTGTGTGAATGCTCTTACTCTGTTCTGTGGATGGTGCATAAGCAATTTTATTAGTATTAGATGATTTATAATTTAGTTTTTGAAGTTGTCTTACACTTCTGTCTTCTCTGCTGACTCATCTGGACATTATTTCCTACTAATAGGAATTTCCATTCCTTCTTGAACCTTTTCATTTTCTATGTGTGTCCGTGTCTGACCTTTATTTATGCTATTCATCTGGTTCCACACCTATCTGAAACAAAGTGATTCAGAAACAAAATGATCCATAATAGAGGAGATAATGCCAGCACTCTTTGTGGAGTACTTAATAGTACAGAATTGGCTCCATTATTCTGTGTGTTTGTTCCTTGTATTTTATATTAGGGTAAAACACAGACAAACACTGCTTTGAGTATCAAATCTCATCAAGACATACGGCTGTCCTGTCCAGCCTACACTCTAGTCTATATTATTGTGATATTATTTTAGCTTCACAGTTTGCAACTTTGATAGTTACTTTTTTACACTCCTTGCAGCTTCATACAAGTACTAAACTTGTAGAGCACATCATGGCAGATTACTCTGAAGGTTAAATTAACTATCATTACAGTTTGAGAATAAATATGATTGTTACGTTTTATTGAAGTAATGATCCACTTGAAGTGGTGTAGTTTAGATAATTAGGCTTGTAATCAATTTCTTTTAAACTTCCACAATTAACTGGTTTTTTTTTGAACTCTGGACTGCTGCTTAGAACATTCTTATTGATACAGATGTGCTTACAACCTGAGAATTGTATAAATTGCTGAATATTTACCAAAGGTTTTAAATGTGATCTGGGAAATTAAATTAATTAATTATTTCAGTATATTGATGTGAAGGTGGGCAAGTAAGCATTTCAGATTCTTAACCAGATCTTGTTTACCTGGTGATGGCTTTGGCAAACACGAACAGGTTACTGGTGTTGGAAGCGTGGTCTAGAAGCAGGTGTCCTCTGTAATACAGGCCAGTAGGTCTTTTGTGCACAAACATAAACAGTCACTTATACCTGGTATGCTTTAGAGTCCTACTTGCAAGATTAAGCATTTTGGCTGCTTTGTGTTTTGGCTGCTGTTGTAAAGCTAGCAAACAATGGAACATGTATGAGAACAGCGGTTAAGGAAACTAACCTCAGCTGTCCCTACTGTTAAGTCAGTGGAGTTCTGTACAAACTAACTGGCTTTTACCAGGTAGAATATTTAATTTAACGTGACTTGAGCAAAGATTAAAAGTCCTGAGTCTGGATTCACCTTGAAACTGCAGCCAGACATGAAGTGTGTCAGGATTGATGTCGCAGCTTTTTGCAGAATACTTGTCATACTGATGAGCATGACTGAATTGTGGAAAAAAATGTGCTTTGTTGATAGATAGGGTTTTTTTTATCAATATAGCTTACTCCTGTTCTCAGAAGGTTAGGCCAGAATTAGAAGTGGTTAAATAGACTGTACCACTTTGGCAAATCACCCTGTATCAGTGGGATTCTGCCATCTGTTTGAGTTGTTACGTGTCATGTTACTCTTCATTTGCAACACCGTTGGGGGTACTGCAGTTTCCTTAAATTTATTTAAGAGCTAATGTTTGTGGTCTGTTTCTGTCTCTACTGTCCTGAGGAGGAAGAAACTAGCTGTCTGGAGTTTTAGGTAAACATTAAGTCAGATACCATTTCAAGGGCAGGGATGAGTATAGGAGCACATCTCATGTGGAAAAGGCACTAACATTTCTTTCAAAATGCCTAGAAAGCAAAAGCAAGTGAGAAGTCAGTTTATGAATACACTTGTGAGATAGCCTGTGCTCCTTTGTCTATATTAGCTTCCATGGGAGCTGTCTTTGGTGAAGTTGAAGGGAGATAGACTGCAGATGTGTTTTTTCACAGGAGGGTGAAGTTTCACAATTTCAACCCTGAGGAATAAGTCTGAATATAATTTCTGCAAGTGTTGAGATGCAGTTCATTAGCAAAAATGTAATATATGAATTTGAGAACTCTGAGTAATCTGTTCCTGATTCATTTTGTGTTAATATGAGTACTGTGTGGTTCTTAAGGGACTACCTCTTACACTTAAAATTGCAAGAATATATCGTAACAAAATCATAAAAGGGGCTGTAGTTTTCTAATGAGGGGTGGGAGGAGATGTAAAGAAGAGGTTACAAAAACTAGGATAAGAACTTGTTTCCCCATTTTGCTGATGCAGTTAGACCAAAGCACTTTGTAAATATTTGTATGTGTGAGTCATATTTATGTTACACCCAGAATGACCTGTGCCTATTTTGCATGAGTTCCCTGCTTCAATGAGAAAAAATGATCAGTATGTCCTTGTACAGGATACAAAGGATGGAGTCAAAACCCTCAAGAATTCCTCGCAGGATATCTGTTCAGGCTTCCAGCTCTCCTGTAGGATCTAGAACCGGAAACAGTTTATCTGGTGCATATAGTACAAGAGAATCTTCATGGAGATTAGAATCTGGATACCAGGTAATGTATTTTTTCCCTTTTATAAAATATGAATAATTTTAAAAATGTATTTTTTTAACCAAGAAAAACCCCAAAACTTAGACAAACAAAATTTCTGAAATGCAAGAATTTACTAACCAGGCCAGAGACACTAATCAATGAACTGGTAGTTCTAGATTGTCTGGTTTTACTTGTTCTAGTTTGTAGCTGCACCTTTAGAAATCAGCTGTTTAATGAATGAGAGGGCATTCTGATAATATGGATCTGTTTTCTTACTAGCCAGTGCCATCTTAAACCGGGGTAAATGGAGTTTTTTGTTGAGGAAGAGGTGAGGGTTTTGTTTGAACTTCGATGTGTGTAAGGCATTACACTTAATGTGTTGGTGATGCAAAAAGTAAAGGACTATGTTGGCAGTTAACGGGGCTATACCATTCTGCAGCACCTCCCGTGTTCATGTTTTGAAAAGGTAAGAAGAGGCGCTTTAGACTCTGTTGTGGTTTGACACCAGCCAAATGCCACGCACCCACAACAGTTGCTCACTTGCCCTCCCCTGCCGCAGCTGGACAGAGGAGGGAAAAGCTTAATGAAGGGTTCATGTGTTGAGATAAGGACTGTGAGAAAACACTCCAAGGGCAAAACAGGCTTAACTTAAAGGTACAAAGTGAATTTATTACTAACAAAATCAGAGGAGGATAATGAGAAGTAAAATAATCCCTGAAAAACACGTTTTCTTTGCCCAGCCCCTCCCTCCTTCCCACTGACAGTGTGTGGAGACGGCATGGGGATTTTGGTCAGTTCCTCACCCAAGGTTTTCTTCTGCTTGGCTCAGGGTCTGGAGTCCTTCCCCTGTGAGGCCATGGGGTCCCTCCCATGGGAGACAGTTCTCTGTGAACTTCTCCAGTGTGGGTTCACTCTCACAGTCCTCCCAAAACTGCTGCGGTGTGGGTCACTCTTCCACAGGATGAAGTCCTCCAAGGACAGGGCTGCTCCAGCCTGAGAGCTGGGGCCCTCTCTCTCCATCGGGTCTCCCACTGGATATCATCCTTCTCCAGGAATTCACCTGCTCCAGTGTGAGCACATCCCCCATGGGCTGCAGGTGGATCTCTGCATTCCCCATGGACCCATGGGCTGCAGGGGGACAACCTACTTCACCACGGTCTTCACCACAGCCTGCAGAGGAATCTTGGCTCTCGTGCACCTCTTCCCCCTCCTTCTCCACTGACGGTGTCACTGTGTTGTTTTCCCTTGCATGTTCTCACCTCCTGCTCTGTGTGTGGCTGAAATGAAAACTGCATCCCTCCTTTTGTTTTGATTTCTTCTGAAATCTGTTATCACACGAGGTCTCTCACACACCATCTCTAATTGGCCAAGCCTTGACCAGTAGCCTGTCCATCTTCAGAGCCATCAGGGATTTGCTCTGCCAGACATGGTGGAAGCTTCTAGCAGCTAATTACAGAAGCCTCCTCTCTGTCCCCCAAGGTTTTTGGCAGCTACCAAAAACCACGCTGTGCAAAACCAACAGTGACTCACTTTAGCCTGTCAGTATGTTACTGCAGCTGGGCTTTGTATGGACTACATGGGAATGGAAAAAAGGCCTTTTGCCATTTCACAAGCAGCATTTTACACTAACCGAGCTACTTTTGTGGGGAAGGTGCTGTGCTCAAGAGGAAGTATTCACGTGGTGCAGGTACTTGCAGTTTGGGAGGGTATTATGGGAAGCAGAGCTAAAACTACTGTAGAAATTATTTTTGACGCTTGGAAGCAACAGATAGCAGTTTGGCTCAATTATCTTAGTACTTTTTTTCTGCTCCTGTCAGCAGTTCTCACCTCAATTTTGGGCCCAGAAATGTAAGCCCATTTTGGTCTTTGAAATTCCAGAAACTTAACTCTATGATTTAATGTTCATATTTAAAAAAAAAAAGGTTAGGAGTTTCGTCCCTGCTAGCAAGCTATCTGGGACGTTGTATTATATAACACCTTTTTGAGAAACAGTTTTACAAGTAATAGAACATTATTTTTAGCACAATTAAAAGTATGTGTGTTACATTTTTGTTATCTTCAGCATGTATGTGCTTGTTATTATATAGGCTACAATATATAGGCTGAATGTACAAGGGGAAGCAGTTGTTAATAATTTTTGCGTTTTGGAGTCCTACATGTTGTTTGCTGTTTGGCTGCTCAGCAAAAGCAAATCGAACAGTCTTAGTCTTTTGTAGAGATATGTGGGCACAGTCCACGCAGTGTACATATACTGAAAGCCATTGATCAGAAGTCTTCAGCTGAACTGGTGCTGTTAAAAGATTTTGACGCAATGTACCTTTCATTATTTTGTTTATTACATGAACTGCAATGTGTTCACTGCACTGTGTATTCTTTTGAGTATTTCCTGTTGAGCAAAGTAATTCTGAGCTAAGGAATGATTTCATAAGACTTGCCAGTTAAAACAGCAGGGAAAATATTTGTATAGAAGATAATGTAGTATCCCTTTTTTCCAGTCCCAGTTTGTAGAAGGTAGTCTCATTACACAAGACTGGTGCTTAGTGATAAAACTGTAGGAACTCCTTCTCTTGACTAACCTTTGGTATTTACTGAGCTGGAAGGAACAAATTGCATTATTGCTTGTAGGTTAAGATTACAGAGACTGGAGCAAGAACATTTAAAGTCCAGTCAGATAGGAATACAAAAAGCAGGCGTTTTCACTTTGTTAATCCGTTCAGAAACCTGCCATAAAGTATTTAAGATCTAGTTCAGTTACAAATAATTAAAAATTTGTCATTTAGAAGAAAAACTTGGACTGTCAGTAATTCTTTAGGTATAAGAAGGACTTGGATTTTTGATACAGAATTTCTATAGAGAGAACACTTGATTATAAATTAACTCAAAAACTTCTGGGACAGATCAGTCAAATTTATATTTGCTTTTGATTAGGGCTAACAAGAAAAGTTTCTGTTGTGTGGGTTTGTTGCTTTGTTGGTTTTTTTTTGATGCACATATGGAATTCTTGTACGTCGTGCGCTTTTGAGATCAATTTGGGTACTAGCCCCTGCTTATCTGAGGAGGCATAACAAAGACGTTTAATTGTAAACTAATCAGATGTATGGGATACGGTGTTGTTGCCAGGTAACTTTAAAATAGAAAAATCGAACTAGTGTCATGGTATGAGAAAAAATTCCTATCCTTTATGATACAACATAGTAAACATTTTATGACAAATGAATTGTAAGCTTATTTTTTTCCAGTGGAGGCATAGGGTGAAGAGTATTTTATAAAACTGTTTTGAATGTTTTCCTGATAACGTTTTTTGGCTACTGAAAATAGACACCATAACCAGAATACCTTATGTAGGGCTTTAATTGTTAAGTTCTTACAAGGGATTTTAAATAGTCTTAAGCTGAAATGAAGGAAGAAAAGCTGAGAATTTTGTATTGTTTTGGTTTGGCTTTGAAGGCTTTGTTGTTGCTTTTAAGAAGTGGTGACATCAACTACTGTGTTTGTAGTACTCATAGTTCATAGAAAGAGAATGGACAAATAATCACCTAAAAATGGTGCTTAGTGTTAATAAAATGGTTACATTTCTGTTATTTCTATTAATTTTGCTAATCTCCATTATTATTCTGTGGGACAAATTAAATTGCAGTCTCCTCAATTATAATCTATTCATTGAAATTCAGCTTGTTTTAGTGGCTGAGGTGGTGCTTTTGTTGTCATAGAGGCTCTTTCTACATCTGTGGGGTTTTTTGCATAACACTTGAAAATCAGGCCCTTAATTCTGCCCTATTGCTGCAGTACTTAAGTCACTCTAGTGCCTCAAAAGCCTTACATTTCAACTTTTTATTGTCCTAGTTCAAAATAGAGGACAGATGAAGGAGCTGCTGTAAAGTACTTAAAAAATTAAAACTTTTCTTTTGCCAGTGGTTCTCTCTAAGCCTGTTTAATTTCTTGGCTATTCCTCAAGGTTTCTTATTAAATGTTCCAAGATTTGTTACTGCTTCCACTTCTCTGTATTTTCAATACTCAGACCAGATACTGAATTATTTTTGAGTTACAAGATACATATGATAATCATGTTGTTCTTCAGGAATCGAGTGTATTGAATAGTTCCAGTAGAGACTGGAGAATTGGAGAAAGGGACACCCGTGAAACTCCTTGGAAGCTTACAGCGTCGTCTCCAACTCACTACTCAGGGACACTTGATCACCCTCATTCTGGAAGATTTTTGGGAAGCAGAAGCAGATTGGTAAGAACTGTTAATGTGTGATAATTGGGAAAAAATATTGAAACCCCAGGGTTTTACTTCAGTCTTCCCAATCTGAAAAGCTATCAGCAGGGGCTCTCTGTAACTTTTCTAGATAAGTAGATCTTGCTAATTCAAGGTGGAGCAAAAGCTAGAAGATAGCAGTGTTCAAAAAACATTCAGAGAATGAAAATACTGATGTATATTAGTTTTACTAAGAGTTAAGAAATATATTTAAAGTAGCTTGTAAAAGTCCATTTAAAAAGAAAAAAGGAGGCGGTAATTAGAATCTCAGACATGTTATAATCCTGTGGATGGCAAAGTTCATATTACTTATACTTGTTCCCTCAGGTATTTCCGGGAGCAGGGGGGATGTTTCTTGGATGGTACTAGCTTTGTGAGTTAACACGAAGTTCATGGGTTTGGAGACCTGCTTTAGGAAATTTAATTGTGAGGTGTAGTTCATAGTCAGATTGTTCTTACTTAGAAGCAAAACAATGGTCACTTGAGATTCAAGACTCAGGCCCTGAGAGTTTGTCTTAACTGGGTTCTAGAATGTGCCTTGGTAACTCCAAGAATGAAGTACTTTGCTTGTGACATGCTTATGCATTGTAGAGTGACAGTAAAACGCTATAAAGCGCAGTAGAATATTAAGGTAGGAAAAGCAGAAAACTGAACAAGTTTGGTGGGATGATAGTGAAATAAAAATTCTACTCACTTTCAAAGGGAAAGATGTTTGGGCTCACATCATTAAAGAGGTGTTGGTTTTCTTAGGTGACTTGAAGGTGAAGACACTGAGATACTGGCAGGTGAGGAGGGAGGAAATGGTGTACGTGTTGGCCTTCAGGGGAGGTCATGATAGATGTCTACCTATAGTTTAAATGCAAATGGAATCTCTGCTTCTAAGTGGTCTACATATCTACTTAAATTAGTGCTAAGGTTTTCAAGGTGAAAACCCTTTTTTCTCCCATTTAGGTTAATTATTCTCAAAGTAAATTCTAATGCAAGTGAACCTTACAGAAGACACTCTGAAAATTCCGCATGTCAAGTAGTAAATGATTAAAAAATAAGTGATATGTTAAATAGAAGATGAATAAGGGAAAGTAACCTGGCTTTGTACTTGGTTTCTGAATGTTGGTTTGTTTCCCTCTTTTTTTATGATGAGATGAGGGAAATACTTAAGAGACTTCTTAGTGTGAAAGAGTAAGAAGTTGTGTCTTAAACTTAGTAAAAACCATAACTAAGTAGAAATAAAACACAGATATAATGTACTCTAATCCGGTTGATCTTTAAAGGAGCTTGCTTTTTGATAGTTTCTGGGAATTCAATTCAGCTTTTTGATTGAGCTTGACTTTTTTTTAATATGAAAAAAATAAACCCAAAGTATTTAAAATAGAAAATGAGTGCCTTAACTGTAAGTAACCAAATAAACAGCTTTGTAGGCTATTCCAGACTTTTTTTTTCTAAGTACTGTAGTGCTAGCTTTTGAAAACTATTTTATTTCTATGCTGTACACTGCAAAAATTAATTTGTACCTGTTCTCTACTCTGAAATCCTTCAGTTATGCTTGAGCTTATTGTAATCAAAATATACTTGTTTCAAACAATTTTTCTTAAGCTCACTCCTTAGCTAATTATACTTTAGGTTGATAAAAAACAAGTTGGATTAATTAAACTGTTAAATAAAATAATGTAGTTCTTCAGTTTTGGCCATTTCTGGACAGCAAAATACATTCCCTTGGGGATCTGTAAAGCTATATTTGATTGTGTTTATAGCATCTTACAGGCCAGGAATATAATTTTTCCCCCTTTTTGCAACAATTTTTTGTTGTAAGCCACATCTGTCTGGAAAGGAAATAAAATGTTGAATGTTACAGAAACTGACTTTTGTTGGTAGGACTGTACTGAGTAAACCTAGAAATAATAATCAAGACTACAAGCATAATTCCTACTTTATTTTTAAATAAAAGGTTTTGTATCTAAAGTTTTTCTTTACAATGTTTGTGGATTTTACATTATGTACACTTTTGTGCCGTATAAGTGCATCTGACATACTATGTAATTTATTTTTTAATGTTATTTCAGTCTACATCTTCCTCTCATTTCCCATCTGGGTGTTATGGTGAGTCTGAGAGAACTCAGGGAGCATATCCAAGACTGCATAGCCATCAGCAAGATAGTGATTCAAAGAGACCTAAACTATCTTGTACATCTACCTCTTCTGTGAGAAGTAATGGCTTGACTGCCTTTTCAGGTAAGAGACTGATTGCTTGAGCTGAGTTACATCAAAACTGTCTGAGTAGTAAGATCAGGTTTTACCAAGTTTTAAAATATTTGCTTCAAATATTATGCTTATATCTTTCTTAATTAATTAAAATCTATGCCTCTCTGAGGAGTATGTTCACATTGATATCAGTGTTCAAAGTTCCAAGTATGCTGTTTACATGGTCTTTTGAAAGTCCAGTTGTACTCATGTCATTTCAGAATTACTACCTGTACCTATTCCATTTGTGGTCAAGCTGAACTTAATGGCTCAGACATATCTTCATTGGTTGAGATTTCAACAAAAGAATGAGTGCAGCTGCTCTTATTTCATGAGTCAAATGGTGTTGATACATCAATGTGTGCCAGGGACAGCAGAAAGGAAATCTTTACCATACTTAGCAATATGTTCAAGCACAGTGTCATGGCTGGTTAGAGCACTGTTGTTAGGGGTTGGGGAAGAAAGCGTTCCTTTTTTAGCAGGGCTTGAACTCATTCTCTAGTTCCTGGCTAAAGAAACATTCTACACTGAGAGCTCTTTCAGGAAAACCTGAGATTTTCATTGAAGCTGTGGGTAAGTTGTGAAACTTGGATAGACAGAATTTATGTAATATGCCAACAGAAGTCTAAAGCTTAGGAAGTAACGGTCAAAACCTTACACTGAAAATACTTCTAAACCATTTTGATACAGATCATTAAATTAATTCAGATTACCCATGTGAGTATGGATTAATAGATTTTTTAATAGCCCCTTATGGAATTGCATAGACATCCAAAATATAATAAATATAATAAAAATTAATAAATTCTTGCTCAAACCTCAGTATTATTGATACTGTCTTACTCTGTTAATGAAACGACAACCATTAACATTTCTCATTATGGTATAGGACTGTTTTATCTTTCCATTTCTACTTTGGTTGGTTGTCACACGGCCGAACAATGAGTGCTTCAATTTGTTTTTCTAAGTTAGCAATGAAGTGATATCAAGGTGAATTTTTCAGAGCCATTGAAGAGGATTCTTTTGTAACTAGAGTTTCGTCCACAGGTGATGTGTATGCTGCTTGGTATGCAGTTGTTGGAGCTGTTAAAAAAAACAAGATCCATTTTTACGCTGAAGTGTTTTGCTCTGTAATATGAACAAGGACAGTGCTACTCATTGTTTTTAAAGTTGTGTCTAAACTGCATTTTAAGCTTCATCAGCTGTTTTTATGAGAAATGAAATTTCATTTAAGTAGTTTCAAGTAGAATGGCAGCATTTGCTAAGTCTCAAGCTGCTATTTTGCTATAATGTGAAACCTTTTTAAAAACTAGCTACCATTAGGAAGCAAGATGCTACTTCTTTTCCTCTTCTGTAAGAGTGTTAATGGGTCTGACTCTTTTTGTTTGATGTAGCTTTCAGAGCCAGCTTTCTGCAAGACGAAGTGCAGAAAGCATCAGCAGAGTGCACTTAGTTTTATGTTGGCAGCTGGGTCCTTGGTCAGCCTAGTGGTAATGTTAAACTTGCCTTTGATATGAATAACGAAAATGTCTGCGTAAGTGCCCGTTTTAATGGATTTTTAGACGATTACAAAAACAGGGGATTTATTTACTTTTTCTTTCTAGATTCCTCATGGAGATGCAGTAGGATTCCTAGATCTTCATCTGTAGTGCTTGGCTCCCTTGGAACTGATCTCGTGAGAGAGCGAACACAGTTAGAAAGAAGAGCACATCTGTCTGTTAATAACCTGGTGGATCCCAGCTATGGAAACAGTGACTTTTCACCTTCAACATGTATGTTTCGTGTAACTAAAAGCTCATAAACCTACAGTTTGTATGGCTTTTAATTTCTTAACATGTTCATAGGATCACAGAATGATTTGGTTTGGAAGGCACCTTTTGTTCCACCTCCTGCCGTGGGCAGGGACACTTTCCACTATCCCAGCTTGTTTCAAGCCCCATCCAACATGGTCTTGAACACTTCCAGGGATGGAGCATCCAAAACTTCACTGAGCTTGTTCCTTTAATATTTTATTCAAAACACGAACACAAAATAGATTTTGAAGTATCCTTTTAAATGAAGTTGGTTGGCCACTTTCCATGCATTGACCGAACCGTTGAAGGATATATGAATGGTCTAGCTTGTAGATGCATTGGTGGTCGCCTCTGTAACTGTGATTACTCAGTAAAGCTCATTTCTTGTTTGTCTTAAAATCTGTTTGTATTTAGGTATGGGAAGAGAAATAATGTTGATTTGACCCAGGAAAGTTTTTTCTTAAAGGTGCATGTTATCTCTTTTATTTCGGGTTCTCAAATGGTTATTAGGGAAAACTGCTAGACCACTGAAACTAAAAATGAATAAACACACACTTTACATGAGGTGAGAGGTTTGTCTCATGGCAACTGCTAGGACTAGTAAGGACTTCAGCACTGTAAATTTCGCTTTCTGTTCAGAGTGCTGTGACCCTCTAGAGCTGTCTCAGGAGAAGCTCACCATTAGTCTTGATCTGCAGCCTTTTGCAGATGCATTAGTTGTATTATGTAATGCAGAAGTTAAACCAAATGCCACATTTTTAAGTATAGAAGATAAGCAGAAAAATTAAAAACTACTTTCAGAATTTCTCCTGTAGCCTTGCCTTGACAGAAGAGTGTATTTTAATGTCATCATACTTGTAGCACTTTTTAGGAAGTGGACAGTTCAACCACTCTACCTGGTAGAGTCTAATGGGAGAAGTGGATTGGTGAGCAGCCTTGCTTTGTACCGTCTATGCTGCATTTCTAGCAGTAGTGCTGCTATTAAGTGCTATAAAAATAACTCCCAGCTGTGTTCCCTGATGTGTAATCAAAAGCATATGGTAGATGGTTGGCATCTGTGCAGATGTTTTGTTAGCTGGAATCTGCCACTTAAATAAAGCTCATCTTCAGCAGTAAATTGTGATTGCAATGCAGAGCCCATTAAAAGAAAGTCACCAAAACTGCAAAGATGAAAGTTTTTAAATTGAGACTACTTAGAGAGCTTCTGTTTTCCTACCTTCATCTATCCATGCTGGTTTCTCCTTCCCCCTTTTCCCACCCACAACCACCCAGTGCAGCCATTTGAGGAAGGAGGGTAGTCACCTCAGCTGCTTCATATGAGCTACAGTTCATTTACGGTGGAATTCTTCTCAGTGTGTTGACATACTCAGACAGCATTTACAGAAGATTTGCTTGTAAAAATGATAGAATGGTTTGGGTTGGAAGGAACCTTTCAAGTCCCCTAGTCCAATCCCCCTGCAGTGAGCAGGGACATCTTCATCTAGGACGGGTTGACTAGAGCCCTGTTGAACCTGCTCTTGAATGTTTCCTGATGTGTTTGATCCCATCTTGTCATAGTATTTTTCTCTGCTTTTCTGCAACAGATCTTCAAGACAGACCTGCCTCTTCATACGCAGAGGGAGCAAGGCCAAAAGAGAACTCATTAAGCGCTTTGAGGCTGAATGCACCCATGAACCGCCAGTTGCCTTCTGATCATCGGCCATCTTTTTTCAACAGAGACTCTAACGTGAGCTCTTCAAGACCCAGCTATTCTTCAAGACAAAGGAGAAATGAATTGGAATCTCCCCAGAGGAGTGTGCAGCCACAATTTTCTCTTACTGCCATTAGAGATGAAACCGCTTCCTCAAGTGGTTCCGAAAGGATTTTATCTTCTCAGAGGTCATTGAATGAGCCTGCAGCTGACAGTGAAGGGAGGCGCACAACCAGACAGCTGCTGTCTCGTTTAGCATCTAGTATGTCATCTACATTTTTCTCTCGAAGGTCTAGCCAAGACCCATTGCATACAAGATCATTAGGCCCTGAAGAGTCAACGGTGATCCCAAGAGTTCAAGCTGCTGCTCTGTCAAGTAGTAATGGAGCTGCAACTCCAGAGGTTCCAGGACTTCAGTCATCCGAAGCTTCTCAGGGGTTCAGTTTTCTTGGTCGAAGATGGGGTTTATCAGGAGTTTCACAGAATCGCAACTCTGATTCTGATGGGGAAAGTTACAGACCAGACACTGAAAGTAGGAGCACAGGATCCTGGTTGTCATCCTCTTTGAGGAACAGATGTACACCTCTCTTTTCCAGAAGAAGGAGAGAAGGAAGAGATGAATCCACAAGGATCGCTACCCCTGATACAACTGCTAGATCACAACATGTCTTTAGAAGGAGAGAGTCAGCTGAGGAGACCTCTCTTGAAGCGTCAGGTAGCCCTCCTCGGGCTTCTGTTAGCAGACCAACGCCTGCAGTATCTGTTATTTCTACAGCTACTGCCTCCCCACCAGATTCAGCCTCCAGTGGAAGAAGTTCGGGAATTCTGCCTGCTTCTCTCTTTCGCTTTGCAGTGCCTCCAGCGTTAGGAAGCAGTCTGTCTGACAATCTTATGATAACTGTAGATATTATTCCCTCTGGCTGGAGTCAGTCTGACGGACAAGAAAGTGGCAAGTCTAAAATACCACCTTCAAGAGATCCAGAAAGACTCCAGAAAATTAAAGAAAGGTAAAATTAGTATGTTCTTTTGCAACATTAAAATGTACCTGTTTTAACCTGAGAGGGCTTTCTGCAATAATGATTTTAAAAGAAAACTTCCCTTTAGAGGATGTGGCAACTCAGTTGTGTTCTGACTTTTGTATTTAAAGAAACTTGTTGGTATTCTCATGGGTTTAAGAACAGTTTGATAAGTGGAATTCTCATTATAAAAAGTCCTACATTAAATGTCATAGCATTTGTTGTTTTTCCATCCTATTCAGCCTGCTTTTAGAAGAGTCTGAAGATGAAGAGGGTGACTTATGCAGAATCTGTCAGATGTCCTCTGCAAGTTCTGACAATCTTTTAATAGAGCCATGCAAATGCACTGGAAGTCTGCAGTATGTTCACCAGGAGTGCATGAAAAAATGGCTGCAGTCGAAGATAAATTCAGGTAAAGTAAACTCTAGACCAAGGCAGACTTCCAGTTATACAGGGAGGCTTATCAGAAGGATTGCACTTACTGAGGTATTCATTTAAAAAGCAAGCAGTGTGGACAAACAGTAGTGTGGCACTTCCAGGCTTTTTGTGTTCTGTGCAGCTTCTCATGAGAGTAGTTTCAAGAACTGTATTTCTTGTTTAGAGAACTGCATTTTTTGGGGTTGTCTACTAAGATGTTGGACGAAAGATAACATTGCAGAAGTGTAGCTTTAGAGTTACTCTGCCACCTCAGTGATACCACTTTGGGTGGCATTTGTTCCCCACCCTTCCTTATGGAAATGGTTGTGCTTTTTTTCAATATTTCTGTAGCTGAGCTAACTGTTAGCAGTGATAGGAATTTGAAAATCCAGAAATTATTTTTCTTGAAGATACTAACTCCCGTTCAAGGCACTTTAAAAATGCTTGTTCAAAAATTACTTCAAAGTGCATGTATAATTCTTTAAGAAACACTTCAGATATTGCATGCTGTAGAATTATTTTTGTAACAGATTGATTGACTGGTTTACAACTGTTATCTGAGTATTCTTAAAAGTATGTGGCTTGATAGAAGACATTAAATACTTTATACCAAAGAAGGTGCAAGTATCTGACATTTTTACTCAGCACCAGAGGATACACATCAGCAAAGGGATGTTTTAGAAGCCTCAGCCTGTAGAAGAAAATTTGAATTATTTAGCTATATATGAAGACATAAGTCCACTATCAACTTGCTTTGTTCATCTTGTTGCTTATGGAGGAGTCTGTTTTAGAACTGGTACTTAAGAAAAAATGTTACTTAACAATAACTTTTTTTTCTGGTATATTTATTCTTACTTTTTTGTGTATTTGGATTACACGGTAAAATTCAGAAAGCCCAAGAAGCAATTTTATGCCATACTTGCAGGAAGAGGCTTATTGATGCTCAGAGTGAATGTGAAGCAAAGTAGGTACAGCTGGATAGAGAATAAATGTTCTACAGTGTTTAAATTCTGACAGTAGCAAATGTTACTATATTCCTATTAGAGGCTTGCTTTTCTTCTAACCTTACTCTGCAGAATAAAGTCAAAAATTACATAGAGTTTTTAATGTTTGTATGAGTGTGTCGTATGTTATAGATTGTTGAAACTTGATACTGAGTTTTCCCCTTGCCCGCCACCCCACCAGGTTCTTCTTTGGAAGCAGTGACAACTTGTGAATTGTGCAAAGAGAAGTTGAATCTCAATCTGGAAGACTTTGACGTTCATGAACTTTATAGGGCACATGCAAATGAACAAGTTAGTATATTTTACCTTATTTGGTAAGTGTTGCTTTAGTGCTGGGAGGGCAGTCTTTAGAGAAGCCAAATGCATCTCCATTTCAGGACTGTTATGCATATAAAGTAATGTTAATGTGGAACATTTTTCTCCTCAATATTCCAACTACCACTACCTTCCTGCTACACTTCCTACAGCTGAGCTTTCAGTAAGTGTAATATGTCTCTTTCCTTAGTTACATATCTGTCGTCTAGCTTTGTAATCCATTGTCTCTGCCTCATTAGGTGCAGTGTGAATTCTAGCATTATGAGATTGAATTTCACATTAAGTCAGGCATTGTTGTCACTTTTAGCTGTTTTTGAACACGGTTTAGCTGTTGTTTTAAACAT
Organism: Onychostruthus taczanowskii; assembly: GCF_017590055.1. Lineage (NCBI taxonomy): Eukaryota > Metazoa > Chordata > Aves > Passeriformes > Passeridae > Onychostruthus > Onychostruthus taczanowskii. Next base: position 18,062,994 of record NW_024496526.1, read on the forward strand.
ACAATTACAAATTTTTTTTTCATTAGAGTGGTAGAAACTAACCTCTGTTCTAGCAGTTTCTAACTGCTCCTTCAAATAATTTCCTAACTTAAAATAATCAGAGGCCCTCTTGTTATTTAAAATAGAATATCTTGGAACTACTGGATTGTGTAGTATTTAAAAAAGAGTAAATGACACAAAGCTGGTGTTTTTAATGAACTTTATTCAGAGGGTTTTTCCCTATTCTTTGGGTTGTAATCTGACAATATACAAAGACTAATGCTATTTGTGTACCTCAAATATTTAAAGAAAATGCCAAGTGACATCAATTTTGGGGCAAAACATCAGCCTCTAATTTTTTAATTATTTAAAATAAGTTCTTACACTAGTACTTGAATTCCAGTCAGTTGGGGAAGTCTCTGAAAAGTCTTTCTGAAGAGTGCTAATCATCTTGTTTTAGTGCTTATTGGTTGCTGTCACTGCCCTTTAATAGAAATAAGAACTTTGAATTTTTTTCCTAAAGAATTGACTAAATTATCTGTTCAGCAGTAGCATTTTTAAAGTTTTTCTCTTATCTTAGCAGGTAAAGGAATTTCTCAAATATTTATAACATCATAACATTCTTAAAATATATTGCTTTATTTTGGCTTTTGGTAAAGACTTGGGACCACAGAGAAGAAACCAGCAATACTGGTTTTATTTCCCCAAGTGATACAATACTCTGATTCGCACATTCTTTCCTCTGAGCTAATCATGCTGACAGAGATTCAATTTGTAGAACTCTATTTATTTTCAAGGATAATATGTTCCATTTGAGGTGGATGGGAAGGACCAGAAGTATAAATAGCTTTTTCAGCTTTTTTTTTTTTTTTTAGTATTACGTTTTCCTAGTTCTTTTGGAACAACCAAAGATAAATCTGTAATGACTTCATTAAAATCTTAATTGTTGTTCTACTTGATTCATATGTGCAGATGTATTACTGACATTCTGAATGTTTCTTTTGATCTCCTTTAAGGCAGACTATGAATTTATCAGCTCTGGTCTCTACCTTGTAGTGTTGTTACACTTATGCGAGCAGCGCTTTTCTGATATGTTAGGAACTGCAAATGAGGCCAGCACACGTGTCAGAGTAAGTATGCAGTGATTTTCTGGCAGGAATTGCTCATACACAGAACTTGGAAGCAGATTGTTACTTTGAGTGACCTGGAAGATAGATAGCCAAGAAACACACTTTTAGAACAAATTTAGGTTTAAAATGGGCTGTGCTTGTCAGTGTGCCGTGTTTGATTGGAAACTGAAGGTACTACATAATTGCAGGTACTCTGCTACAGTATACTTTCTGTCAGGGTTGTTGGTAATTAATTAGTTAGCACACAGCATACGTGTTGTCATGATTATTGTGAATTTATGCAAAACTGGAAGGTTAACTTCTCTCTGTGCTAAACGTGCAGTTAAGAATGCTGGACTACCTGATTTGTTTCATGTTTCTCATTATGCAAGTCTGTATTGCAAATGTCTAGAAATTGTGGTTGTCTAGTGCACTGGACTTGTGCTTGTCTGCCAGAGTACACCTAAATGTGTACTTGAATATTAACATTCTGCAACAGCCCATAGCTGTAGGGTGAGTTCTCTGGCATTAGTCTAAACTCTTTATTAGTTGCATTTGACTGCATTCTTGTCACTTGAAAGGTCTGGCTTAGGGACGTGTTAAGTACACCTTTAAACAGTAAGAGATCAGCATACAGAGTTCTTTCTGCACAGTCATTCACCATAAAATCCAGTTTGCTGCATGTTTATTTGATACTAGATAATTAATCAGTGCTCTTAGTCAACCGAGCTCCTGAAAAGCCAGTTATATTTAGGTTTTTTCCTTACATACAAAGGAGTGACAGTATTAACCTTTTCCAGTGCATATGGGAATGGTTGACTGCTAGCAGGTAGTAGATCTTTGCAAGAGGCAGGCCTGTGCTCTACCTAATCTCTTCATGTATTAGAGCAGTGCTCCCCTTTTCTGTACAGATCCAATGTAGGGCTTGTATTCCATGCTCCAGTTTCTGTGGTACAAGTATAGAGATATGAAAGACACATGATACAATTGTAGCCAGCATCCAGCACAGATTGTTAGCTTGAGTGTATTGCACATGTTTTTACTGGTTTCCCGTCAGAGGAGGCATTACATACGTCTGTGTGTGACGCTGCATTTTAAACCAGTGAGAGCACCAGTGCTGGTATTTTATATCAAGCATATGAGTAAGCTGTGGAAACTCTTTTTATCTTTGGTGTCAGTATCTGGGCTTTTAACTTGAAGCAGTGATGCAGATTGACAGTGACAAAAGAAAACTACTTGGCTGAGACCTTGTAATCGTAGGAATTTTGGCTTTGGGTTTTGATACCACATGTTTCTTACATCAAACTGCCACTGTTGCCCAATAGTAATTATGCTCTTAAGATTTTAATTGTAAACAAGAATTTAAGTGTGTTTATGCATTTTTCCTGAACCACATTCATTCAGAGGGTTCTGTTTTGTCATATTAATTGTGAATTAAATGAAATGGATTTAACTAATGCAAGACCTTACTGTGATTGTTTTTCTGCATTACAGTTTCTAGGAATGGTTTTCATTAAACTGACACTTGTTTATGTTTGCTGATTTCAAAATTGATGTGTTCTACAGACTGTAGAACAGGAAGATGATGTCACAAGTTGCTACCACAAACATTTTGCAGTTGAAATAACTGTGCAATAACAATTTGAGATCGAGTCTGTGGGGATTTATGTTACATTTTGCATTGTTTTTTGTAAGTTGGGCAAATGGGTTAGGTAACGAAGATCTGTCATGAAGCTTTGCGATGTAAAAAGTGAAGAAAAATTTGCTAACTTGTTGCAAATTTCTGCAGATAACTTTGCAACTTTTAAACTACTTTCTCTCTGCCTTGTTTCTAGTTTATTAACCTTGCAAGAACTCTTCAGGCACATATGGAAGATATTGAAAGTAGGTGCTTCCCCTCTTTCCCTCCCCTCCCATTAGATCAACTCAAAGCTAATGAGTACAATCCTCCTTGCCAAGATTCATAATACTGAACATAATTACTGAAAACCTTACTCAGCAGTGCTTTTTTCATCATCAGTAGAATTATTCTGAGGGGGAACCAATTTTAATTCTCCATGATTAACTTCCCAACAGCACAGAGTTGTTTAGACCACAGAAATGTTATCTGCAATTAACAAAATTCCATAGTAGTTACAGTTTGGTTATTGTAGTTCTGGTAATTCATAATTACAGGATAAATGGTAACCTTCAGGTTGCTGCCTTTTACAAGAGAAAGTAGGAAAGAAAGTAGTACGAAAGAAACATTTAGAATTGAATTTTACTGCATTTAAATTAAACACTTGTATTGCCAGTTTTCTTTCATTTCTTTTTCTTGCCCTCTTCTCCCCTTTGTTTTTTCCATTCACATACACTTTTTGGTTGTGCGGGTTCCTTGATCAGATCTATCAGACTTCTTGAATGAAGTCTAAAGGTTGCCAGTTTTGGCAAAGGATTAGCCTACTTTTCATCTAATGGCCTTTTTTTAGCATGTTTAGATTCAAAACTATATACTGATACGTCTAAATTTCTGGTAAATATACCCTGGAACTATTTCTGAGCATGCTGAATAGGCAGTAGAAGGGTAGCTGGTCTACCCTTTCTTTCCTAGTGTGCGTGTGTCTGTCAACTGCATATGGATTTTCAGTACACAGGATGCATTTGGAATACTATAAAGAAAGGGTGTGTATGTGTGTGTGTGTGAAGGTTCAAGGTGATTATTTCTGCATTCAGAGCGGTCAAAGGTGGACTTGAGTTACGATTCATTCCTAAGTTATGTGTATCCTTACTAGAGGAAAAATTGAGTGTCATTTAACTCCTTAGTTCAATCTGTATTTGATTCAGCTTTTAACTTGCAGGTGAGGAATACTGAGTTCTAGATTTGTTATTGATGTGCTTCAGTTACATTTCTCTTCTAAGAACTGAAGAAGCAGGGAGTCAGACTTTTCTTCATTCTGTGTTCAGGGATGGAACAAGTTACTCCAGTATTTATACTTCCTTGCCTGCAGACCTTGCTTAAGAGGACACACTAAACTTGTTACAGAGAAGCTAACATTTTACAAACCTAATGTAGATGTGTGCACGGACTTTTCTGCCATAGTTGACAAGTGTGTATTTGTCTTTTGACTCACCTTGCAACGACAAAATCCTGTGCATACGTGGGCTTTGTGCCCATCTTGCATATGCTGAAAGGACAGGCGTGGAGAGAGGAGCTGCTTCCAAGTAGGCCCAGGTTGCATTAAGCAATATATATACAAGATGTAAGAGTCTTTGTTTAGACTGCTGGATCATTCTAGGTATTTTACTATCCAAATTGTTAACTTAGTGTTAACTTACGTTGGGTGCTGCTGTCATAGATTGAGTATATCCTCCTCTGACTACTGCTGGAATTAGCCACGCTAAGCACTACATAACAGTTGAATCTCTGGCGCAATTAAGTTTTCTCCCTCTTTTTTTGAGGAAGGAGAGTAGGAGGACAGCATACTGTATGTTCTGTTGAGTTTTGATTTGAAAATGCTGTATTTTTACAACATGAGATGCATTTAAGAATTAAGTTATGTGATTACTCAAGGTTTGGGTGGGTATTGCAGTCTGCTATTTAATATTATAAAATCACCTTTATTTCCTCTACTCATTCTAAAGTGCTTTAATTTCACACATTTTTGTCAAGGCTTCTGATTACACTGTATTGTTCCAACAGCTTCTGAAGATGACTCTGAAGACTGATGCTGGTAGAACTTTCATACTGCGAGAAACAAGCAGAATTGCTGCAGAAATGCTGAACTGGCAAGAACAACATCAACATGCATTTGGTTTATTCCTCTCCTTAGTAAAATGCGCATTGAATATTACTGTAGTTTTTGAAGCATTGTTGAATTCAAAATCAACTGCAGCACAGTGGAGCTCAGTAGACTTGAGAACTACTCAGCATGTGTGCGGATTAGATACATAGAAAGCAACTTCCCTTTTTAAATTATGAGGATGTTGTGCTTTGTTTTGGAAGACATCAGATTCTGAATATTTAAGGAAGCTCTATCTCCCTTTGTGTTTCCTTCTTACTGTAGTCAGACTTCTGGCTTTGTCTTACTGAGTTTTGCTCCTGTACTGGCACTAAGTGGTTATAGGGGGTTTCAGGGGGAGGGTGGGGATGCCCGTGTACTTAAATAGGTTTTGTTTGGGTGTTCTTAAATGCCTCTTTTGCTGCATCATATAACTGATTGCTTCCATTGCTAATGAATGAACAGGAGGATAAGCAAGATACTGTAGAGATTGTTTGGGTTTAGGCTTATTTGAAGATTATTATTTAACTCAAAAAGCAATAAGAACTTGCAGTGGTCTTTTAATACTTGGTGATGGCTTTTTTATGTACCAGTTTGGAAATCTGAGATTATATTTGATATCATGCGGCTGTTCCATTACGGAATATTACAGGTAAACTCTTGCATTTCAGCATTCCTGGCAGATATGCAACTTGACAAAGACCTCTGGTTGTTTAGTTTAATCAGACTTTTTTTAGATCACACCTTCACTGTTCAAAGCACTGGTTATCAATGTGTTTTCTAGTGTTGTCACTTCTTTATAAATAAAGACGAAAGAGGTATGCATCTCTACTGGTATTGTCCATTTCATTTAAGTGTGGATATCTACCAGATCTTACGCTTGAAAACATAGAAAGCTGGAGTCTGTGGGATATCTTCACTAATGTTTCTAAATTCTTACCCAGATATTTAAGACCGTTCTGACCATTTTGGATTGAAATGCTTTCTATAAATGGTGGTACAATAAATTCTTAAACGTGTATTGGAATTGTATTTCCTACAGATATGTGTTAGTTTTGTACTTACGTCAGTAACAATGTATCCACAAAGAGTGCAGTATGTTGAAATGCCATTAGTTTAGTTTATTTTTGCAGTACGAAAAACTAACCTCCTGCAGAGGAAAGGATGTGCCTTACCAGCTGAAATGAACTCTTGATTTGTAGAGTTAACTTTGCTAGCATTACATGAGTTGGCCTGTCACCTGTAAGATTTGAAAGAAAATGGAATGCTAAGGAAATTGCATATTTCTATGCCCATTCTGGTAACTTTAGGCATTCGGTGCCAACACTTACAAGTATTATACAGTAATTAGTTGAAATACAGCTCCGGGACATTTGTCTGAAAAGTGAAGGTCTAGGCATATGTGAAGATGTTTCTAACTCATTTCTGAGGAAGGTGAATCTAAGTTTATAATAAATGTTAAATCCTTGCTGAGTTTAGATGGTACCGCTTAATAAAATGTCATACAGTGAAGCAGTCAGTATTTTATATGCACTCTATCCATTTAGGGTTGCAAGCATGGGTTCTGATACCCTAATAAATTGATGACTTGAAGGATATTTTAAAAAATTTTTCCTCCGTCTTCGTAACAAACACCATTCCACGAAGGTGAGCAAAATACGGAGCTCCACGTACAAATGCGGCTGAAGTGATATGTACGTTCGATGTTCTACAGCCGTGTCGAGCTTCAATGCAAATGAAAAAGTGACTCAATGGGGGAATGCCACAGTGGAATTGATGAAGAGTAGAGGGTCTGAATGCACCACTTGGGAAGAATGCTGCCACCAGACCCAGCTGCCTTCTCAGAGGAGAGCTGCCTTGCAGCCCTGATGGCCCACAGCTTTAGATGGGGAGAGCCTGGGAGCAGCCAGGTTAGTTGTGATCTGTGTAGCTGTGCTGTGAGATCTCTGTCCATGGGCACACCTGTCTGTGCAAGCTCTTGTGGGTCCATGCAAGCGGATTTTTGTTAGCACACTACACACGTGTCCATGTAGGTGTCTGTGCAAACATGAATTTTGTCTTGTCCGCACCTGCACGTGCCCTGTTTGTTCCCAGGGTTTCAAGACGTAAGGAATATCTGTGGCTTTTTGCTTGTTTTAGCACTTCATAGGCATACCTGGTCCTCAGTGGTGGGCCCAGATCTCAAACATTCTGAGTATTGCTATAGGAAAGGCGATCAGAGGAGAGGGTCCTGCAGAGGTGGGGCAGCGTGTTCTGAGCCAATTTCCTGCTCCACCCTCAGACGTGTGGTCAGTCCCATCCCGTCTCAAAAGGCTGGCATGTGAGAACTGCATGAAAAATCTAGTTTGCCTAAGAGTGCCTCATCCCGTCCTGGGGCCAGTTAAGAGCTGTGAGGTTGACAGAATGCAAAGGTGTTTTCCGTGCCACCGTGAGTATTTAGGGCTGTGGCTCCTGCAGAGCTCCTTGGTGCTCTGCTGGATGTGCTCCAGGACGTCCATCCCGGGCTCCTGTGTTGGGGGTGAGAAGGAGAGCACATTTTTCCACGTTACGGTTCTGACTGGTGCTACTGCGTGTGCAGTAGCCTTTTGTTCTGTGCCACCCTCACCTTCCAGGCTGTTTGCACTGCACTGACCTGCCTTGTTTGAAACGTCCATCTTGTGCATTGCCGCGCTCCTCCCAAACGCGAGCACGGGCCGGGCTCTTCTGCTCGTTAGCGCTGCAAATAAGGCTGCACATGTGCAGCACAGAGGATCCCACCCGTGCACACGAACTCTGCAGCGCCGTGCATGCGCAATTAAAAAGGAGTAATAAAACTCCTCAAACATAAAAACACCCAGCAAAAAACCGTGCACGTAAGCGACAGGACTCAAAAAAGCAAAGGGACGAGCGACGACTCGGACAGCGGCACGCGCAACACAGAGTTACTGCGCATGCGCAGCAAGGAGCGGTGTTGTGTGGGGGGGGGAGCTGCTTATGGGCTGCTCGCTGCCTCCCCCTGCTGGCTGACAGTTACTGCGCATGCGCAGCAAGGAGCGGTGTTGTGTGTGGGAGGGGGAGCTGCTTATGGGCTGCTCGCTGCCTCCCCCTGCTGGCTGACAGGAGGTGCTGCAGCCTCCCGGGGAAAGGCTGCAACGCGCGCAGCGCCCGATGACGCTGATTGGAGAGAGCCGCTCTGTGCGGGGAGCGGCCGCACTGCGCACGCGCTGTGCGGGGAGTGCCGCCGCCTCGTGCTGTGACAGACGTCCCGTACCGCAGGCAGGAG
>NW_024496527.1:0-3534 GCF_017590055.1 Onychostruthus taczanowskii
TTTTAAACATTTACTGTAAAATAACTAAATTTTGCCATATTTTCCTAATTTTAGTAATTTTTATACAGAGTAATACTTAATTAAAATATCATTATAATGGTAATAATAAGTAATAGTTAAGTACATGTAGGTGTTATTTACTTTGTAGATTAGCTATTATTCACCAAAACTAATAGCATTTATAGTAAATAATCACAACTGAAGTACGATAAATATCTTTAACAGTGAATTTTACACAATCTGCATGAAAAAGTAATCTTTTGTTGGTATTATTAATATTAATATTAGTATACAACCATATACTGATTGCAGTTAAGATTGACTGCAATCACATTTTGTTCATTTCAATGTGTAAAATATGTTATTCTGATTTGAAAATGATGCTGACTGCCCTCCTCTTTTGGGAGACAGTCTTCCCTCTGGGAGCCGCAGTCATTCCAAAGATCCAATAAAGGCAATGCCTGAACAAACGCGGTGTCTGTGGTTGTCTGCGTTGGACTCAGGTGTCAGCGGTGGGGAATTCCTGACAGAGGGGCACCACAGCACCCCTTGGCCATGCAGAGGCTCCTTTCCTCCCCTCTGGCAGCTGTTCCTTTGGTGCTGTGATCCATCCTCTGCTGTGCGGGATGCCAAATGCAAGAAAAGCAGGAGTGCCACCACCCAGACTGTCACTAAGGTCCCGGCAGATCTCAGGAGCCACCATGGCTGAGTAGGGTGTGGAACGCTGCAGTAGGCCATGACAGCAGGGCCAGCAGGGACGGCAGGGACAGGGGGACACAGGACAGGAATCACAGCCTGGCTGCCCTGGGACAGGCCCCACAGGCAGACAGGACACGGGGCAGGCAGGAGTCCCCATCCTCTCTGTGCCCTCCTCAACACAGGGACATAAGGGACAGGGGGAATGGGGGCACAGCAGCCCCTCTCCTCTGGGAATATCTCACCTGCCCAGGGGCCCTGACAGGACACAGGGGGCTGAGGCTCTGCAAGGTGATCCCAAGGATGAGAGGAGGACGATGCCCAGGGAATACCGGCCCACACTCTGCATGCAAACTGCTCCATGGAGGAGAAAACCAGAGGGGCCTTGCCCCAGCAGATCCCTTCTGAGAGAAGGTGTTCTGCATTCCAGCACACGGGTGTTCCATGCAGCATGGAGCACATGAATGCACTTTGACACCACATTCCTACCCCTGCCCGAGCGTTCTGGCACAACAGCTGTGGGCATTCCCTAATAACACATGAGGGCAACTCTTGTGCAAAGCAACACAAATTGTCTCTCTCCTCGTGTGGACCACAACAGACAGGTCAGTCCCTGCCCTGATTGCGCTGCTGGTCTTCCACTTCCTACAGCCCCTGGTGATCACTCCACATGAGAACGCAGAGCTGAGCGAAGAGGACCTGGAGCAGGCTACCCCAGAGCCACCCGAGCCTGCCTGGGGACCCCTGCTCTCGGCAGCCGTGCAGCAGGGGCCCTACTGGGCTGCTGCTGAGCTGCTCTTCCTGCCTTTGTTCCTCTGGTTCAGGCGCAGAAGGGCGGCCATGAAGCAGAGAGCAGCGGCCCGGAGGGCTGAAGAAGAGGCCAGAAGGCGCAGGATGGAAATCGAGCAGAGAAGGCTTTGGTTGAAGAGGATATTCAAAGACTTGAAGGCAATGTGGAGGACCATGAAACTGGTAAAGAAGAGAATGGCCAGGCTGTTTTGAATGAACAGGAAGGTGAGCGGGAGGCTCTGTGGGCTGGCCAAGGCCAGCCGTGCATCTTTGTGAGCAGCCAGCGCACAGAGCGGCGCTTGCTGCCGAGCACAGCCCTGCAAAGCCGGGCCAGAGGCTCAGGGCTCCTGCCAGGCCCTGCCCCTCTTCGCTCCATCTCTTAACTCTATCTATATCCACTGTATCTCTTTTAATTCTTTTCCCTGCAGAGGCCTTGCACTTGCTCGACAATGGAGGGATTTGAAGGAGGATTAGGCCAGATTGATGGACATTGATTTTACTTCTTGCTTCGTTCCAAAATAACATAGATATACTACTTCTTTTGTCTAAAATTCACATGAGAGTGCAGTAATACTATTGGACAATATAGTAATAATTATACTAGGAAAAATAGTCATTCTATCTGAACAATTATGCATTCTACCTTATAATACATATCATTCATAGTAATTATTACATGGAATTATGTGAATGAGCCACAGTTGAAGTGTGGTAAATTTTTGCCATAACCTAGTAATTTTTCACACTCCTGAGTGTTCAAAAATTTGTCATTATACCAATTCATAAAACATTTATAACAGTATTGGAAAGAATTCTTAACATAGGGATGATTTGATTCATTATTGCTTATTGGAAATTTCCTAAATATGTGATTGTTCTTTCAAAATGACAGTGGCTGCCCGCCCTGATCTAGAGGAGCCTGGTGGTAGTCTGGCCACCCTTCCTTCTCAGTGATGTCCGGTAATGGGAAGGTTTCACAGAGGTCTTGGAGGAGATGGATCTGGGAAGACTCAAGTAGGAAAAAGTGAGCCAGACTAACTTATTCCACTCAGAGAAAAACAGGTGCCATTACAAAATCACCTGGGGCACTCTCATTAAGTCCCCATCCTCTCTGTGCCCTCCTGTACAGAGGGACATAAGGGACACGGCGAATGGGGACGCAGCAGGACCCTCTCCTCTACCAATATCCCACCTGCCCAGGGTAGCTGATGGAATGCAGGGCCTGAGGCTCTGCATGAAGAACCCAAGTATAAGCAGGTGGACAGTGCTTTATTTTATCTGAAGGTGTCTCTAATATTATTTCAGCCCAGACTCTGCATGCAAACAGCTCCATGAAGGTGAAAACCAGAGGGGCCTGTGCCACAGCAGATCCCTTCTGCAGGATACGTTTTCTTTATTCCTGCACAAGTGCCCTCTGCAACTAGGAGCACATGAATACACTTTGACATGAGATCCTTGGACATTACTTGGCTGTTCCAGGACAACAAGAGTAGCCAATTTCGGTGACACTATCGCAAAGCAGCTGAAATTCTCTGGGGCTTTCACAGTCAATATTATGTATCATTTTCAAAACAATTGATTATAATCATTTCTCTTTGCTAAAATGTCACGGGGGCTGAGGACTGCTTTGTGAAGGAAGCCCCTGGGGCCCATTCCGTCCCAGAGGGGCTGCACTTGCTGGGCCCACTCACAGCCCCTGAGCTGGGCTGGGGACCAAGGGCGGGGCTGGCCTGGCAGAGATGCCTCTGGCACGGGTGACATCAGGGGCAGCGTGTCACAATGGGGGCCGCTAGAAAAGGCAGCAGCAGGTCACTCTGGCCCTGTGTTGCTTTGGCAAGCGGTGAGTGCGCACGTGCTGGGGAGCCTGGGCTGGGGACGAGGGCTGGGGCAGAAACGCTGCACCTGGGGCTGGCTTCTCCCTCTGCATGCAGGGACAGCCCCTCAGAGGAGAACCTTGGGCAGGCCACAGGGCTGGAGCTGCAGCTGCTGGGGCAGTGAGACAGGCCTTGCTGCCTGCATGCTGTCTGTGTGGGGCCCTGTCCTTCCTGC
>NW_024496527.1:5787-33626 GCF_017590055.1 Onychostruthus taczanowskii
TATACTGATAGAAATAATATAAAATATACTAAATATGTAGTTATGATGGCAGGATAGAAGGCAGCTTTAAAGAGTTGAATGCATAATTCGGTTTAAACAGTAAGAGTAGAGCACGTATTTAGTGGCACTATCTGTTGTGACACACATTGTTGCTCTTAGTACGTTTATGTCTGGAAGGCTTTTCATAAAATAGATATATTTTTAAGATATGTAATATACATAGGATATATACATGCTGTATAAATGATATTGGAATATAAGTGTATATTATATTTTATATACTGCATGCCTATAACATATTACATATATGATCTAATTTTTATATAGATGTGAAGCCATATTTAGTGTCGCTATGTGTTAGGACCCATAGCAATGCTCTAGAGGTAGAGAATTTATGAGTGGCAAGCTGGAAAATGCTTTGCTCTTGTTTCAATAAAATGCAGTTTTGCAGAATCTGGAGTGTGCAAGGTTCTATTGATCTCAAGCAGGCCTGTAGTAGTGTTAACTGCCACACACTGTGCATTCTGGGCTCATGAACAGACTCCTTGAAATCCAACTGAGAGGGCTGAATTGGCTCTAAAGAGAAAAGCTGAGCAGCCCCCAGCCCTGAGATCACAGAATCCCAGAAATGGCTTGGAAGGGCCCTCAGAAATTGCCTTGTTCCAGTCCTGTTGCCAAGGGAAGGGACATCTTCCGCTAGGCCACGTTGCTCCAAGGCCCATCCAAGCTGGCCGGGAACACTGCCAGGGATGGGGCAGCCAGAGCTTCTGTGGGCAGTGTGGGCCAGGCCTCAGCAGCCCCCGAGGCCAGAATCCCTTGCCCATCTCCTAAGGCGGCCTAAGGCCGCCCTTCCCGTGTCAGGGGGAAGCCACTGACCCTGTCACTGTCCCTCCAGGCCCTTGCCAACAGCCCCTCTGCAGGTCTCTGCTGGGCCTCGCGTAGGGACTGAAAGGCCGCAGGAAGGTGCCCCTGGAGAAGCCCCTGGAGAGCGCTGGGGCCAGCAGTGCCGCCATGAGGGCAGCAAGCGGGGCCTGGCCTGTCCGTCCATGCGGGTGGGCCTGGGCGGGCGCTGAGGCCCTGCCAGCTGGAGCACGTTAATGCGCTCTGACATGAGATTATAAATATCTTTAACAGTGAATTTTACACAATCTGCATGAAAAAGTAATCTTTTGTTGGTATTATTAATATTAATATTAGTATATAGCCATATACTGATTGCAGTTAAGATTGACTGCAATCACATTTTGTTCATTTCAATGTGGAAAATATGTTATTCTGATTTGAAAATGATGCTGACTGCCCTCCTCTCTTGGGAGAGTGTCTTCCCTCTGGGAGCCGCAGTCATTCCAAAGATCCAATAAAGGCAATGCCTGAACAAACGCGGTGTCTGTGGTTGTCTGCGTTGGACTCAGGTGTCAACTGGGGAGAATTCTTGACAGGGGGGCACCAAAGCACCCCTTGGTCATGCAGAGGCTCCTTTCCTCTTGTCATGGCTTGAGGCTGGCACAATGCCAGTACTCCCATGAAAATATACCTTCCCTAGTGGCTTCTGTGAGATGTGATCAGGAACAAAGCAAAGCAGGCTCCAACTTGGGATTAAAGAAAACAAACTTTATTAACTACTATATCTAAGAAGGAACAGAAACAGAACTAAGAATGAAAGCCCTCCAAATACATTCCTCCTCCTCCCGCCCATTTCTTCCACAGCATGAAATAACACCACAGATTTCCACCCCGTCACCGTCTTTCCGATAATCAACTTCAGTACATCACCACCCCTTAGATAATGGACTCTCAAGTCCATCAGGGAGAGAGGAGTCCCCCCTTGCACCATAGGCTTCCCCCAGAAACACAGTTGTGTTTCACACACAGTTGTACTGGCAGGGCCAGCAGGGATAGAGGGACACAGGACAGGAATCACAGCCTGGCTGCCCTGGGACAGGCCCCACAGGCAGACAGGACACGGGGCAGGCAGGAGTCCCCATCCTCTCTGTGCCCTCCTCAACACAGGGACATAAGGGACAGGGGGAATGGGGGCACAGCAGCCCCTCTCCTCTAGGAATATCCCACCTGCCCAGGGGCCCTGACAGGACGCAGGGGGCTGAGGCTCTGCAAGGGGATCCCAAGGATGAGAGGAGGACGATGCCCAGGGAATACCGGCCCACACTCTGCATGCAAACTGCTTCATGGAGGAGAAAACCAGAGGGGGCCTTGCCACAGCAGATCCCTTCTGAGGGAAAAGTGATCTTATTTCCTGCACGGAATACCGGCCCACACTCTGCATGCAAACTGCTTCATGGAGGAGAAAACCAGAGGGGGCCTTGCCCCAGCAGATCCCTTCTGAGGGAAAGGTGATCTTATTTCCTGCATACGGGTGTCCCTTCTGGACTGGTGCTGAAGTGCTGCTCCTGTTTTCAAGCCTCTGGAGTATCTACACAACAGAGGCAATGAGGCAGATAGCAGAGTCCAGGAGAGCTGAAGCAGAGGATATAAGAACTCAAGGAGAGGCTTACAGGAGGAAGTATGAAAGAGAGGCGAGAGGAATTTTGCTAAATAATAACTAACTAGATAGGGTGTAAATGTTTAGGTATTGGCCAGAAATTAGGCATAAGGCCTAATTTCTAAAGCAAACTTTAGGCAAATGATCAAGAAAAAGACCACAAAGAAGAAGAAAACCATCTTTCCTGGTCTTTCTCTAACATGTGCTCTTCCAGAATTTAGATTTTGCAAGTTCTTCTTGAACTCAACTACAGTGCTGAATTGGTTCTGATCCAAAGTTAAGCCAATTTGCACCCAGCCCTTCTGCTCCCTGAAGAGGAGAAAAACAATTGGGCAGAGGTGGGTTGAAGTGGGACCATGCTGCCACTCTTCAGAAAACTTGGAGAAAGTTTTTCAAGAGCAATCGTTGAAGTGAGCACACTCTGTTTGTGCTCGCTCTAGTGACAGCAAGACCAGCAAAAAGCAAGTGTAACCTGACCAAAGCACCTTATCTCTGTGACACCTGGAAGCTGACTTGTGAGACGTGATCACTGAGCAATACTTTGATCTACCAGGTGGGAGCAAAATGAAGTGATGCCACTTGTTTTTCAAAAGATTTCTTCACTCCAAGCTCTCCTGGCCCACCCGAACGCACCTGCGACATCCAGCTCTGTCTCAGATTCCCTTCCCAGCCAAGCAGCTGTGGAGCTGAAATCTACCTTGAAAAACAGCTGAAATAAACTCAAGCTGAAGAAGAAACTTTCTTTGGTGGCAGACAGAGAGGTTTGCCCAGACAGCAGAGCCCTCTTCAGTCCAGTGATGGGTAGTGAAGAGTTGCTTGAACCAACGTGACCTTGCAGGCACTGGCAAGCTCCCAGCTGGGCCAAACTGGGGTTTATCTGGTATAAATTTGGTACAGCAGGCACCAGTGTCTTCCAGAAAAATGCACCCAGTCATTGCAGCTCTCACTGTAGGTAGTTGAAAAGGATCAGTCAAAACCAGAGGGTGGGAAATGCATCATATAATTACAGATAGTAATTTTTGGAAGAAGGATTTTTGCATGGAGAAATTTGGGGTGGTGACGGAAAAAGAGGGAGGGAAGGGAGGGAACTCACACTCTAAAGCTAATAAATATTTTTTTTAAGTGATTTGGCAAAACACATCATCATGTGACAAGGTAGTTTCTCTTGCAAACAGGTGCACCACAGTTTTAGAAATATTAAATCTTAAGAGGTTTGTATTGCACAATAGATGGCAGCCAGAAAGCATGTTGATGTTTTTTGGCAGTGTTTCAGATGTCATGGTATTTTTTTTTCTTTAAAGCTTCCATCAGCAGGAGGCAAAGCCGTGCCAAGGAAAAGGAATCAAATCTGGATGCAGCAAGTCTCGCATTCAGACAGAGGCTCCCTGCCAGATGCTACGGGGCCAAATCGGAAACAACCACACTGAGTTCATTATGAAAACTGCATAATCAAAAGCCTACAAAAAGGAGAAAAAAAAAAAAAAAGAAAAGAAAAATTAATCTATTTAATACTTAGCTAAATTCTCAACTGTTGAAACAGATTTGAAGAAAAATTAATCATAATCCCCTCTTCCTTTTGAGGAATTCCTCCCTGTTCATGAAATGTCCATGAGATGGCAGGAGTGCACTGTCCTCCAGAGGTCGAAAGAACATCACAATGGTGACATTTCCACATCAAGAATTTCACTCTGCCTGTAGGCACTGCAGACAAAACACTGATTTATCTTTCTATTTATTGGTCATAGAAAGAGATAAGGAAGTGGCATCAACGTGTAGATCTTCAGAAAAGAAATTGACTGGCCCAGTTTCTTGAGGGTGAGAATGACTCTGTTTCACAGAAAGATTTGAATATTGGAAGGGACCTTAAGTTTATTTCATTCCAAGTGGAAGGGACATCTTCCTCTAGCCCAGGTTGCTCAAAGCCCTGTCCAGCCTTGCCTTTCACTCCTCTTGCTTTCAGCAGCCTCTTGCTTTGGTTGACAGAACCCTGCTCACTGCAGACCCCGGGTCTACAAACTCATCCCATGCTGTGCACAGGAATTTGTGACCAGGCAGTGCAAAACTGAAAGAGTGCAATGAGAAAAGCACCCAGACATCTGCCAGAAAGAAATCTGGAGGATGGGATTTAGAAATCACAGCCCTCATATTTATGGCTGGGGATGACTGTGGAAACAAACCCTCAGGGGTGTCCCAGTTTTCAGCTCTTTTTATGATCCCGAGTTCTGTACACAACTGGGGCACAGCTGTGAGCCTGCCCCTGGTCAGACAGGATCCATGGCAGCCCAAGTTCTGTGAGCTGGGCCAAGGGATGGGCTGGCAAGTTGTGCAAGTGCTTCCTTGAGCCAGGCTGCAGAAGCAACATCCCAACAAGAGACAGATGCTTATGTCTGAAGACATCTCAGACGCCTCAACATCTTCAGGAGAGCAGGTTGAATGATGGAGCTACTCTTTGCATGTTCCTGGTCTTAAGCCAGGACATCTTCCAAGTCTTTGCCCACACTACCCAGACAGGAAAGCAAAAAGAATCAGCATGGTTTGGGTCAAAAGAGATGTTAAAGATCACCTAGTTCTGACCCCCCTTCCATGAAGCACTCCATCAGTCTCACACTGGATCCTCTCTAGCAGAGGGTATAACTGGGATGTTACAGCCCACAGCTCTTCCCCGTGCTCCTCTCACTGCATCTGCCCTGAGGGAGCAGAACTGGAGCAGTTTTGCTGTGCTGGGAGCTCCCTGTGCACCTTTGAGCTCTCACCTACAGGCACTGCTGTGATGGAACAGGTCTGCCTCATACTGAGCAGGGGAGGGGGGCTTAGGAGCTGCTGAGGGACACCCCAAAGTGTCATTTGATCTCTATGTTTTAGCACAGCAAAGGCTCATTCCCTTTCCAGTGTCCCATCCCACAGCAAGCCAGGCATTCCCAGTGACATCACTGGAGCCTGCAAACAGCTCTGCTGCAGGGAGACACTGCCCTCTGCAATGACCAAGGGATGATGTAGGTTTACTTTTCTCAATGCATCCTTTCAATTTCTTGTAGATATGGCACTTGGGGACATAGGTTAGTGGTGGCCTTGACATTGCTGGGGGAACCATGGGACTCAATGATCTTAGAGGGATTGTCAAACTTAAATGATTCTACAATTCCTTACTTTCAAATTTTCAAAGCTTTCCTGGCTTTCAGATTCTGCAATTCACAATCCCTGATGTGATCTATAAGGCTGCTTTCCTGTTTTTTTAATTCCCTCCTTCTCCTGCATGGGACATCAAGTGCTATCCCAGCTCCTGGCTGCAAAAGCACTTTCACATCAAGACACACAGACCCAATGCATTCCATTGCACAGCTGAACCATCTCCAGAAGCTGAGGTTTCTCTGCATCCATGGGAAGCTGGTGGTTATGGGCAATGCTCTGAAAGCAGCGGGACAGGAGCAGTATGAACCCATCAGTGTGAGACTTGATTAGAAGAAATTCTTCCCTGTGAGGGTGGTGATGCCCTGCCACAGGGTGCCCAGAGAAAGTGTGGCTGCCCCTGGATCCCTGGAAATGTTCAATGCCAGGCTGGAGGAACCCAGGATGGTGGAAGGTGTCCCTGCCTATGGCAGAGTGTTGAAATGAGATGGTCTTTAAAGTCCCTTCCAATTCAAACTATCCCATGATTGTATGATCTGGCTCCTTAGAGCCTACAGAGCATCAGGGACAGCAAGGGGATGTCATTGGGATACAGAAGCTTTGAAGATGAGGGGAGAATGGGGTGGGAATTATCCCTTCCTCCTGAGGACTGTACCATTCCCAAGGTTAGTGCCCCTTTTCCAAACTACATGCAAATCTACAGGCCTCGGCATTCTTCTTGAGTGCTAGTCTTGAACCCTCAGCCTGACTTGGATCACTGCTGCCCTCTCCAGTGTTTAAATAAATTATTAGAAAACCTCTCCTAAATGCATAAATCCCATCCTAATGCCCTCTGATGTCAGAGGGAAGATGCCTGGTAACCTAGCTGGTCCTTGGATCAGGCCTCTGTAAAACAGCTGCAAAATATAAACCCACAGGCTCCAAAATTCATCTTTGCTTTGGTCTAAACCTTTGTAAATTACTCACAATGGGTCAGGGGAGAGAGAATTGAACAGCTCTGATCTGTGTTCCCCTGTCCCATAAAATCAGCTGACGCCCTTTGGAAGGAGGAAAGCACACTAAAATTCACCCACAGCAGTGGCAGCTCCCATCCCACAAACCAAACTGTTTGAGAAGCTCAGAAATCATTGTGATGTTTCTTCACCTTTTTCCAGGGCCCATAACAATTTCCTCCTTGTTCTGCTCAGCATTCCCCCTGCAACTCCTTCCTACTGCCTGCCAATTGCCAAGAAATCCCCCCTGCTGTTGTGAAAAACATGAGAGATCCTAGGAAATATCTCCTCATGGCATGTGAAAGCAAGAGGGGAGAGGAGCAGGGATGTTTTCTTCTAGCAGGAGATATCATGGGCAACATGGTCATCTTGGGGGGTACCAGGCTTTAGGGGTTGGGTCTGTCCTAGCTTGGGATGTGGGTAAATCATTCCATCTTCCTCTAGCTCCAGTTGTGCCAACCAGCAAAATAACAGGAATTATAAACTTAATACCATTTTCCTTTGTTCTTTAAGGTGGTTCTGAAGTGGCAGGTGCTGTTACCTGGCTCAGCTGAGAAACTGCTCAGCTTTTGTCATGATTATCAACTCCCCAGCTGGGAGAACAACAGCTCAGCAGCGAATTACAGAGCTGGAAGGGAGTAAAGATGGGCAGTGATGGCTGAACACCACGTGAAGATTTCCCACAGGCAGAAATATGGAAATTTTATCATGTTTTCCATTATGCAAAGAGCAGAGTTCCCGTGCAGCATTGGCATATGCAGAACAGCTGGGGA
Organism: Onychostruthus taczanowskii; assembly: GCF_017590055.1. Lineage (NCBI taxonomy): Eukaryota > Metazoa > Chordata > Aves > Passeriformes > Passeridae > Onychostruthus > Onychostruthus taczanowskii. The sequence continues at coordinate 13,179 of NW_024496527.1, forward strand.
AGGTGGGGATGAAGTGTACCAAGCTGTCACTTCTGGGGAAAGCAGCCAAGTGCATTGACACTTCCCATGTAGGCTGACTCCAAACCAAATGGCTTCACAGCAGGATTTCCAAATTACTACCTACTCCATGTGCTTCTTCCACAGTCTTAAAATCCACCTATGGAAGCGATCATTCCTTCCTTCTTCCAGGATAATTAATTTCTGCCCTAAAGCACCACTTTCCAGTTCACATTTCTCTGGTCTCTGTGAGGACTTTAACAAGGCTGAGAAACCTCAGGCCTCACACTGCCTTCATCCAGGTGTTGTTCAACTGCTTGTGAATCCTCTCTCAAGTCTTGGTGAGGCATCTCCATCAGAGCTTTGCAGAGCCTGAGCGCAAGCAAATTGCACTGCAGGGATGAAGGGCATCCAAGGGGCTGCTTAAACTGCTGCTGAAATGCGGCCACACATAATCAGCCATTTAAAGTCCAGCTCCAGAAGAAATTGCAGGCAGGAGTGGCACGAGGCAGGCAGAGCTGGGTCTCCGTTGAATTAGGTGTCAGAGCAGACTGGAGCCTAACAGCGGTGTTAGACCAGATGTGCTGCTGTTTTCATATCAGCAGGGATTACTTTGCTTAAAACCATTTATTTGATACTGACTAATGGAGGAAGGCTCAGAGGAGCAGGGAAATGAAAGGGGTAATCAGATATTCCAGAGCTTGGAGCACACATGTAAAATGTTCAAAGCCAACACGGTGCAGGTGCATATTCCCAAATGTGGGCTGGGCTGGCAAATGACTTGGTTTTCCCGAGGAGCTACTGTGTCTGTAAAGGACTTCCCAGGCTCCAGCTGCCATCTCGTGGTCATACAAGACATCTGCCTAATTTTATTCCTCCTATTACCACCATTCATGGCTCAAGCAGTACTTTTCCAAAATTGGTAGTCAAAAATTTCTGGGAAATATTTTCCCCAGGAAAGTCCTGGTCGGAAGTATTATATTCCCAAATTGCAGTGGGTTTGATCTTTTCACCACGCATTAGAGAGGATACTTTATTTTCCATTGTGTGGAAAATGGTGATATTTGGAAAAGGAGGACTTCAGGGTGTTCAACATCCCTCCTCATCCTTGAAATCTCCAGGGAATTTCAAGCAGTGTTCAGCAACACTCTCAGGTTTGAATTTTGCTGCTCTCTTCCTCTGCTTCCCTCTTGCCCACCCCCCAGGCAGGGGGGCTCTGGAGGGATTTAGGATCTGCAAAGCCAGTGGGCAGCCCCAGCAGCCCCTCTGAGCTGGACTCACTGTCTGCTGGCTCCTTCCTCTGAGCACCTGCTCCAGCCCTGCTCCAGCAGCAGATCCCAGAGCCATCTGCAGCCCCAGGAAAACCAGAGGAGCTTTGAAGAAGATCAGAGGTGCATCTGCATGGAACAGCTTGCAGTGTGGAGAATCCCAGGGTAACATCCTGGCTTTGGGGAAGATGATGGGAGCTTGGCTGGGATTGCAGCAGGACCAAGATTTTTTTTTTTTTCCCCAGCCTTGTTCAGTGTGACTCAGAGTGTCAGCAGGACCTACAGCTGCTCTGGGCATAAAGCAAGGCACGTTCCAAAAGCTGCTCTGGTCCAAAAATTACCTAGTGTGAGTAAACACCACGTGGTACTCTGCTCTCTTGTTATGGAATCACAGAATAGCTTGGATTGCAAGGAACCTTTAAAATCCATCCCATTCCACCCCCTGCCATGGCAGGGACACCTTCCACTGTCCCAGGCTGCTCCAAGCCCTGTCCAACCTGGCCTGGAACACTTCCAGGGATCCAGGGGCAGCCACAGCTTCCCTGGGCAATCTGTGCCAAGGCCTCCCCACCCTCAGAGCCAAGAATTCCTTCTCAAAAGCCAAGCCAGGATCATGTCCTGGCAGGACCCCTGGACCAGCTGTTGTTACAAAATGTTTGTGGCTTGTTGTGCAAGGTCCTCGGATCAGAAAAGGTCACTTTTTTTTTTTGTACAGTGTTCTTGTTTAGACTAGATTTTGGGTCAAACCTTTACAGCATATGATAACAATAAAATCCAAACATTTTCCCCTGTAAAACTGGGATATGGAAACAATAAAATTAATGAGACCTACTGGTTGAAATAGGGAAGTAAATGTGTAAGGAGAGAACAGGTCACTTAAACTGACTTCTAATGCCCCAGAGAGCTGGACTGGGTTAGATGTCTTCAGAATTGGGTCAAATTTCTTCACACAGAGGGTGGCTGAGCACTGAACAAGCTCCCCAGGGAAGTGGTCATGGCCCCAAGGCTGCAAGATCTAGGAGCATTTGGAAAACACTCTCAGGCACATGGAGTGGCACTTGGGTGTCCTGTGCATGGCCAGGAGTTGGACTCAGTGATCCTTGAGTGTCCCTTCCAAGTAGGACATTCTGTGGTCCTAGGAAATTTCATTGTCTAGCTCATGGGGGCTGGAATAGGGCAGATAATTGGATTTTTTTGTTGTTGATTTTATTTTGGTATTTTGTGTATAATCAAAACATTCACACACACACACCCCCAAAAAAAAAAAAAAAAAAAAAAAAAAGCCATCATCACAGGCTTCATCAGCTGCCTTGTTTGTGCAGGAGTGATGCAAAGTTCCTGTAATCTCCTTTGCATCTCACACTGGCCAACCAGTTCCTTCTTATCTCTTCTTATCCTTCTTACCTGCTTCTCGAGCAGATGAAATCATATTTCATGTGCTTTGCTCAACTCAGAGATAAGAATCACCAGTAACAAAGGAGGTCAGATGCCAGGAAAGCAAGGTTTGCTGCAGGAATAACTGAAAAAAACACTCATGACAACACCAGTAAATTTGGCTTCAGGAAAATACCTGCAGGGATGAGCTTCAAAACACAAAATATCATCAAAATATTTCACAGGGCATTTCTGCCCTTTGGGTTTTTTGTTCTGCCATTTGCCTTGCCCATGAGACCTCATCCTCTCCTGGTGATGTCCAGCCACTGCAATGGCTCCCAGACTTTTTGAGCTACCCTCCTGCAGAGCTGAGGGGCTGGTGAGCTGTGAGGAACCTCCTGGAAAACAGAAGCATGGACTCATTGGGGTTGGAAAAGCCCTCTAACATCATGGAGTCCAACTATTCCCAAGGCCACCATTGACCCATGTCCCCAAGTGCCACATCCACACATCTTTTAAATCCTTCCAGGGATGGGAATTCCACCACTGCCCTGCACATCCCCTTCCAATGCCTGACCACCCTTTCCATGAGGAAATTTTCCCTAATATCCAACCTAAACCGCCCCTGGTTCCATTTGGGGTAATTTCCTCTCCTCCTGTCCCTGTTCCCTGAGAGCAGAGCCCAACCCCCCCGGCTGTCCCCTCCTGGCAGGAGCTGTGCAGAGCCACAAGGTCCCCCCTGAGCCTCCTTTTCCCCAGGCTGAGCCCCTTCCCAGCTCCCTCAGCCTCTCCTGGGGCTCCAGACCCTTCCCAGCTCTGTTCCCTTCCTTGGACACGCTCAAGCCCCTCCATGTCACGATCCAAGAGACCCAAAACTGCCCCCAGGGCTGGAGGTGCCTCAGCAGTGCCAGCACACTGGGAATGTGTGGGTGCACATCCCATCAGCATGTTTGGCTTTGTGCATCTTGACTTTGCAGCTTAAACAGGTGGCAGAGGGAAAATCTGCCTTTTTCCATTCTCTGTTTGGGCTTGGTGTGAAGGTTTAACCAAGCTCAGCTCTCTTGCAGATCTCTCCAGGTCAGTGTCAAGGCTGGGCACTGGCTCAGCAGTTGCTGGGAACCTCTGCCCATTTCCCAGCAGGGTTGTGCAAAGACACTGATGTTTTCCAGCACCAGTGGTGGGGAATCTCCTCCTTTCTCTGGGCAAAATAGACTAACCTGAGACACGACCCAAGGTCTTGTTGTAAAACCATGGAAGAGCAAACCATGTGATGGGGATTGTATGAATGAAATTCCAGCCTGGAAAAGCTCAGGCTGCACATTCCCCACGCTGCTTTATGAGTTCCCTACACCATGATCCCAGTGCTGGCTCATGCTGGCCAAGACCACAGCCAATTTACTGCACCAGCCCCTGGTATGCAACTCCCTTCCTTTCCAAAGAGTTTTTTACAGCAAGCTTCATCATGCCAGGTGCCCCACACTCCCAGTTCCCATGAATTTCAGAGGCAGCCCTTGGCAGCCTGCAGGGCTTGGCTCATGCCTATGAAGGAATGTTTCAGCATCTCTGGCACTTGGATTAATGGGCTCTGTGCTGCCAAAGCTGACTCCTCACACCTTTGATTAGAGCAGTCTCAGTCTGATTAGTGTTGCCTAATAAAATAATTTCTATCTGTGGTCATTGACCTTCAAGAAATTCCAATTTTTGTACTGAAATACATCTACATGCCCTTTGCAGAGCAAGGATTCAGGTGCAATTCTAATTCCTCAGGACTACAATGTATTTACATTTTCAATGTATTTTATTTTCAATGTGTTTTATGCTGTACACGATGTCTTTAGGACGGATTACTTTAGGAAAAATCTCCACCAAAAAAAATGTTCTAATTGCTTGTATATTTCTTTTCTGCCATTTAAAGATTCAGACTCCTGCAGAGACAAAAGACACATCTAAAAAGTGCAGATTTGTATGTGAGGCCCAGAAAAGTGACCATTTCTTATAATTAGCCCTACTATTACAATTTCTGTGTGGATTTCTAAAGACTCTAATATTTCCTGTTTCATTGAAGCTTCACGGCATGAAAAAAACCAGCATTTTACCAACAGTGGTGCAGGACTGTCTTTCCATGAGCAGTTCTTTCTGCCAAAGGGCAGATGTGGAAAAGAAAATGTGGAGATTGGATGGGGAAAAAAGAAGTGTCTCATCATCAGAGGATAAGTTTGAAAAGCCTGCTTTTAATGACTCTTGTAAGGAGCCACAGGGGATAGGAAGTTTAAATCTCTGATCCCTCCATCACATCCTTTTGGAAAATGTTGGATGTGCAGTGGCTGCAGATGGGTCCCAAATGCTTGGGATGGTCTTGCTGCAGAAAAACTAGCAAACTCCAATTTAAAAAAAAAAAAGAGAAAAGAAATTAAATAAAACAAAAATTAAATATACTCCAATGTCAGTCATTTTAACAGTTGGCAGCTTTTTATCAATCACCATTTATCTGCCATGGAAGAGCAGCCAGCTCAGCTGTACTGACACAGGTTTGAGCTTGCTTTTCGTGGGGCATGGACACAGTTCCAACCAAAACCAAGCAAACCTCCAGCCTGAGCTGGTTGGAAGGTCTGTGCATGCATCTCCTGCCTCCCCAGCATTAATGTTCTCCTCCTGCCAAGAGGGGAGAGGACAGGGCAGGAGCAGGGCTGCAGGAGACACGAGCCCTTTCCCTCAGCCCTTTCTTGCAGTGGTGTTTTCACCACGGTGATTTTTCCCTAATCCTTCTCTCATGGGGGCCCTGAAGACAGATGTGAGAGAGAGAGCAGCTGTTATTTGGCTGGGGGATAGCTTCTGATCTGGGTTTACTCTGTCAGAGCCCCATGTGCCCTCCCACAGACCATTTGATCATTCAGTGTTATTCTTTACTCTCTGCCAATATGTTTAAACACTTCCTTTTTTTCTTGATTTTTTTTCAGTTTCTCCTTGCATTTTGCACATTTTGGGGAGCAAACATGGTTGCACTTCTTTGTTTGGCACCACACCCAGGCCAATGATTCTCTGTATTGGTTAAGGCCTTTAAATCATATATAATCATATTTATTAAGAGCTATTAAAGCCTTCTGAACATTCTAGATATGTTATAATTTGAGCAGGTATCTCTGGATCACCAGCTATGTTGTTGCCAAAAAAGGGGAGAAAGAATGTTGTGAAATAAATAAACATCACCTGTACAAATCAAATCTGACACAAAAGCTATTTTAGATATTAAAGAGCAGTTAATCCAGGCTGAAATCAAGACACAAGGAAGATGAATTTCCAAAATTTACTGCCTTGAGACATCCTTGTGGTTGTGGTGGATTGCTGTGGGGTTAAGGAGGAGGGGGCTGTATGGAGATGGTTTGGGTGATCTGTGCTGCTCTGCAGCATCAAGGGTTTTGTTTTCAGGGTGGCTGTGGTTGCTCTTTGCACTTCCCTGTCCTTCTGCTCCCTGGCACCAAGGATGATCCCTGCCAGGTCCCAGGGGAGCCCTCCTTCCTCCAGGAGCAGGGGTGGGGGAGAGCTGGGTGCTTGTGGGGCAATCCTTCCTGCAGGAGGGGAGAGGGCTGGGTGCTCGTGGGGCAATCCTTCCAATCCTTCCTGCAGCAGGGGAGAGGGCTGGGTGCTTGTGGGGGAATCCTTCCAATCCTTCCTGCAGCAGGGGAGAGGGCTGGGGGCTCATGGGGCAATCCTTCCAATCCTTCCTCCAGCAGGGGAGAGGGCTGGGTGCTCGTGGGGCAATCCTTCCAATCCTTCCTGCAGCAGGGGAGAGGGCTGGGTGCTCATGGGGCAATCCTTCCAATCCTTCCTCCAGCAGGGGAGAGGGCTGGGTGCTCATGGGGCAATCCTTCCTCCAGCAGTTTCGTGCCTCCAGGGCACTGGATGGGGGAGGCTGCAAAGGGTCAGCTCTGACTTTTGTAGTGGGTGTGGAAGGAAACCCATAGCAAGCTTTGATGAGGGCAAAAGAAAAGACCCCAATGTCATCTTCCCACCCATGGAAGTGTTCCAGGCCAGGTTGGACAGGGCTTGGAGTGACCTGGGATAGTGAAAGGTGTCCCTGCCCATGGCAGGGGTTGGACTGAGATGGTTTTTAAGGTCCCTTCCAGCCCAAACCATTCTGTGATTCTGTGGTTCTTTGATTCTGTAATTCTAGGATTCTGTGATTGTCTCTTCAGGGTGCCTTAGGTACCAACAGCTGGGTAAAATAAAATAAAGCAAGAGCACACAGAAGCTCCTGGAGGGGCTCCTGCTCCCCTGACTGAATCAAACCCTCAGAGAAGGTCACTGGTGGATCCACCTCAAGCCCAAGCATCTTTCCACTCAAGCTCTATCAGCTGATCCATAACAGGCACAGGTGCTGACAAGGAGCTTCTCCTGTCTGCTGTGAGCAAAATGTTCACACTGAGCCAATGGAGTGGCCTCAGAGGGGATGAGCTTCTTGTCAGAGGATGAGGCCACCCCCAAATGCAGGAGCAGCAGAGCTGTGGGGAGCATTTTGTTGATGATGAGCAGACACAGAGACGGTTTTTGTTCCCCAATACATCCATGAGCTGAAAAATCCACAGACCACCGAGAGAGGAAAAGCTGGATGTGAGGGAAAGGGAGGCAGCATGGCCCTTGGAAAAGTCACAAGGCAGAGGGATGTTTTCCCTAAGCATAGTATTTAGTTTGGATGAAATAAATGAGCTTTATCAGACCAAGAAAATGAGAAAAAAAGTAATTGTCAAAGGCCTTTTGCACCTGCGTTTGCTATGAAAAGACCAATAAAGGAGGAGGGATAACGTGTTTGCAGTTTCCTTGTGTAACTGACAGAGAATCCATGGAAAAAAGCTCAGAACCCTGCCTTTCCCCAGACAGTCCTTGCAATAGGCTCTTCCTTTCTTTCTACAAAAAGATTTGATGAAAGCAAGGTAAAGTAAAGAGTAAAGATGAATAAAAATAGAAATCACTTCTTGATTTCAACTGTCATTTATGATTTGGCTGCTGGGGAAACAGATCCTTTCCCCATCTTATCAGCAGCCCTGAAACCTGACACATTTTTGCTAGCTTTGGCCTCTTTCCTGGGGTATTGCTTTTCCAGCATCCAAAACAATTACAAGAGTTACAACAGTTGCAAAATGGGGATTCTTGGCTGGCTTTGCCTGGGCCTTGAGAAGGGAGAGAAGGGAAGCATATGGAATTGATGGAGAATTTAAAAAAAAAAAATCTCAAGACTAGTAGCAATCCTAGAATTTCATAATGGTGGGGCTCAGAAGAGACCTTAAAGCTCATCTTGTTCCAACCCCCCACCATGGGCAGGGACACCTTCCACTGTCCCAGGCTGCTCCAAGCCCTGTCCAGCCTGACCTTGGACACTTCCAGGGATCCAGGGGCAGCCACAGCTGCTCTGGGCCTCCCCACCCTCCCAGCCAGGAATTCCTTCCCAATCTCCCTCCCATCCCTGCCCTCTGGCAGTGGGAGCCATTCCCTGTGTCCTGTCCCTCCATCCCTTGTCCCCAGTCCCTCTCCAGCTCTCCTGGAGCCCCTTCAGGCCCTGCCAGGGGCTCTGAGCTCTCCCTGGAGCCTTCTCCTCTCCAGGATGAACAACCCCAGTTGTCCCAGCCTTTCCTTGTGGGAGAGGTGCTCCATCCCTTTGGTCCTCCTTGGTGCACTCACTCCAAGATCTCCGTGTCCCTCCTGTGCTGGGAACCCCAGAGCTGGACACAGCCCTGCCCAAAAGAAGTTGTGCCTCTCACTTTGAGGCACGTTCAGGTCACAGAAAAGGCAGCAGAAAGGGCAGAACCTTTTGCTGGGTGACTCTTACTGGGCTCTGGCTCAGGCACGAGGCAGTGAAAGGTCAAATCTTCTCTCCATTTTCTTGAGGGCCTGAGCAGAAAGTGATGGGCAAACAGACGCTGCTCGGGGTTTTCTCTGTCCACAGAGCTCCACCTGCCCCATATCCACCTTGTCTGACTCTGCTTTTCCTCCCCAAGCCACAGCCTCTGACCCTGGCTGCCCACTCAGACCAGGGGGGCTGGGAAAACACAATGTAATTTTTGTTTTATTCTGCCCCCCATCCAGAAGTGCTGACTTAAAATCAGTGTGAAAAGAGAGCGAGGCACAGGACACCATGGCCTCATGTCCATTTTTTTTTTCTTATAGAAAAGTCTCCATAACATTAACAAAAAAACTTCTCTCCCTAAGTAAACTAAAAACCAAACTATTTTAAAAGTAATGAACTGACTAGAAATTTTAAGGTCATTTCTTTACAATGTCAATAAAAAATAAAAGGTTATAGAGAGAAAAAAAGCATTCTAAAGAGTTTGGTTTAACTTCTATTACTTCTTTCTTTTAGTTACTGTTAATAAAATTTTCTTTATACCCTTTTAAAATTTTAAACCTGCATTACCTTTCTCCTAATCCTATCTCACAACAAGAAGTGAGTACACTAATAATTAACCAACACTAAACCCACCACGCTAATTAGTTATAAAATTGAAAAAATCAATAAAATCTCTAATTAACACACCAAAACCATTACAGCTGGATAAGGATGTTCACTTCACTAAACCTGTCCTTGCTCATGCTGCTCATCAGGCTGATGGCAGTGCTGACACCAGAACCTCCCTCCTGAAACACAAATCCCAGGTAACAACCCAGGGATAAAAAACAAACGCTCAGATCAGGGTGTGAGATCAGATGCAGTGAGAGTGACACCGAGCACGTGCTCCTCCCTCACCCACCTGAAATTCCACACCTGCCCTGAGCCAATCTGGGAGAGCAGGTGCCTGTTTTCCTGAGCAAGCAGCTCTTTGGGGAGCAGGGAAAAGAGCATGGTTTGCAGATCCACCCTGCTGTACCAACGTGATGTATTGCCCTGGTGGGAGGGGCTGGTGATCTGGGACTTAAATAAACAACCAGCCTTTCCTTGGAGGCCTTTGGGATACTTTGGGGGTATGATTTAACCCACTGAAGAAGGGAAAATACTCTGAAAGGTTTTGGTTACTGCATTTGTGCCAGCCCAGGGACAGATCCACGGGCCAGAAGCAGGAGGAACTCAGTCCTCTGAGTGGCCACACGTGTCCCCAACCCCGGCACTCAGACAGGAGGTGCTGGAAATATCTTGTATATCAGTATTAATTGTATAAATGAGAAATTCTGGGACTGTACACGGATGGAAGTGAATGCAAGTTGATGGGTAGCAAAAGGTTTGTTTCATGGTGAGATGATTGTCTGCCTCTGCAAAGAAACAGGGAGGAAATATCCTCAAGTGGCCTTTTCCATAATCCAAGCTCTTGGAAGTTTTCCACCACAGTCAGGTTTGCTACCAGAGTCATATTTTCTACAAAGGAGGATTTTCCACATCAGATGTTTGTTCTTTCTCTTTTTTCTTTTTTTTTTTTTTTTCCTTTTTGATCCCTCTGTACCACGTGAGCACAGACTGCCTCAATTCAGCCCATAGAATCTTGGAAAAATGTGAAAGTTAAATAAGTTTAACTGGAAGGAGCTCTCCTCTCCTGACTTTCCTTGCCAGGCTCTTCACTACTTGCTAAAATAGAACTTCCACTATAAATAGAAAGGAGATCTCCTGCCTGCCCCACTGGCCTGGCTGAAGGAACACTTGGCCTTTAGTCCCTCTCAAAACTCAATCCATCTTCCAGCTATGACATAAAAGAGGGGACCTCTTAGCAGTGGAAGAGAATTAATAAATTGGCACTGGAGGCAGAACAAAGCAGCTGGAATATTCATCAAAGAGCAAAACTGGAGTGTCCTGTAGGAGTTGGAGGCTTTCGATGGGAGCGTTTCCATGTAACAAGAGAAATATTTATAGCTGGAATGTGGTCCCAGCCGCCACCTGATGGTCCAGCAGCTCAGGACAGATGACAGCAGGGTGGCTTTGGCTGCACACCCCTCCTGCACAGTGCCACACAGGCAGCAAAGGTCCCTTCTACCCCCAAAGCAGGAGTCATGGGGCCATTCCCCTGGGGCAGTGTGACAGTGTCAGATGGTCCAGGGTCACTCACCTGCTGTCAGGTGACACCTCACAGACACTGCAACGTCTCCATCTCTGCAGATTCGCGCAGGCTCAAAGGTCTGCTCAATCAGGGGCTATTTCAGTCGGTATTTAAATGATACCTGGCTGTATGTGAGGATTTCCAGGGCTGGTTTCATGCTGGGAGGCATTTCCCTCAGTGCCTCCATGGAGGGTGGGATGATGAGCATTGCTCCCGTGCTTTCCTAGAACAGAGTGTGCCACAAGGGCTGGGTAATACATTTAATATCTCTTATGATTCATTGTGCATAACAGTCATGGCAGGTTTGAGGCAGAAATAGATCCAGTGCATTGGGGTTGACAATAATAAACCTTTGGGAAGGGAAAGGATGGACCCCAGAGAGCAGGTGAATTTTTAACCCTGCTGAAATCAGTGGAAAGTCTCACACCAGGGGCAGCAAAGCCAGGATTTCACACATGATCACGCTGACAGTGACCTCAAAGTCACTTCTAGTGCCAAGTGTTCCCAGGGTCCTGCAGCTCCAGCACCACTTTGGGGTGTTACTGTGAGACAAACCATTCGTGTGTAACCTTCCAGGCCTTGTGACTCTGGCCCTGAGGGCATTAAAATGTCATTTTTCCTCATCTGGCCCTTCTCTCAAGATCCTCAGCTGTGAACTCTGGCACAGTCCCACACCCCTGCAAAACCCTCCTGTCCCTGTGTATTCCAACCCTGTTCCAAGGGAATGAGGGAGCAATTTTCATTTGTTCCTTTTTTAATCTCTGTGTGCAGGAGCTTTTCACGACTTGCAACCATGTCGTCTTCTTGGCTTCTCAGCCACTCCTCAGGCAGAGGGCTTTGTGCAGAATAAAAAAGGGAGTTTCTTTTCCCTTGTGGTGCTTCCAGCTCTTGCTCTGTGGGTTGTGTCTTTTCAGATGCCCAACAAGCAACGTGTGTGAGAGAGACAGTGACCTCTTACTCTTTCCTTCAGCATCTTCAGAAAGGAACCAGTTTCCCATTTTCCCAAAGCTCTGGGATGGTTTCCTCTGGAGGATCTCTGTGCTTTGTCTCCTGGCTTAGAGGTTGGCACTGTGAAAATACAGAGCCTTTGATTCCAGCCTTGATCCCTTCAAGTCCACAGGCAACGCTGACTGGAACGTTACATAACACCTCTCCCTTTGTCCCTAAAAAGCATCTGTGTCACCTTCATTTATTGTTCTTCGACCTACAAAATTGATTATTTGCCCCCTTTTGCCCAAATTCTCAGTATCTCCTCTGGAAGTAAAAATAGCAAAAAGAAAAACAAAATGCAAAGAAATAAATTTACTCTCAGATTCTTTTTTTAAGGGCTTTGGCTAAATGAAAGACCTGAAGAAAGTGAAGCTTTGAGGAATTTCTGCATCCTGATTCAACTGGTTGAAAACACCAGAACCACCTTTTCTTCATTGTTTTCACCCATCTATTCACCATCTCTAGCAAGGAAAATGAATCTGTGATAAAAACCCCCTTAACACTGGCAACTGCCCCAGTCCCAGGGCCAAGAACAGGTGACAAAGCTCTCCTGGAAGAGCAGTTTGCAAAGAAGGGACATGGCTTAGGAGTGAGATGGCATCACCTAACCCTGCTCACAGAGCAGCTCTTGGCATCCACCTCAGTGCTCTGTGAGGAGAACTGGAGAGGTAACTGGGATTGGAGGGTTTGAAGGGTTTGGAGGGTTTGAAGGGATTTAAGAACCTGAAGGAGGGGATCAGAGATGGACCAGGCTCTTCTCAGTGGTGCTGAACAACAGGACAAGAGGCAACGGGCAGAGAACGGCACACATAAAATTCCATCTGAATATGAGGAAGGATTTTATTGTGCAGTGACCCAGCACTGAACAGACTGCCCAGAAAGGCTCTGGAGTCTCCCTCACTGGAGATATCCAGGAGCCACCTGGACACAATCCTGACAAAGAGGCTCTGGGGGGCCCTGCTTGAGCAGGGGGGCTTGGGCCAGCTGATTTCCAGTGGTCCCTTCCAACCTGAACCAGTCTGGGTTTCTGTGAGCCCAAACATGCACCTGGATTGCAATCCCATTTATGGGAGAGTTATTTTAACCTCCAGAGCCTGGGAGCCTTGCAATCAACTTTTCTGTAGCAATCCTCAGAAAAATGCTCAAGGGGTTTTGGCTGGAAGATTGAGTGCAGCCCCACATTTGAAGCTTTTCTACCTTTCACATCTTTGTCCCCTTCTTTCCTCTTTTTTTAATTTTTTTTTTTTTTTTTTTTAGAAAAAGAGGGAGCAATAATTCATGTCCCATATCTCTCTGACAATATTCTTTTCCAGGCTCACAGTCAGAAACTCTTCCTTTATCCCAATAACTTTGTCATGTTGGCCACGTTACCTTACTCCAAGGACAAAATCCACAACTCTGGAGATCCAGGATGAGTTTCAGCCTGGGCTGGTGGCTGAGCCCACAGCAGCAGCACATCTCCAGGTCTTTTGCCAGGAGTTTCTCTGTGCCTGGCTTTCCATGACCCTCACCTGCACAAGCTGAACTTCTAACACCAGGATTTCTCCAGATCAAAGCCTGAAAGGGTAAATATTTCTGTCAGGGATCATTGCTTTCTTCCTTTGTTTGCCCTGAACAATGGAGGGGGAAAAAGAAGGAAGAAAAAGGCTGTACAATTGAACAAAGCTGCATTGAGAGAGACAGGATTTGATATCCCAGGAATGACCTCTCCCTGCCTCCTAATCCTTGTCCTTTGGAGCAAGGGGGATATTCTGCTGCTGCTTGGAATAGGAGCAAGGGAATGTGGATCTGTGGCTTTGGAAGAACATTTCAGATCCAGCAAAAGGCACGTTGACCTTGGCATAAGAACAGTGCCAGTAGTTCTGGTGTTCAAGGAAAATAAAAATATAAACAGACAAGCCTCACATGTCTGGCAGCAGAGAAAACACTCACAAAGGGGATTTTTAAACCAGTTGACCAACATCCTTCTAAACCAGCCACACAGTTAATGTTCCCTGGGCAGAAATTATCCCATTGTAAGCAAAGATTTTTTGGAACTCTGCTTAATTTGATGAACAATATTTTAGCAGGGTCCAGTTACCAATACTCTCTGTGTATCCAAATATATTTGGATAGCTGTGAAACAAAACAAAACAAAGCAAAACAAAACAAAAAAAAAAAAAACAAACCAAACCAAAACCAAAAACAAAACAAAACAAAACAAAAAAAAGTAGAAATGTTTGATAAATATTTCCTGCCTGTATTTGGGACAAAGTTGAATGCCATTTCCCTGTTATATAATGATGATGAAATGCTTCCTACCCAAGCAACTTTAAAAAAAACATCAAAAGCACAACTAACGTTTTGAAGCCAGCGAGTCTAGAGGGCATGTGTGTCATCATTTACAGAGCTGGCTCTTCAGATGGCTGTTCTCACACCAGGTGGGAATGTGAGAGTTTATGAACAGCCCAGGAGAGCTTTTCCAAGAAGAAAAACAGCACTGAGTCAATATTTGAAGAGCATGACTCAGGTAAGTCCACGAAGTTCCAGGCTGGCTCGTCCAGCATCGCTCCTGGTGTGATGAAGTGGTTTGTGCCAGCTGAGAAGGAGATGGAGAGTGGGGATGTAAGGGGACAGCAATCAGCAGTTTTCATGGCAAATGGTTCCTGTCACAGAACAAACTTCATCTTGTTCTTTAATAAAATCACAAGCACAGTTGTTGTCAGGAGCGGTGTTGGCTCAGTGTGTGCATTAACCTGAATTGAGGGGGAAAAAATAGACAAAATCAATGTGAGTGCATAACAAATGGTTTAAAAATAGCTAATGGAAATAATCTTAAAGTGGCTTGCAAATAAAGGATTCATCAATGAATAAAGGCTGTTTTTAATGGATTCTTGCAAGCACTTTCACTTGTGCCATTCATTGTGCTTCATGTAGGAACTGCAGGAAAATAAAAGATGTTCCCCTCGTGAGAGAGTTTCCAAACTGTAAAAATTTCACTACTTAAAATTGCACTGATCAGAGCATTTTATTTGTAAATAAAACGCTGCAATGAGGAAAATTAGAAGAATGTGGTAAAATGAGTTCAGAGTCATGGAATCATTAAGTTTGGAAAAGCTCTCTGGGATCACAGAGTCCAACCATTTTCCCAGCATTGCCAAGGCCACCACTGACCCCAGGTGCCACATCCACATGGATTTTAAATCCCACCAGGGAGAAATCCACTTCTTGTACAATTTTTTTTTTTTTTAAGTAACATTAAAAAATCGGTGGATATTCAGAGATTATTTGCAGTGCATTACTCTTGCAGCTACACAATTCTCACTAATTTTCTTTTTCCTCTTGGACAAAGGGAGATCCTTAGGAGCTTCTCATGGACCTCCTTACCTCTTTCCCAGGAAATTCCCAACTGTATTAACTCTACAGAGACAAAACATTGATAAATATAAATATACATATACATATAAATATAAATATAAATATAAATATAAATATACATATAAATATACATATAAATATACATATAAATATACATATAAATATATGTTGAAGTCTTCTGTGAAGGTCTCATTATAAAAGGATTCCAGGATCCACCACTCTTTATCTTAGGATAGAATATCCTAAGTTGGAAGGGACCTCTATGGAAATTCACAGCACTCTATAAATGACTTTTCAAAATAAATGTAACTTGGCTTTGAGACTTCCACATTTATTCCACTCAAAGGAAAATTTCCCCTTCTGATGGTAAATAAAATTTGTAATTCTGGTCTTATTTTTCGTTTCATGTAACTCTGTGCTGATGGAACCCAATCCCATGTCATGCCAGAAAGTTTCAAGCTCTTCCACATCTGTGAGCTCAGAGCTGCCAGAAGTAAAAAGGGGGAAATATTCCATTTCTGAGCTCAAATGAGAGAAGTCTGGGATTCCAACACCGTTCATACCAGCCCAGCCCAGCCAAGACCTCCCAAAATCCAAGTGAAATCCATCAGAAATCCTTCAGGAGGGGCTCCAGGCTCTGGAGTTCCCTTAACTTTGCCTTTGATGAACTGGTTTGGAGGCCATGTGTCCCCATAGGTCTGCAAGGAAGAACAGTCACACCACAACTCTCCGTGCTGTGGTCCAGCTCGATGATGATGATGATGATGAGGAACATCTGGTGCTCAACTGAGTCTTTGATTCTTCATCCTGGAGAGGAGAAGCTCCAGGGAGAGCTCAGAGCCCCTGGCAGGGCCTGAAGGGGCTCCAGGAGAGCTGGAGAGGGACTGGGGACAAGGACACAGGGAATGGCTCCCACTGCCAGAGGGCAGGGATGGATGGGAGATTGGGAATTGGGAATTCCTGGCTGGGAGGGTGGGCAGGCCCTGGCACAGGGTGCCCAGAGCAGCTGAGGCTGCCCCTGGATCCCTGGAAGTGTCCAAGGCCAGGCTGGACAGGGCTTGGAGCAGCCTGGGACAGTGGAAGGTGTCCCTGCCATGGCAGGGGGTGGAACAAGATGGTCTTGAATTTCCTTCCCAACCCAAACCATTCCATGATCTGAAAGAATACATAAAACAGGCAAAGAACATTTGGAATGCCCCTTGTTCATTTGGAAAATCTTCCCTTGATCTCAGACAAGGAGAAAAAGGAAGGAGAATGTGAGCAGGATGACATGAAGGGTGAAACACTTGTCAGAGGAGAAAAGATGGTGAAATCACACTGGCATTGATGGAAATGGGGATAAAAAGTGAGAATCCCACAATCTGTGTCTAAAAATCAATCCACAACACAATGAACATTCCCTTCTTTTTCTCCACTGTGGAGAAAAATCTGGGACAGGGCTTCAGGGTGAGATTACCTGGTGCAGCTCATTAGAAATGCAGAAGATAAGTTAAACAAACAGATCATGTCCCCGTTGCTAAAACAATGGGGCCAAACAGCCTGGCACAGCCTCCTCCCCTGGCTTCTGGCTTGTTCCTTGTTTGTCTCCTCTCTTTCTCCATTTGGAAAGGTAGAAGAGGCATGCTCAGAGCTCCTTCAGTTGAATTCACAGTGTTCTTGGAGCTTTTAGGGTTGAAAAGCGCTGCTGATGCATCCAAGGATCCGTGTGCAGCGTTTCAGCAGGATTTTAATGACTCAGGGAACACCACGCCAGCAGTGAACGTTTTTAAAAGCTTCACCTCCCCTTGCAGCCTGAACTCAGTCTGGCCTCTCTCTGGGTTTTAACACACTCCATTAACAGGATTCCCCGGCTGAAAGAGAACGTAGGAGGTGGAGCACAAGCCTATTTCGGGACATCCAGCACCATGCAATGCACAGAAGTCCCCTTGTCCCTGCAGACTGGAGGATGGAGACAAGCAGGATGTGTGGGAGAAGGGGAATTAGGGAACGCATGTTCTGTACCCTGGGGTTTTTTTTTCCCCACACAACTGCCAGTGGGGCTGTGAGAGGGATTTTGCTGAAAATTCAGAAGGAGAATCACACACACAGACTTTGAGGGGTGGTGGCACAAGGATGTACAGGACACTCACACACGTGTTAGCTGTCCTTATTTTTTGTCTTTTCCACCATAAGCCAGCGCAGGGTGATTCACAGGCAGAGGTGGATTCCAGCCATCCCCTTTCCCCTGTTCTTGCCCTAGGAAAGGTGTGCAGGTGTGGGGAGGTGGGGCTGGGGCTACAATCAGCGCACAGCTACAGCCCCTGCCAGGCTGCTGGTCACAACAACCCCACGGACTGCTCCAGGCTGGAGAACTGCCCTGTGGAAAAGGATCTGGAGGTGCTGGTTGAACATGAGCCAGAGTGTGCCCAGGTGGGCAAAGAGGCCAAGGGCACCTGGCTTGTACCAGGCACGGTGTGGACACAGGAGCAGGGCAGTGCCTGACCCCTGTGCTGGCACTGCTGAGGCACCTCCAGCCCTGGGGGCAGTTTTGGGTCTCTTGGAACAAGACATGGAGGGGCTGGAACCTGTCCAAGGAAGGGAAGAGCGCTGGGTAAGGGTCTGGAGCCCCAGGAGAAGCTGAGGGAGCTGGGAAGGGGCTCAGCTTGAAGAAAAGGAGGCTCAGGGGGGACCTTGTGGCTCTGCACAGCTCCTGCCAGGAGGGGACAGCCGGGGGGGTCGGGCTGTGCTCCTAGGGAGCAGGGACAGGAGGAGAAGGAACGACCACAAGTTGTGCCAGAGAGGGTTTAGGTTGGATATCAGGAGGAATTTCTTCACAGAAATGCTTGCCAGGCACTGGATTTGTCTCTCAAAGAAGATGCTGGAGTCCTCATTCCTGGAGATGTCCAAGGAAGGACTGGACGTGGCTCTGGGCTGGGTGACAAGGTGGGGACTCGATGGTCTTGGAGGTCTTTTCCACCAGAAATGATTCCATGTTCTGCAGGGTGGGCACAGAGCAGCAGCCTGGCCTGGCTGTGCCGAGTGTGCGGGGACACTGCACGCCCAGGGGTGACAGAGGCGCAGGCGTCAGCTCCCTGCCCACCCAGGTGTCCCCAAAACAGCAGTATCGCTCTGCCCTCCTCCCTCCCGGGCATGTTGCAAAAAGTGGGGGGTGTCTCATAAACAGGTGACCCCACCCCAGTAAGCCAGGGTGTGTTGCTGGGAGTCTCTCCTTCCCACACCAACCCTCAGCCCATGGGAAAGGCTGCTGGGGGGCAGCTGGCACCTGGAGCTGATCCACGGCTGCCCCTCAGCTGTGGGGTGTGTGTCGGAGTTGTCCCACACAGGTGTAAATCCTGGGAACCTTCCCCCTCTTTTCGGGCTGCCAGGTGTTTTATCACACAGATAAGCATTTCAACACCCCCTCCTGCTGATTGCCAGGTGTGGATTGGGGGTGGAAGCAACTTTCTCTCTCTCACACACACACAAACAAGCACAGGTGAACCCCACCTTTTTCAGTTTTTGGGGGGTGTAGTGAGAATTTGGAGGAGTGGGGTTTCTCTCCCACCAGGGTGAATGCAGATTATTGACCCTGTGCTCCTCCTCTCCTCAATAATGCAGATTATTGACCCTGCCTCTCCCCACGAGGCAGAGAGTGGGGTTTCTCTCCCACCAGGGTGAATGCAGATTATTGACCCTGTGCTCCTGTGCAGGGTGACAGCAGGAGGAGTGCTGGGGGGTCACGAACCCCACGAGGCAGAGGATGAGTTTGGGGGGTACCAGGAACCCCACGAGGCAGCAGGATGAGTTTTGTCTGAGGGTGTCACACACACAGGGACAGGGACACAGGCTGTGTCTGCGGGTGTCAAACACACACAGGGACACAGGCTGTGTCTGGGGGTGTCACACACACAGGGACACAGGCTGTGTCTGCGGGTGTCACACACAGGGACAGGGACACAGGCTGTGTCTGCGGGTGTCACACACACAGGGACAGGGACACAGGCTGTGTCTGCGGGTGTCACACACACAGGAACACAGGCTGTGTCTGGGAGTGTCACACACACAGGGACACAGGCTGTGTCTGGGGGTGTCACACACACAGGGACAGGGACACAGGCTGTGTCTGGGAGTGTCACACAGTGTCACACACTGTCTCTGTCACACTCACTCTTCTACATGCTATCTCACACACACTCAGTGTCACCTGTCTGTGCCACACACACTGTGTCACATGCTGTGTCACACACTCACAGTGTCACACTCTCAGTGTCACACACTACATCCAATATTCCCAGTGTCACACGCTATATCACACTCACAGTGTCACATGCTATGTCACACACTCTCAGTGTCACACACTATATCACACTCACATTGTCCCACACTCTCAGTGTCACTCGCAGCCTGTGTCACACACTCAGTGTCCCACACTCATTGTCACTCTCGGTGTCCCTGCCATGTGTGCATGTCACATGCTCAGTGTCACACTGTGTCACACACTCTCAGTGTCACACACTACGTCCCACTCACATTGTCCCACACTATGCCCCACACTCTTCGTGTCACACGCTGTCCGTGTCACACGGTCAATGTCACATGCTCTCAGCGTCCCACACTCTCAGTGTCACCCGCTCTCCGTGTCACTCTCAGTATCCCACACTATACCCCGCACTCTCAAGTGTCCCACACTGTGTCCCACACTCTCAGTGTCACCCGCTGTCCGTGTCACACACTCAGTGTCACACGCTCAGTGTCCCACACTCTCAGTGTCACCCGCTGTCTGTGTCACACGCTCAGTGTCCCACACTGTGTCCCACACTCTCAGTGTCACCCGCTCTCCGTGTCACTCTCAGTGTCCCACACTACACCCCGCGCTCTCAGTGTCCCACACTGTGTTCCACACTCTCAGTGTCACCCGCTGTCCGTGTCACACACTCAGTGTCACACGCTCAGTGTCCCACACTCTCAGTGTCACCTGCTGTCCGTGTCACACGCTCAGTGCCCCACACTGTGTCCCACACTCTCAGTGTCACCCGCTCTCCGTGTCACTCTCAGTGTCCCACACTACACCCCGCGCTCTCAGTGTCCCCCACTGTGTTCCACACTCTCAGTGTCACCCGCTGTCCATGTCACACGCTCTCTGTGTCCCACACTGTGTCCCACACTCTGTGTCACCCACTGTCTATGTCACTCAGTGTCGCACACTGTGTCCCACACTCTCGGTGTCACCCGCTCTCCGTGTCACTCTCAGTGTCCCACAGTGTCCCACACTCTCGGTGTCACCCGCTCTCCGTGTCATTCTCAGTATCCCACACTACACCCCGCGCTCTCAGTGTCCCACACTTTGTCCCCTACTCCCGCTGTCCCCGCCGTGTACCCATGTCCCCGTTCCGTTCCGTTCCGTGCCCGCCCCGCCGCCGCTCCGCCCCCGCCCGCGTCGCGCCGCGCGTGACGAAGCGGCGCCGCCCCCA